>NC_137790.1:24193325-24778325 GCF_963383645.1 Muscardinus avellanarius | reverse complement strand
AAGAAGTAGATATCTTGGGCATGATTCCCACATCACCACTTGTTGAAGTGGGGAGGTAGAGGGATGGACAGGATCAGGGATCCAGCAGCCTGATCTGCTAAGGGGGAGGTTGAAGCAATAACTAAGATCTGCAAAGAGGCGGAGGCAGAGACAAGGGATATGCAGTGTGTACCACAGAAGAGGTAACTTAGAAGTTGGATCTGGTAATTTTTACTCCACACTAACAGCGCAGGTCATGCCATAACCTTTTTATTTTTGCAAGATCTGTGTCTGGTTGCTGACAGTGATGGACAACTTGCTGCTGTAAAAGATGAAGGCTGCTCATTTTGCATCTTCTTCCCTGAACCCTGGGAGCCTAGAGAGCTGTGAATGTGGTCTTTCTCCAAGCCTTTCTCTGCTGTCTTCCCTGGCAACTTTCAATGATTCAGAGCAGAGCTCAAAACCAGATGGAGATACACCAGCGGCTGAGGGTGTGGCAGTGACTCCATATTGCCATCAGCAGCAGAGAATTCACCATGCCCATGAAAGTGTAAGCTCCAACGAATGCTACAGCCCAGCGCCAGTACAATTGTAAGTGAAAATGCAGCCCCTACAGGAGAAATTCCAGCATTGCACCCTCAGAGACTCAACCAGCTTTGATAAACTCCCTGATTCTGAGAACTAGCGGTTCAACGCAGTGCAGGATTAGAGGTGGCAAAAATTAATACACCCTAGTTGCAGTTCCCTGAAGGAAAGCCCCCAGTCTGGTGCCCTCAGAATCTGGCACAGCTGCAACTAACTCTGGGTCTGAAACTTTGCATACAATTCAGAGAAGGAGCAGTGGTGGTGAAAATTACCACACTCCCCAGAGATTCAGAGCACAATAAGTGAAGTTGTGGTGAACTGGAAAAGAACCCAGAAAAGGTGGGAGTGGGATCTGCTGTTGATCATATCAGAAGCTCAGACAGACTCAGGCTCAGATGAGTGGAAAGTGTGAGGGGGAATCTTATGCTTAATTCTAAACACAATGAGTAGGATTGCCTGAAACACCACAGACTTCCCAATTGTAGGGAACAGGGAGAAGTCAGAGTAGCCCAGTCCTAGCTGTGTAGAACTGAGACTCCTACATTGAGTTTGGTCTCAGAGGCATACACTACCAAAAGAGGCAGGGAGAGTCCTAGATTCTAAATCTATGGAAAGTGTAGAGGGTGACCTTCACTCAGTATTAAATCCAATCCTATTGATATCGACCACCTGCATAGACTGAAAAGACTCAGAGAACCAGATTTACAGAAGGAAAGGTGCCATTAGCACTCAGTATCTACACAGAGAGAGACTGCTGAATTTACTTATAGAGTCGCATCAATTCATTGTTGAGATGTTTGAGCATTTTGTTCCTTTTTTGTGTGTGTATATACATGGTTGCTTTTTTTTTCTTTTATTGAGGGGCTTTGTGGGTTTTTTTGTGTGTGGTTTTCTTTTGTTTTTAGGATTTTTGTTTTGCATTGTTTGTTTTTGTTGCTTTTTAACCCTCACACCAAATCCTCTCCTAGGCATCTTCCCTTGCACAAATCTATTCTCTTCTCTCTATCCCTCATCTATTTCTTCTCTTCTTTTTTATTGCTCCCTATTCCTGTATGAAATCCAATTCATATCACTATACCATAAACTATACAATAGTTACCAGAATTCTACTACATTGGTACTATCTCTAATCTATAGTATATACTACCTTAACAAACTCATATACTCATACTATTCGATCCTGAGAACTTACCCTATTCTTCCATTCACTCTTTCATTTCCCTCTTTACTCAACCTTCACTGTTAAAAACAACGTGCCCTTGAATATACCAGTTGACACCTAGAGACAAACCAATTAGAATCACTACAGACTTCCCAAACCAAGTCATGAAAGCCAGAAAAGCCTGGAGTAACACATTCCAAACTCTGAAAAAAAAAATAATTTCCAGCCAAAAACTTCCTACCCAAGAAAGCTATCTTCCAAATTAGATGGGGAAATAATAAGCTTCCATGACAATCAGAAGATAAAGAAATGTATGTCTTCAAAACCAGCACGAGAGAAAATACTCAAAGAGATTAACTACAAAGAAGAAATAGGTAATACACACCAGAACCAAAGAAACCAGAACTTCCATCCACCAGACAACTAAGCAAAAAAGAACAAACAGTATTTCAAACTGAAATATAACTTTAACATGTTAGAAATTAAAAATCATCTCTTAATAATTACACTGAATAGAAATGGTCTCAATTCCCCAATAAAAAGAAATAAATTGGCAAAATGGATTTTAAAAAAAACCCTATATCTACTGCTTACAAGAAACACACCTTACAAGTAAAGATAGATACAAACATAAGGTAAAGGGCTGGAGCATGGTAATCCATGCCAACTTGAAGGCAAGCAAGGATAGCAACTATGATATCAGACAAGTTAAACTTCAAGCCCAAGCTTAATATAAGAGACAAAGAAGGTCATTTTTTACTGTTAAAAAGAAGAATTCAACAAAAGGAAATAAAAATAATCAACATTAATGCACCAAACATAGGTGCAACTACTTTCATAAAACAAACTGTATGTGACATTAAAATACACATAAATCCCAATACAATAATACTGGGAGAGCTTCAACAGCCCTATCACATCATTAGACTGATCTTCTAAACAAAAGGTCAGTAAAGATGCCTAAGAACTAAAGAAAACCATTAATCAAATGGACCTGTTGGACACATATAGATTATTTCACCCAACTAGAGCAGAGTTCACATTTTTCTCAGCTGCTCATGGAAAATTCTCCAAAACTGATCATATCCTGGGCCACAAAGTAAGCAGTAGCATATTTTAAAAAATATGAGATACTTCCTTGTGTCTTTTCAGACCATATGGAATGAGATTAGATATCAAGTATAAAAAGACCCAGATAAACTACATGAACATGTGTAGGCTGAACACCACACTTCTGAATGAAGACTGCATCATAGAATATGTAAGAGGTAAAATCAAAAAATTTCTAGAAACAAATGAAAATAAAGATACAACATATCAAAACCTCTGGGATGCTTTGAAGGCAGTATTAAGAGGAAAATTTATAGCACTGAGTCCTCACATAAGAAAAACAGAAAATCTTCAAATTAATAACCTAATGACATACCTCAAAGCCCTTGAAAAACAGGAACAATCCTGCCCCCAAACCAGGAGAAGACAGGAAATTATTAAAAATCAGAGCAGAAATTAATGAAGCAGAAAATTAAAAAACAATACAGAAAATCAACAAAAGCAAAAGCTGGTTTCTTGAAAATATTAACAAGATAGACAAACTACTAACAAACCTAACTAAAAAAAGAGAGTCAACCCAAATTATGAAGGTAAGAGGTAAAAAAGAAAATATTACTACTGACAGTGTCAAAATCCAGAGGATTATCAGCAACTACTTTGAAAACCTATACTCCAACAAAATGGAAAATCTGGAGGAAATTGACAACTTTCTAGATAAATACAACCTTCCTAAACTGAGTCAAGAAGATATAGAAACCTTAAACCAACCAATAACAATCAAAGAGATTGAAGAAGCAATAAAGAGCCTACCAGCAAAGAAAAGCCCATGAACAGATGGTTTCCCAAGTGAATTCTCTAAAACCTTTATAGAAGAGCTAATGCCAATACTCCTCAATCTATTTTATGAAATAGAAAAAAACAAAACTCTCCCAAATACATTCTGTGAAGCCATCATCACATTAATACCAAAACCAAATAAAGACAGTTCAAGGAAGGAGAACTACAGGCCTATATCTTTGATGAATTTTTATGCAAAACTGCTTAACAAAATACTAGCAACACACATTCAAAAACACATAAAGAAAATCATACTTCATGACCAGGTAGGGTTTATCCCAGGGATGCAAGGCTAGTTCAATATACAAAAATCAATCCATGTAATCCATCATATAAACAGAACCAAAGACAAAAATCACATGATCATTTCAATAGATGCTGAAAAAGCATTTGATAAAATCCAACATCCATTTATGATCAAAGCACTGCAGAGAATTGGAATAGAACATATCTCAACATCATATAGGCAATCTACAGTAAGCCTACAGCCAACATGATATTAAATAGGGGAAAACTTCAATAATTCTGCCTAAAACAGGAACAAGAGAAGGATGTCCATTATCACCACTTCTCTTCAATATAGTTCTTGAGACCCTATCCAGAGCAATAAGGCAAGAAAAGGAAATCAGAGGAGTACAAATAGGAAAAGAAGAACTCAAACTTTCACTATTTGCAGATGACATGATACTATACCTAGAAGATCCAACAAACTCAATAGAAAGACATAGAACTGATTAACAAATTCAGCAAAGTGTCAGGATACAAAGTCAATCTTAAAAAATCAGAAGCTTTTCTGTACAACAACCATAAATCCATTGAAAAAGAAATTCAGAAAACACTTCCACTCAGGATCTCTCACAAAAAAATAAAATACTTAGGAATAAACTTAATCAAGGAGGTAAGAGATCTCTACCAAGAAAATTATAAAACATTGAAAAAAGAAATTGAAGAAGATCTTGGAAGATGAAAAGATCTGTCATGCTCATGGATAGGCAGAATAAATATCATTAAAGTGGCCATCCTTCCAAAAGTGATCTACAGATTCAACACAATGCCCATTAAATTACCAAGATCATTCCTTGCAGACATAGGAAAATCAGTCCTTAAATTTATTTGGAACAAGCCGGGCATGGTGGCGCACGCTTGTAATCCCCGCACTTGGTGGGCAGAGACAGGAGGATCGCTCAGGTTCGAAGCCAGTCATGCGCGCTGGCTTAGGAGACCCTGTTTCCAAATAAAAATGTAAAAATAGGTCTGGGAGTATATCCTGGAGGTAGAAGGGCTTCGAGGAACCCCAGTACCACCAAAAAAAAAAAACTTATTTGGAACAATAAAAAGCCCAGAATAGCCAAAGTAGTTCTCAGCAACAAAAACAATGCAAGAGAGATCACAATACCCGATTTTATACTACAAAGCCATTATAATAAAACAGCATAGTACTGGCACAAAAACATATACATAGACTAATGGAGCAGAATAGAAGGCCCAGAAAGAAGTCCACACACTTACAGCCAATTTATTTTTGACAAAGAGGTCAAAAACATACACTGGAAAAAACATAGGCTGTTCAATAAATGGTGTTGAGAAATCTGTTTAACTATATGCAGAAAACTGGAAATTAACCCCACTTTCTCAACCTGCACATGAGTCAATTCAAGATGGATCAAATACTTGGATATTAGAACAGATTTTGAGGCTCCTTGAAGAGAGCCTAGGTCCAACACTACAACACATAGGCACAGATAAACACTTTCTCCAAAATACCCCAAAGGTACAACAAACTAAAAGGCGAATCAATATGTGAGATTGCATGAAACTGAAGAGCTTCTGTACAGCAAAGAAAACTTTCAAGAATCTCAGTTTAGAGCCAACCAAATAGGAGAAGTTTTTAACCACCTACTCTTCTGACAGAGGACTAATATCTAGAATATACAGAAAACTCCAGAAAATCAACACTGAAAAAACAAATAATCCAATAAAAAATGGGCAAGTGAACTAAATAGACACTTCATGACAGAAAAAATTCAAATGGCCAATGAATGCATGAAAAAATGCTCAACATCATTGGCAATCAGAGAAATGCAAATCAAAACTACCCTGAGATTTTACCTTACCCCAACTAGAATGGCAACCACTCAAAACACAAACAACAACAAATGCTGGCTGTGGATATGAACAAGTGGGAACTCTAAAACATTGTTGCTGGAATGGCAAATTAGTGCCACCACTTTGGGAAAGAGTATGGTGAATTCTCAAGAGAATGGGAACAAATCTACCATTCAATCCAGCAATACCACTTCTTGGTATCTACCCAAAAGGAAGGAAAGCAAACTACCAAACTAATGCTTGTATATCTATAGCTGCACAGTTCACTATAGCCAAACTATGGAACCAGCCAAGATGTCCATCAAAAGATGAATGGATTACAAAACTGTGGGACATGTACATAATGGAATTTTACTCAGCCATTAAAAAAAAAAAAGCAATTGCAGCATTTACAGGGAAATGGATGGATCTTGAGGACATTATGCTAAACAAGATTATTCAGTCACAAAATGTAAGGAATTGGATGCTTTCCTAATATGTGAAAGCTAAGGTGAAAGTGGTCATAAGAGGAACTCTGGGTGAAACAGGATATCCTATAGATGAGCAAATAGAGCAACCTAACTGTGGGGATGGAAGGAGGGGAGAGGGAAACTCTTTAAAGTGCTCAGTATACTAATTCATATTATAGTCAACTACTAAGCCAACCATGAGAGGGAGGGAAGGGGAGGGAGTGGAGTGGGGACTGGGAGAGAGCTGGCTGGGTGATGTGTGCATTTAAGTCTACACAATTTGTTTTGCTTCAGCATGATGTATAAATACAATGCACCTATAAAATTTAAAAAGTATATATCTTACATATATAATATATTAAAATTATAACCGACTCCAAAATATCAAAATAATCTAATTGTACTTAAAGAAAATTTATCTTATGATACATAATATTTATTTTTTACTCATAATTAATATCCCATTTGGTTATTTAAGAATAATATATTAATATAATTGAATCCCTCTTTCCTTAAAATTTAGGAGATTATCTCTTACAGATAAAAATATCTATCACTGATTTTATAGATTTCAAAAGATGCCCCTTTTAATGTTATTTTGTACTGATAAATCATTTTGCCTTCCTTTAGTGACCAAGACACTAATATTTGAAATAAAACACATACCTAGCTACAGTAATTAAGAAAGTATATATTTACCAGTGAATGGCTATTTTTTTTTTATTTTCACTTCTGAAAACTAACTGAGGGAATGGGAGGGGAGAAGAAGGAAACTCTCTAAAGCACATGATGTACATAAAAAACATATTTATGTCAATCACTAAGCCAAGCATGGAGGGAGGGAAGGGGAGAGAATGGATTGGGGAAAGGGTAGGATTTAATGGGGTGATGTGTGCATGTATATCTACACAAGCTTTTTATCCCATTAAGATGTATGATGCCAATGCACCAATAAAATAAATAAATAAATAAATAAATACCATAAAAATCATTTTCTATTTTAGATGTGAGATATAGTAAAAGGAGGAAGAGGTTATCTCCAGTTAATGGACCACATTGTAGTCTCTGTTCTTATGATGTCTCATTGGATTCTATAGCAACCCTACCAGACAAGCTTAGAACAGCTGAAGGTCACACAATTAACAAGTAACTGAGTGATTTCTTGTTCTATCTCTTCCTCTCATGGGATTCTCTCTCTTCATGTAGACCAATGGTACATGTAAACCGAGTGAAAATACGGACTTGATATGTTCAACTCAAGATTCTTCTTTGCCCTATATTTGAGGAGAGTGAGGAAGGATTAAAAAAAAAAAAAAAAACAGGAGAATTTTGTGTTGGTAACTTATCACTGATCCTGCATCACTGGGAAACTAAAGTTAATTCATTCTTCTCTTGCAATACTAAATCCTAATAGACACTGGACCTGCAGTTTCATTTCACTCTCACAGGATCAATGTTAATGCTTTATCATCAGTTCTTTTCAATTAAGTCAGGTCATATTCTTACCTGAACACTCAGAAGTCAGACAAATGGCTTTAATTTTCAAGGATCTGTTTCTCAATCAAGAGACAGATTTATAAAATGAAATAGCTAATCATCCTCAGTGTCCTTGCAGATATTTTCTGAAAATAATTCAAGAAATATCACATTTTAATAAATTGTATAAGTAGCATATTTCTATGGGAGAATTTTGGTTCTTTTTAAATACCTTAGAAATTCTAAGTGAACTCTCATCCATTCTTGGACTGGCATTAGAGGCCAATCCTGTATCCATATGGTATCTTATATATACGGAATTTTTATTTTGGCCCTCTTAAAAGAAAAGAATACATACTGGGACCGCAGGCCTTCTTTTAATGAAAGAAACAAACAGCTCCATTTTGAGAAACACCATAGGGGCTTGATGAGATTCTGGACGAATCTGAATGGCATTTCCTCACTCTTGAGGCTTTCAAACTCCAACAAAGCCCAGCCATATAGGAAAAGACACCACAAGCATTCAGCTATTTCTGGCTGTTTTCTGGAAAAGAATCTGACTTTTTTTTTTTATAATCAGTCATGTATTCCATCAAAATTTGGAAGGTAAGAAGTTCAACCCATTTGCTTCTTTCTCCATCAGTAGCAACTGAAGACTTTTAGATGGCAAATTTTGCAGGGTTCCTTGATCCTCTAGCATTCCTGCACACTCAGACATCAAAAGGATTGTCATGTTAGAGACTTGCTTTTGTGTGACAGCAGCTGTTTTCTGTCCAAATCTCAGATAAATTACTGATTCTCAAAGTTAGTGTGGTGGCTCCTCTCTTTCAGGACTTCTGTCTGATAAAATTTATGTTAATGCACATTCTTGTTGAAATATTTCTTTTCTTGTTTTGAGAGGAAGGGGCAAACCTTGGGCAAAATAATACATTGCATTATGAATTAAATTGCTGAAAAATACAACAAAGTTTAGAGAAAAATCTCAATGAAGAGACTTAAAGAAAACAACATTGGGATGCAGTTCTTTTGTCAGGATAGAGGACTTAGCAAACAAACTAATTGGATTGCTTTACTGAAGGCACTATCTATGATGAAGACAGTGACTTAGAAAAAGCCACATCACTGGTGCTTGATAATAAAGTTGAAATTTTATTTTTTTTCTTGTGGTACTGGGGATGAAAAACAGGGGCATTATATCTCTGACTTACACTCCCATCCCTATTTTTTATTCTTTATTTTGAAACAGGGTCTCACTGAGTTTCAGAGGACCTCACTAAGTAGCTGAGACTGTCCTAGAACAGTGATCCTCCTGTCTCAGTTTCCCAAATACTAGAATTATAATCATGTGACACCATGCTCAGCTAATGATGGAATATTCTTAGCACAGAGAATCTTCTGAAAGTTTGCAGAGAAATGGACAAAAAGAAGAATAAAATCTGAGTCTCAGAGAACCAGCTCTGGGACCCCATATGGACAATTTATATTAGCTTTGAGAGAAGGTGGTGTGTAAATGACAGTTTGGACAACTCTAGGTAGTGACCAGAAGATACCCCTGGGCATCAAGTCAGCCTGAGGTCCTTAGAGGTAGGCTGCAACTCTCTTTGATGGATCACATGGACTCTGGGAGAAAGCTGTTTGCAATTTAGGGCACAATTCTTGGCCATCTCCCAAGTAGTATCCAGAAAGCAGCTGCCAGATGCCAGGATCTCCATTGCCCGAAAGTGTGATCTCTTCTTTTTCCCTTTTATTTTCTTTAAAATAAACCTTCTGCTCACTGTTCTGTTGTCTGTGAGTGTCATTCCTAATACATTGTAAACAAGAACGTCTAAAGAAAAAACATCTGTTTAACTCAAGATAAAAAAAAAACATTACTTGAAAAATTTAATTATCATTGAAGAAATAAAATGTTGATCATGACATACATTTTTAAAATCCCCAGATTGCCAAATCATAAAATCTTATAATTTAGGTTAATAAACACATAGAAAATATGAAAATTTTATGTAACTAATATTCTTTTGTATTCAATACCTAAACATTTTATATATAATGAGAAGTAAGTACAGACTAATCATAGCTACAAGTATAGATTTTTTTGTAATATGTTATGAAACCTAGAATGCAAATGTTATTTCTTAGGTAGGACTAGAGTCATTCAGCAGGATTTTCTCTATGTTAATTTATACATGGCACATAGCTTACCTTTGGGATCAAAATAAATTTTGCCTTAGAATAGTCCCATACCATTTTTAGGACTAGCAAAAACAATGGAAGTTTATAAATACTTTTTTAATTTTTTAAAATTTGTTGTTGGTGCATTGTCATCATATATCTTAATGGGATACAAGATGGTAGAAACATACATGTAAACATCACCTAATTAGCTCTTATCCAATTCCAACCCCACTCCCTCCTCTTCCCTCCTTCTCATGCTTGGCTTAGTGATTTACTTTGATATTTTTGTTAAAGTACATCATAAATAGTTTTCTAAGAAAAAATAATTCTTAAGTTTGTATTCAAAGTAAAAAGTTAATAGGTGGACATTCTGAAATTTAAAATACATAATTTAGAGTTTAATATTTAATAACTATTGAATTTCGAATCATAAAATGAGCTAAATTAAATCTATTAAAATATTTTGCTATTATTTTCTACAAAAATAGCTAAAATTTCAAATAGTTTATATGAGGTCAATAAAGTTTAAATGAATTTTTCAGTTTCTCATTCACACTATCCTAGAAGCATCCACTTAAATATTAAAAGCAACCATCACTTTTGCTGTAGCTTTGATATTTTTTGTATGTATTTACATAAAATAATTGTTTACTGACCTTTTATTAACAAATATGAGAATATACCAAATTTATTTACTATTAGTAGTTCTCCCTGTTTATATCTGAGGCAAAAATATACCATTATTATTCTTACCTTCTTATGCAATTTCAATTGTTTTTCCCATAGGAGTAATCATGATTGTTTTCCTTTACTTTATTTTGTATGTATTTATCTATCATGTCAAATGCTCATTACTATAATACATTTCTTCATGCAAGTGAAACAGATTTTTTTGTTGCTCAGCATTCAATTTGGCTGTCAATATTTATTAATAATTATTAATATCTTGATTATAATAATTGTATTTGAATATATTTAAATGCAATATAAGGTTTTTTTCTTCCATAATTCATATTTTGCAAGAAAACAAAAGTGAAAAAAATGTTTATATCACTTTCTTCCTACTGTTATTTTAAAGTCATAAAGCAGAGAAATCAATGTTATAGATTTGGGGGCAAGAAGGCGATCGCCACTGCAACCACGGCTGCCGAAAAGAACATACATTCCTCGGAGAAGCCCTGGACACCAGATTTTGGTTTAATATCTGATTGGGACAACTTAAGGAGACATGTTCAGCCGTGACTTCCTATCTAGAATACAGAAGAGAGAGTGGATAATGGCGGAATTAGAAGCAAGATGACAAGGAGGCGCCCACCATGCAAGAAGAGTGATTTTTGGAAGAATTTCCCAGAAGAGATTAGAGAAAAGACCTCTTCAGCCATGCATGCTGGGGAACTCCTAACAACGTACATCATAAAAATGAGGTAGAGGGAGTCAGACAGTGCCTGGTAGGAAGCCCAGCCATGCATCCCGGGAAGCTCAGTGCACCTGGTCACCACACTCCACTCTGCTGTGCTGGGGGGCCGTGATGCTCAGAACAGTGGGCCTCCACTCATGGAGGGGAGATAAAATTCATTGCTTCTGAGTGCTCGATCTCAATTCTTCGAAATACACATACTGCCAGGCGTGGTGGCACACACAGGGCACAGGCTTGTAATCCCCACGCATGGGAGGCGGAGACAGGAGGATCACACTGGTTCAAAACTGGCCTTGCTTGCTTAAGAGACCCTGTTTCCAAATAGGAAAAAATATAAAAAATAGGTCTTGGAGTGTAGCCCGAAGGTAGAAGGGTTTCCAGAAACCCCAGTACCACCAAACCAAACAAAACAAAAACAAACAAACAAAAAAACACATACTGTCTTCCCTCACTAAAAAATATTGGAGAGGGGCCAAAATGGTGGCGGTGGCAGCCAGGATTCAGGGGTTGCAGGAAAATCTTATGCAATTCACCTTGAACTTTTGGGAAAAAAAAAACTCTCCCGGAAGGGGAGCTGTTCCTGCCGCACATGCTTAGGAATTCTGGACATCATACCATGTAAGGAAGGTGCTCAACAAAGAATCAAGAGGAAAGTGGTGGCAGCAGGGGTGGCAGCAGCCAGTAATTGGGAGAGGCAGAGCTCTGATTCAATCCATCAAGAACTTTTGAAGAAATCACCACAAAGGTAGGCTGCTACAGCTGCGCATGTTCAGGAATTCTGGACAACTTGCTGTGTGGAAAAAGTGTTTGGGAGAGAACTGAGATGGTGGTAGGGGCTGCAGCGGTGGTGGCAGCAGCAGCAGCAGAGGCCAGTATTAGGGAGAGGCAGATTTCTGATCCAATACACATGGATCTTTTCAAGAAATATGCCCAAAGGTAGAATTCTACCACCATATATGGTTGGGAATTTGAGACAACATGCTGTGTGAAAAAGGTGCTCAGAAGAGAACCAAGATGGCAGTGGCAGTGTCAGCAGTGGCCAGTATTTGGGAGAAGCAGAGATCCAATCCAGTCCACCTTAAAATTTTAAAGAAATATCCCCAAAGGTATACTGCTACTGATGCACATGCTCAGAAATTCTGGAAAACATGCCGTGTGGGAAAGGTGTTCAGGAGAGAACTGAGATGGCAGTGGCAGCAGCGGTGGTGGTGGTAACCAGTATTTGGAAGGGCAGACAGATCCAGTCCAATTCACCTTAAACTTTGGAGGAAATCTCCCCAAAAGTGGTCTGCTCCTGCCACACATGCCTGGGAATTCTAGACAACATGCTAAGTGGTAAAAGAATTTGGGGTATATCCGAGGGAGCCCCACATAGCCGTGTTGGGCTGCCATGCTACGTGTTCTAGGAGACATCAGCCCTCATGGCCACCATGCTCCTCTGTGCAGCACTGGAGGTCAGGGTGCACATGGAGTAGCAGAGCCTGCTCTCTGAAGTGAAACTATGAACCTCTGCCTTCAGAGGGGAGACAAAACTCATTGCCACTAGCCATTCGGGGTCCCAGCTTTTGCAAAAGACATGTACTCATTTCTCATATTAAAAAAAAAAATGGAAAAATGCCTGGTGTGGTGGCACACGCTAGTAATCCCTGCCCTTGGGAGGTAGAGACAGGAGGATTGCACAGGTTCTAAGCCAGCCTTTCTGGCTTAAGAGACCCTGTTTACAAATAAAAATTTTAAAAATAGGTCTCTGGGATTGTAGCCTGGAGGTAGAAGGGTTTCCAGGAACCCCAGTACCACCTAAACAAAAACAAAAAAAAAAAAAAAGGAAGAAAAAAAGGTAACATCTGTAGACGACCAGCTCACACAGTGACGGAGACCAGAGCCTGCTGCACAGCAAGGCCGGTGCTGGGGCCTCTGAGTCCGGGATTGAAGCCTGCCATGAGGCAAGGCTGGTGCTGAGGCCTTCAACGCTGGGATCTGAGCCTGCCGAGGAGTTTGGCTGGTTCTGGGACCAGTGAGGCCAGGATCGGAACCTGCCATGAGGCAAGGCCAGTGATGGGGCTTCCAAGGCTGGGATCCTGCTGTGAGACAAGGCCAGTGCTGGGGCCTCTGAGGCTTGGAGCAAAGCCTGCCATGAGGCAAGGCCTGTGCTGGGGCCTCCGAGGCCAGGATTGAAGCCTGCCACGGGGTGAGGCCGGTGCCAGGGCCAGTGAGGCCAGGATCAGAGCCTGCCATATGGTGAGGCCGTTGCTGGAGTTAGCGGGGCTGGGATAGGAGCTTGCCTTAAGGCAAGGTAGGTTTTGGGGCCTCCGAGGTTGGGATCAGAGCCTGCCATGAGGCAAAGCTGGTTCTGAGGCCAGCAAGGCCAGGATCAGAGCCTGCTGAATGGCGAGGCCAGAGCTGGGGCCTTCAAGAGTGGGATCGGAGCCTGCAATGCAGCATCCAGAGAGAAATATCCTCACAAGTCTTGTATGACATTGAGATGTTTGACTACAATACACCAATAAAAATATATTAAAAAAGAAATCAATGTAATAGTCTAAAATTTAAATATATTTAGGATTGCATAACAATGCTATCAGAATGTGTATATGAGCCTGGCATGGCAGTGTATGTCTGTAATCCCAGTAATTGTGAGGCATGAGACAGAAGGATAAAGGCCACACTCAAGAATTTAGTGACTGTTCCAAAATTTAAAACAGGAAAGTAGAATGGGATGTAACTCAGAGGTAGACTGCCCTTTAGTTCAGTCCTCAGTATTTCTCTCCAAAAAATTTGTATATGTATGCTTATTTAAGATCCAGAAAAAAGAATTGATACCAAAGCTTTTATTTTATTTTATTTTATTTTATCTTATTTTATTTTATTTTATTTGCGGTACTGGGGATGGAACCCAGGGACATTCTACCTCCAAGCTACACCTCTAGCCCTATTTTTTATTCTTTATTTTGAAACAGGGTCTTACTGAGTTGCAATCTAAGTAGCTAAGGCTATCCATGAACCGCAATCCTCCTGTCTCTATCTCCCAAATGCTGGGATTACAAGTGTGCGCCACTATGCCCAATTTATACCAAGGCATTTAATTGGCAAATGAGGTAATATTTTATTTAATTGTAAAGAATGGACATAAACAATAGAAATAATAAGGAGAACAAAATTTCAGCTTTGTTAAAAATGAATAAAATAATCAAAGTCATTCAAATTAATAAGAAATAGCCGGGAATGGTGATGCACACTTGTAATCCAAATACTTGGAAGGATGAGACTAGCGGATCACAGGGTTGCAGACAACTCCAGCTGTATAGGCCCTCTGCAACTTGGTGAGACCTTGTTTCAAAATAAAGATTAAAAAATAGGGCTGGGAATGTAGCTCAGGTAGAACCTAGTGGTAGAAAATCTCTAAGTTCTATTCTCAGTACAGCAAAAAAAAAAAAAAAAAGACAATATATTTTGTAAATAAAATCTTATGAGCAGACATTGAAGATGACAGTATAAACAAAATATTTACCACAAAAGCTAACATTATACATCCTGTACTTCATTAAGATGAATGACTACAATGAACCAATAAAAAAATTATAGAGTGCTTGTCGTTTTTCCTCCAATACACACAAGACACACAGTTTTCCTGTAATATAATTTAATTTAATCATGTTCATATATTAGACACATATCCTCTTAATATATAGTGATCATTAATAAATTGAATATAATTTTGTGAAGTAGAACTAAGTGCCAAGTGAGTAGTAAGAAAATGAAAAGACTTCATGAAATACTACACATTAATAGACCAAATGATCTCCTTGTCTTCAAGTACTTAAACATAACAAATATCCTTGAATTTGAAGAAAATAATCTTTAAGATTATTTTAAAACCAATAATTCAACATTTAAATTACTTTTTCAAATTAAAGAGTTTAAAGCTCATAAATCAAGTTGAATTATGTTACAGTAGTCTCATAATACAACACATTATTAGATAACATAAAAACAAATTTTGATATTTTGTTTACAACCTTACTTTTAAGGAAAAGTAACTCCATAAATAATAGGAATGATAATTTCTTGAGTTAGACACTAGCAAATAACTAGAATTATGAATTTTAAATACAAATAATAAACTGAATCACTTGGAGTATGAGAAGATTAATAACAAAACATCCACAAAATTTACACAGAAATCTTCAAATACTGCCGTTGATTGCTTGTGTTTAAGTTAGCAAACAGTAAAAATGCTTTGAAATTATTATTTATTATTTGCAGAAATGTAACAACATAAAAATGGAAAAAAATGAGAGAGAATAGAATGTGCAAATCTCTATGTGGTAAATGTCTGTCATATTTGAAGTCTGATACTGATACATATGGTCCTCTTGTGTTTATTTAAATATGTCTGAACAAGGAATTGGAGACTGAGTTCTCAGTACTTGGACTACAATAAGTAGCGTATCTCTTGCTGAAGAGCAAAAATATTGACTTAAAATTTTTTTCTATTTAAAAAATCCCCGATTGGGGGGGAATTTGGCACTACTATGTCAGATGAAATATTTTGCAAATAAATAAAACATAACTCATATTTTTAAATATACTCACATAGGCATTAGAGTGCTAATTATTGTTTTCAAAAGATGCTTGCATTTTGCCATATTCATGAAAAAGGGGAATATTGAATTAACCATATTGCTTACCTTTAAACATTTTAAAGCAATTTGTGTTAAAAACTCCCATAAGTTGCAAATATATTTTTCTATTTTTTAAAGATTTTTATTGGCATATTATAGTTATAAATCTTAAAGGTGTAAACCATGGTATAGGCATACATGCATGTATCATTTATTTAGCCCTTCTCCAATTACCACCCCACTCTCACTCCTTTTCATATTTGGTCTAGTGATTGATTTTATATATTTGTGAAGGTACATCGTGTACATTAGGAATTTTCCCTCCTTTCCTTTCCATCCCCTTCAGTTAGGTTACCTTATTTACTCATTTATAGTATCTAGAGTTCTTCCTATGACACTTTTTCTTCCTAGCTTCTGCATATTAGGGAGAACATCCAATTTTTTTTTTTGACTCATCAGTCTCATGTAGTATTATGTTCTCCAGTTACATACATTTCTGTGCAAATGACATATTTTTTTCTTTATGGCTAAATAAAATTTCATTGTGTGCATATCTCATAGTTTGGTAATCCATTCATTTATTGATGGACATCTTGGCTGTTTCATAGTTTGGTGATTGTGAATTGTGCAGCTGTGAACATAGATACACATGCATTAGTTTGGTATTTTGGTTTTCATTTTTTTTAATAAATACTCAGAAGTCATATTACTGGGTCATATGGTAGGTTCATTCCCAATCTCCTGAGGATCCTCCATACTGTTTTCTAAAGTGATTGCATTAATTTACAGGCCCATCACAATGTATTAGAGTCCCCATTTCTCCATATCCTCATTAGCATTTGTTCTTGCTTGTGGTTTTTGATTGCCATTGTAATTGGAGTTAGGTAAAATCTCAGGATAGTTTTGATTTGCATCTCTCTGATTGCTAATGATGTTTAACTTTTCTCATATATTTATTGACCATTTTAATTTCTTCTTTTTTGAAGTGTCTATCTAGTTTACTTGCCCATTTTTTTAATTGGGATATTTGTTTTCTTATTGGGGAGTCTTTTGTGTTATCTGTATATTATAGATATCAGGCACTTGTCAGAAAAATAGTTGGCAAAAGTTTTCTCACATTTTTGGCTCTTTTTTGAGGTTCTTGATAATTTTCCTTGCTGTACAGAAACTCTTCTTCGGCTTCATGCAATACCATGTTTTAATCCACCATTTGTTGCTTGTGCTTTTAGAATCTTGTTGGGAAAGTTTTTACCTGTGCCTATACGTTGCAGTGTTCAACCTATGCCCTGCCCTCTATAAGGACCTGCAAGCTCGCTGGTCTGATTTCTAAGTCTTTGATCCATCTTGAATTGACTCTTGTGCAGGGTGAAAAACTGGGATTTTCTTTTTCTGCCTGTGGTTAACCAGCCTGGCCAATACCAGTTGTTGAAAAGGCTATCTTTCTTCCAGTGTATGTTTTTGGCCCTTTCATCAAAAATCAATTTGTGGATTTGTTTCTGACTCTTCTATTTTATCTATTTATACTAGTCTTACTCTGTATTTTGATTCTTTTAAATATATTATGATAGAAGTTGAGATATTGATGGGGTGGCTCCTTGATTTTTCATCAGACTGGTTTCCCTTTGGTAAGGTAAAAACATGTCAGAGTCAGATAATCAAGGATAGAATTTTAACTCCACCAGTTCCCAATGCTTTCCCTATCTAAAACTGGGATGCTGAAAGTGTGGCCTCTGAACTAGAAGAATCAAAATTATCTTAAAATTGTTAAAACATAAACTCTTAGACTTTTTTACATCAAGATAGAAACCTAGGATTCTATTTATAAGTACTCCAAAGGACTCCAATACATGCTGATGTTTAATAATTATGGGTTTATGTTTTAGATATTTCAAATCTGATATTGAGTTATATTACATATTTTTCATACCATGATGAAGATTGTATTATGAGTTTTTGCAGAGAAAAAGTCTGCTGAGTATTAACATTGATCAATGAATATTAGCTACTATTAATATGATCATTAGACTATTTGCCTAAAAAGGACAGCTCTCTGATGCTTAGAAATGCATGTTGGACGAGTGGATTTCAAAATGTCAGGCTCAGAATAGCAGCAGCATTGCTTGGAAACTTGTTAGAAACACATTCCTGGATCCCTCTTAACTCTTACTGAAGCAACAACTCTAGAGTAACTTAGATTTACAAATTACATTTGGATTTACAGATTACATAATTAAAATATATTAACTCATTTAAAATATTATCAGTATATAAGAATGAGTTAACACCTATATCTCTTTTTGCTTCTTCATTTAGGACAATGTATATAAACTAATCACTTAAATATGATAGATAAGTAGATTATATCTAATAACAGATAATAGAAAGATACAGTAGAAAAAAGGAAGATTGCATTGATTGGGACCAAATTAAATTTTAGTTTCTTATATGTGACAAATGTTTATATGTAAAAATTTGTAATCACTAAAAAGCAATAAAAATACAATAATCAAAATGTTAAAAAATTTAAAAGCATTGAAACTGAGCATTTACAATGCATGGTTTGTCCTATTCGGAAATGTTTAAATTTAGAAACCACACACACACACACACACACACACACACACACACACACACACACGTATATATATATATATATAATATACATATATACACATATATATGCATATATTATGCACCTAGATAACCTGTGTCAACAAATTATAAAGCATAAAAATTTAATCTAGTTAAAAT
The DNA here is from genome assembly GCF_963383645.1 of Muscardinus avellanarius. Lineage (NCBI taxonomy): Eukaryota > Metazoa > Chordata > Mammalia > Rodentia > Gliridae > Muscardinus > Muscardinus avellanarius. Next base: position 24,759,716 of record NC_137790.1, on the reverse strand, counting down.
TAATTTTGGAAGTTTTTGTAGACAAAGCAGTCAACACACAAAACATAGCAGATCCACTCTCAGAAAAAAAAATTCATGAGTGTCTGGTTAGAAATTGTGTTTCTTTAACACAACACTATTGCATATCTTTCTAAAAAAACAGCTTCCCAATATTATATGAATATTGTATCTTGCTTTCCTATAAAAATGGCTAAGATATTTTAAATTGTATCTAATGAAGTGTGGTGTGTTAATATTTTTACTAGAATATGTGCTTTATCATCCAAATAAAATTCTAAATATGGTTTCATACTTATTCAAAAAGTGATAAATATAGTATTTGCTCAATAATTCACTACTATCTCTCATGTAATCACAAGGCTACACTCCATTATTCTACAGATGGTATGATAACATTTCCAGCAAAAGTATAATTTTTACATTCTAGTTTGTACTTAGTTTTAAGTAAATAAATAATTGTCAAAAAGTTTTAAGTTAACACTCTGGTTTTCAAAATATGAGAAAATAAAAGGTTGTGGTTCTTCAACAAAAACATGTCAACTATCACAGAAGTATAATTGAGGTGATATAAAATTTTTGACCAAAATCATGTCATAGCCACTAAGAATGCACAAACCTTCATAAGATATGTTACTGGTACATGTTATCTGTTCTACTTAGATGTTTTTAAGAGAATGTCATATATATTTGTAGTCTCAGAGACTATCTCATTAGTCATGTAGTTTAGCCGGTCAGGAAGAAATAGTTCATACACTTCTGATCTTCCCTATCCAAAATACACACCTTAACCTGGAAGGCACAGTTTTAAGTCAGAAAGCAGTTATATATGTGTCTGACTTTCATCTTCAAGTTTTCTTCTGAGGTTGCAAGACTTACACATAGAGTGAAATGGTCTTTTAATATCAACTCATGAACAGTATAAATGGTAGTAAAACCTACACATCTGGCCAAATATTTTTGATTCAGTCATAATAATATATCTTTAAAAATTACATTATTTTTATAATATTATAAATTTAAAGTTTGTATTATACAACATGCAGTGTTTTACTTCTGTGAACAATGATACCTTATCAAAAACACAAAAGCAAACACTGACATCCTTTATTATGAGTTCTTAGAAAATTAGTGTTTGTAATTGACTCTCAAGATCATGTCATAACCCTAGATTGTTTAATTGTATTATGAAAGAAAAAAAAATTTTTTTTTTTTAGTGGTCTTGGGGTTCCTGGAAACCCTTCTACCTCCAGGCAACACTCCCAGACCTATTTTATACTTTTTTTTTATTTGGAAAAAGGGTCTCTCTCTTTTTTTTTTTTTTTCTTTTTTTTTTTTTTTTTGCTGGTACTGGAGTTCCTAGAAACCCTTCTACTTCCGGGCTACACTCCCAGACCTATTTTTTAAAATATATTTTTATTTAGAAACAGCGTCTTGTAAGCCAGCCCAGGTGGCTTCAAACCTGCGCGATCCTCCTGTCTCCACCTCCCAAGTGCAGGGATTACAAGCGTGCGCCACCACATGTGGCTCAAAAAGTTATTATGCAATTACATTACTATATCCACAACATTAAAATAAAGTTTAAAAAATATTTTGTGACATTGCCCTTTTCTGGATTAGAACCAAGCATATATAAATATATTATTTTGGGGGAGGGTACTTTCTTAAACAGTTTAATTATATATGCATTAAATATTTAAATACAACTATTAATTGTCAACTATTAACTATAATTATCAAGTAATATGAATACTTTAAATTTCTAATATTACAATGTTCAACTCAGGGTTCACTGAAGTAAATTGCCTATTGAGTCATTACAAGTGCTAACCAGAAAATGTTCTTTTCTGGCACAAGTTCTAGAAGCACCAGAAAAAGGCTAAAATAGTAGTTGGAAATATGTCTATTGCACCTAAGAACCAAAGTATTTTGTAATAAACATTTGGGACAGGACACCATACATCATTTACATCTGCATTAGGCATGCATAAAAGTCACAATATAATGCAAGGAGGGGAAGGGTTGGAGTAGGATAGTCCATGAGACATACTTATTGCTTCTGAATTGGTTGGGATTAATAGTCTGCAAAGTTCATTTGTAATAGTATAGTGTGGTGGGGCCTGATGTTCAGCCATCTGGGGTTGAACTCAAGGCTTCAACATCCATGCTGGGATGTAGAAAAGTCTTTTGTTCATTTGACCCACGGGTATTAAATGATTTACTTCTCTGCTGCCATCTTCCAGCCTTATAATTAAATTTAGCACATCTAAAATATTCATTTTATCAAATGTGTACTTACATATCCATTATATCTTCTTACTTTTTTCCTACATAAATATATAATAGTGTTAGATTAAGAATTCTATTACTCTTCATTACACTTATCTGTATAATATAAAATTTAAGCAAGTAGTTTTTCAGATTATAAGATGTTTTTATTTATGTTCTTATTAAGTTAAAATGTTGGCTAATCGCTTCATAAATCAAGATATTGTTTACAAGTTGCAATAAATTTTATATTTACTTTATTAACTGCATTATGATTTTTCAAAGGTCTTTTGTCTAAAAAAGGTATTCAAGAATAAACAAGGCTGGAAAATTACTATTGTAAAAATTTAAAAGCACTGTGCTAGTAATCCAATACTTTAATCATTTAATATGGATCAAATTACCTGACTAAAGCTAAGAGTGCTTAATTGGCAAACTGTTTACCTGAGCAGTCTCAGTAAATTTTAGCTGGCTTGGAGGAAGACTGACAGGGATTTCTTTTTACTATGAGACTGCTGAGATAACCTTTGAATTCTCTCCTTAATTCTGAATGAGGTAAAAGAGAAGATGGACAGGCTTGGTCAATTCTGATAATCAAGTGGCCACTTGACATTTTTAGTGAAGAAAAATGGAATTTCTAATAAGAATGTTTGAGTAATTCCTAATAAAAATAAGTTTGGTGGTATTAAAGTTATCAGAAACCAACTACTGGAAGCCATAGAACAAAGCCACAAATAAACTTATAAAGGGATATTGACTAGAGAGTGAAAAAGTAATGCATAAAACAGGAACTCAATACTTAGCAAACAGGATGCAGAATTAAATTTAAATTGCAATATTTAAATTCTTAACCCAGAATTAAACTGAACTTCAAATAATAATGCCTAACAGATTCTTAACTAGCAATAACAAGGCAATTTAAGAATATTTTAGCAAAAAGCACAATTTGTAACTGTGTAATAACAACTTTTTAACACATATATAATTGATTTTCCATTTATGCTTTCTTTTCTTACTTTTATGAGAAAAAATGATGAATTTAAATCTACTTTTCTCAAAAAGGCTCCTCATATTGTGTTCTACTTTGTTATGCTCACAACTGCCTTTTATTCTCCCCTGTCATACTCACTCATGTCATTTTCAGAGCATGATCTATGTGATTGTAAACATCAAGGAGGAAATATCTACACACACTCAGGCATATCAATTTGGAAAACTAGGTGAGTAGTTTTATAATAATATAGACTAGATCAACTTGACTGCATTATCTCAAAAGTACTTTTAGATGTGTATCCACGTGCGTGTCTGAGTCTGCTTATATGTCTGGAAATTTAAATCTTTTTAAGTTGTCATTGTTCATTTAAGTTATTTAGAACATCTTTATCACTGCGCTTTATCCAAGATGCACCGACTTTTGGTATTTAACAAGATTACCTTCCTTTTGAAATCAATAATGAATATAAAGTCAAAGGCACTGATTATGATAGCAATGTCACCAATATCTGCATTTTAGGAGAAAATATGTTTTATAAAATTAGATATTTGGCATTCTTAAGAGTATTTATGAATATTATATATTGAAAATTAACTATTGCATATAAAATTATCACTCAAATGCTTCTGCTAGCTTTTTAAATGTAATAAATTCTAATTTTAATGAGTTAAATTTATTTACATATTTTTACACTAACCAAAATTCTTCAAAAAAGATACACTGTCCAAGACATTCTAATGTTTTGTTGTTTTTTTTTTTTTTTGTGTGTGTGTGTGTGGTACTGGGGTTTCTGGAAGCCCTTCTATGTCCGGGCTACACTCCCAGACCTATTTTTATATTTTTATCTGGAAACAGGGTCTCTTAAGCCAGCGTGGCTGGCTCCGAACCAGCGCAATCCTCCTGTCTCCGCCTCCCAAGCGCGGGGATTACAAGTGTGTGCCACCACGCCTGGCTCAACATTCTAATGTTTTAAAATTATGCAATAGTTGTAACAAATAAGTTATATGAACTACTTTGGATGCTCCAAAAATCTGAGAATGGACCCAATATTCATTTTTTATAACCTTCACATTATTAATTTTTGAAGCTGTTAATTTATCTAAATTTATTGTCAATTTGCTTCTAGTAAATCTGTAACCTGGGTTTCTCAAATCATTATTTGATATTCATATAAAAGCAGGTATTTCAAGACAACTTTAAAAAAGAAAGAAAAACACACACAGAAATCTTTCAGACCAAATTTATTTATAGCCAAAGGAAACCTATCTATTCTAACTAAAAAAAAAAAAAAAGCTTGGGAACAAGTTCTATGTTTCTAAAATAACATAGTTTCATATAACCTATGTAATAACATTATAGCATATATATGTATATATGTTTTGATGTTTTTATTCACCTTAAGTAAAATAGGTAAATATAGATACATAATAACTGTCACTTTTTTTTTTTTTTTTTTTGTGGTACTGGGGTTCCTGGAAGCACTTCTACCTCTGGGCTACACTCCCAGACCTATTTTTATATATTTTTTATTTGGAAACAGGGTCTCTTAAGCCAGCAAGGCTGGTTTCGAACCTGCGAGATCCTCCTGTCTCCGCCTCCCAAGCTCAGGGATTACAAGAGTGCACCAACAGCAGGGCTAAACGTCACTTTTTTTTTTTTTTTTTTTTTGTGGGTCTGGGGATGGAAGCCAGGGGCAATCAACCTTCGAGATACACCCCCTGCCCTATTTTTTATTCTTTATATTGAGTCAGGGTCTCACTGAGTTGCGGAGGGCCTCACTAAGTAGCTGAGGCTGTTCCCGAACCACGATCCTCCGGTCTCAACCTCCTGAATGCTGGGATTACAAGCCTGTGCCACCACGCCCGGCATAAATGTCACTTTTTAAAAAATAAAGTTGGAGCTTGGCATAATGACACATGCCTGTAATCCCAGCTACTCAGGTTTTAGATCAGTCTGGGAAACCTCGTGTCTCAAAATAAAATAATTTTTAAAAAGTCTGAGAATGTACCTAAGGGGTAGGATGCTTACAAGGCCCTGAATTCCATCCTTATCATACATTCATATCTGCATGCAGACATACATAAGTGATAAATAGAGTTAATGCAGTATAAAAAACCATTCCTGTGAATTAGTTTTAAGATGTAGAGAGGTTAATTTTTTCTGCTATGTTTCCAATAGAGTATCTTTAAACTCAATCAACATCTGTTGAGTGGTAAATAGATATAGGAAAGTGAGGATGGGAGGGAAGAAACAGGAAAGAGGCAGATGGATGGGAATTGTGTAAGAAAAGAATACTGGAATGAGTGGACATTTATAATTGTGGAAAATTGATCACTTAAATATCTGTATCTGAGGATCTAGGTATGGTGGCGCATGCTTGTAATCCCAGCATTCGGTAGGCTGAGACCAGAGGATCACGGTTTGAGGACAGCCTCAGCTACTTAGTGAGGCCCTCTGCAGCTTAGTGAGACCCTGTTTCAAAAAAAAAATAAAAAATAAAAATAGAGCAGGGTGTAGAGCCTAGAAGTCGAATGCCCCCTGTGTTTCATCCCCAGACCCCCCCCAAAAAAAACACAAAAAAATCTGTATCTGAGAATACTCAAGGATTCAGTTGTTTCTTTACATGATGTTAACTGAATAAATAAAATGGGCTAGACATGTTTATTTTTGTAAAGTTTATACTATTTAGGTTACACTTGAGCAAGTCAGACCTGGACCTCACAGTTATTTCAGTTACCAGGTATAAAAAACAGATTTGAGAATCAATTTCTATATGATTCTTCACCATATATAAAATATGTGCAAGATAGAGAATAATTTGGATATATGAGAGACTTTAGATGATGAAGAGACACCTCTGGGGAGCCAGGGAGGAGATATAAAGCTAGGGGTAGAGGAAGACTTAGGTTCATTAATAAAAATACTACTATCGACCATGTGTAAACATGGGAATATATAGCAATATTAACCTGGATACTCTGTATTGGGAGGGAGAAAATGGGAAGGGAGGTACCAAAAGCATGTGTAGGTAATATCATTGTGAACAGCATGATTTATATTATGATGTGAGACTATAATGCGCCAATAAAAACACAAAAAATATTCTGCTCCAAACATAAAAAAGGACATTCATGCACACAAATGTCAGAACTTTAATATGATACAGGGGTTAGTTTGAAAATAGAATTTGGACACACAAATATGTATATACATATATATCTACATACCTATATATATGATGTCAAGAAACTATATTAAAATTATTTGATTTTTAAATCTGTAGTAATGTGAAGAGTTTATAAAGTAGAATTATATTATTTAATTTGAATTTTGGAGCTATTGCTTTGGACATAATGTCAATGATAAATTGGATTTGAGTTGTAGTCAGAATTTTAAAATGGTCCCCAAAACATCACCCACAGGTAAACGCTGGTCCATACCACTAAAATGACCCCCTGACTTTGAGTCCAGTTGGAAAGTGTGATTACTTCAAATCAATAGAACATGGCAAAAGAAAAGGGATTCTGCATTTTGTATTCTTAATAAATTTACTATAATAAAACCAGTATATTATCTTAGATAGAAAGAGTTTTGTCAGATGAACACGTTATTAAAAGAGATCATTCCTCCTATATAGCAAGAGACTCTAAAGGGCTGAGTGATGGTCTTGTGGATTCAAATTTTACACATTATTATTTTACTATAAATTTTATCTTACCCGGGCATGGTGGCACACGCTTGTAATCCCAGCATTTGGGAGGCTGAGACTGGAGGATTGTGGTTTGTGGACAGCCTCAGCTACTTAGTGAGGCCCTTTGCAACTCAGTGAGACCCGGTTTCAAAATAAAGAATAAAAAATTGGGCAGAGGGTATAGTTCAGAGGTCAAATACCTCTGGGTTCCATCCCCAGACCTGTAAAAAAAAAAATTATCTTTAGTTAATAACCAACATGCAAATCTGGAATCAACAACAATGACAAAAAAATAAAATCACCTAACTTCATTCTTATGTTTTTCTCAAATCAAATAGGCCTGCTCTATCACTACTCAATGCTTCTTTGAGTAGTAAATAACTGGCTACTATCGCAAATCTCTTGAATTTTTTAGTTATCCAATTCTCCCTCAAGTTGGTCTCTAATTCTTTATCTGAAAATACTTCTATGTCAGTGAAATCTTCCTCTTGGTTAACTGAAACCTAAGATCACATACATATTTATAAAAATAGTATGTTTCTTCAATTTCAGGTCATCTAATAATAGCAGGTAAGCCTTTCCATGATGCTCTACCTACCAGCTTCCCAATTACAATATTCAGGCAAGATGGCATTGTGTAAATCATCCAGTGAACACTGGCAGAATTAACTGCTCTCTGTGTGTCTTCAGATTTTCTTTTTGTCTCTGGTAGCATGTGTTGTACTTATTTCTAATCATAGGTTAGCAGGATTCTCTAAATTTCTTACCTCTAATTCTTAAGACCAAAGGACATGTCTTAAATGACTTTATATTCCATCATTTTCACTATGACAAACACATCATTAAAACTTAACATGTTGTTTATTTTATAAGTTTAAATATCAGATTATTATAGCAAACACACACAAACATTTCTTGTAATTATGAGTAGGTAGGTAGATTTGCAAAAGGAAAATTTGCTTAATAATCAATTTGCCGAAATTGTCCATTTATCCAGTTTACTAATATATAAATAAAAAATACCATTCCTTGTATTTATAATATTTACAAAAAATAGCTCCTTAGCCTTTTGCCTAAACATGAGTGTTTGTAATGTTTTCTCTGGACAGGGATGGATTGCTTTTTATGTTTTCTAAAAATGCCTGAAAAAAAAATTTTTTTTCTCTTAGCTACAATAGTTAAAAAAAAATGCCTTATACCGGGACTAGCACCTGCCATGAGGCATGGCCGGTGCTGGGGCCTCTGAGGCTTGGATAGGAGCATGCTGAGGGGTGAGGCCGGTTCTGGGATCACCCTGGCCAGGATTGGGGCCTACTGTGAGGCAAGGCCAGAGCTGGGGCCTCCGAGGCCGGGAACAGAGCCAGTCAAGGGGTGAGGCCAATCCCAGGGCCAGCGAGTCCGGGATCGGAACCTGCCGTGAGGCAAGACCAGTGCAGGGACCTCTGAAGAAGGGATTGGAGCCTCTTGAGGGGTGAGGCCAGAGCCAGGGTCAGCAGGGCATGGATTGGGGCCTGCCATGAGGCAAGGCCATTGCTGGAGCCAGAGAGGCTGGGATCAGAGTCTGCCAGGGGGCAAGGCCGGCAGCGGGACCTCAGGAACGGGAAAGGAACCTGCAATGTGGCATACACAGAGAAACATCACAGAAAATGGAAAATCAGATGCTTTCCCTAATATGCAAAAACTAGGAAGAAGTGAGTAATGGGAGGAGATCTAATTGAAGAAAGGGCTCCATGGAAGAGCAATTAAGGTGACCAATCAGAGGAGATGGGATGGGATAAGACGGAATCTCTTTAAAATGCATGATGTATGTAAACAAATGGATCAAAGTTAATCACCAAATCAAGCTTGGGATCGAGGGAGGGGGAGAGATTGGGATGGGATGGGATAAGACCTAATTGGATGATATATGTTTGTATACCCTCACAAGTCTTGTATTCCACTGTGATGTTTGACTACAATGCACCAATAAAAATATATTACAAAAGAAATGAATAAATACTGAAATTAAGAAAAAAGCCTTATAAAGTAGGAAGAATGATAGCATATAATATTAATATACTAAGAATGTTTGCAAATCAGTTTATAATAAATATAATTTTAGGATTTTAGGTAAAAATTTCAGTTTATGTTGAACAGCATTTAAATGTGGTTTTCTAAAAATCATTTAAAAATTAATGTTATTTTTAGTAAAATGCATTCAGTATTGGATATATTGCATTTTTATATTTTCTTTATTATACCAACATTTTTAATATTTTTAGGATATTTAATAACAATATCTTAAATTATTTCTTCAAAGATATTAAAGCTGGGCGTGGTGTTGCACACTTGTAATCCCCGCACTTGGGAGGTAGAGACAGGAGAATCACGCTGGTTCGGAGCCAGCCTCTCTGGACCCTGTTTCCAAATAAAAAAACATAAAATAGGTCTGGGAGTGTAGCCCGGGGTAGAAGGGCTTCCAGGAACCCCAGTGCCACCACCAAAAAAAACCAAAGATATTATTTTAAATGTTTTTCAGATTTGAAGTGATCATTATAGAAATATCATAGTAATCTATTGAATTTACCTAATAACAAAACAGAATTTTACAATAAATTAGAATGGATCCTTGTAGAATTGTTCTAAAATTATCGACTATATCAGCACCAATAGCTTGTTAAGCTATGAAAAAAGAATGAATAAAAGAAACTTAGGAAAAACAAATAGTAAGGTATAGATAAAGGAAGATAGTTGGTTGCCCTATAAGCCTTTTGAACTTTATCATAAATAATGAATTCATTATCTGTGGTAAGATGGGTTTGAAGCTGAGTGTGGCAATTTATGCCTGTAATGCCAGTATTTTGGCAGCTGAGACAGGGAAATTGCAGGTTCTTGGGTGGTATCAGTAACTTACTGAAGATCTCTGCAACTTAGTGAGACTCTTTTGAAATAAAAAATGAGACAGGGCTGAAAATATAGCTCAGAGATTTCTATAAGACTTTTCTTGGCACATTGTAGAACAGCCATCCATCGCCAAGCTTAAATGATTATTCTTCTAAACAATGTACATCTTTTCCCTCTTTCTTTGAAAATGGACTTAGATAATGGCTGCTATCATATGTTACAAACCTATAATATGTTTGGTGGCTGATCTAGAAAGCATACTAGCTGTATCCATCTTGATGTAGTTCATATTTCTTATTTTACTTTACGTCTTAAATTTTATGCGTTTTTGTGGGAACTTAGTTCTTTTTACTTGTTTCAAACAAGGTCAGTGGATTTTCACTGTTGTATTCTCTATGAATTGAATCATCCTGATCTGCTGTCAGTGAACTTTACTTACCAAATACATAGGTTTGCTTTTTACCAATTCTAAAACCTTCCAGGTCAATGATTTTTTTATTTGGCTTTAGCCCCTCATTGGTGTACACTTTCTTTGTTTTTTGATGTGTATTTAGTTTCATTTTTTTAAATTTTTTATTGGTGTATTGAAGTCATACATCTTAATGGAATACAAGATGGTAGAGACATACATGCACACATCATCCAATTATCCCTTACCGAATCCCCATCCCATTCCCTTCCCATCTCTCCTTCCAAGGCGTGGCTTAGTGATTGACTTTGAAATGTTTAAGGGCATCATGTGCCAACTTTCTATTGTGAATTCTGTGTACTAAAACTCACTATTTCTTTCTGACTAGAGTCCTCTTCCATTCAGTTCTATTCTGTCTTAAATTATAAAATTTATGTGAGACATAATTATCACATAAACAAAATTGATGACCATATGATAAATGCAAGTGAAATAAGCATGTTCATCTTATCTGAGTAATAATGAGTCAGATTTGATAGACTACTGATTTATGACTAATAATGAATAATAGGTATAAAATTTCTTCAGAGTTACTATTTTGAATTGGCAGCACAAAATACATGCATGTGTAACCATAACATAAACATAACACTTAAAAAATTAAATGAGCCGGGAGTGGTGGTGCACACTTGGAATCCCAGCATTCGGGATGCTGAGACCAGAGGATTGTGGTTCACAGACAGCCTCAGCTACTTAGTGAGGCTCTCTGCAACTCAGTGAGACCCTGTTTCAAAATAAAGGAATAAAAAATAGGTCAGGGGATGTAGCTCGGAGATCGAATGCCCCGGGTCCCATCCCCAGACCCCCCTAAAAAAATAATTAAATGATCTGCCTCATTTCTATAAATATGTTTTACCCCTGATAAATGAACTTTTAATGATAGAAACATAGAAAGCAAGTAAATTAGAAAAATGTTTTGTAGAATTATTTTGAAACTAAATTACAAATCAAATAATCAGCAGATAGTCCTTCACAATGTCTTAATTTCCAAATAAAACATAAGACTTGACAGGTGTTGAAAACAAAATTATGGAAAAATCAATAATATTAATGAATTAATGTAACAAAATAATTCCTTATGCCATATTTGTTTTGTTCAATTAAAAGCATTTTAGATACATATTTTAAAATCAATGTCAGCTGGGTGTGGTGGCACACACTTGTAATCCCCATGCTTGGAAGGCAGAGACAGGAGGATTGCACAGGTTCAGCCAGCCGCACAGGATTAAGAGATCCTGTTTCCAAATTTTAAAAAGTATAAAATAGGCCTGGGAGTTTAGCCCGAAGGCAGAAGGGTTTCCAGGAACCCCAGTACCACCAAAAATAAAGAAGAAAAAAACCAGCAATTTCAATATATAAATTAAGTAAAATTTACCAGTAACCAAACAGAAAAGCAAGTAAGAAGTTGTTGCCAAATATAATATAGATACTATTAATGACACATATGATTTTAGTTTAGATATTACTTAAACAAATGAAGTCCTATGGAGAAATATGTATTAATACAAATAAGCTATAATATTTAATTATAGTATATTGTATATTATTTAAGCTAAGATGTATAAAAGGCAAATATCTACATATCTGTCTGTCTATCTATCTATCTATCTATCTATCTATCTATCTATCTATCTATGCCAGGTCAGAAATCTAAGTTATTCTATGAATTATCTTGATTCATTAGGTTGTGTGTGTGTGTGTGTGTGTGTGTGTGTGTGTGTGTGTGTGATGTGTGTGCTGGGGACTGAACTCAGGAGTATTCTACCTTTGAGTATACCCCCAGCCCTGCCTATTTTATTTTGAAACAGGATCTTACTAAACTGTGAATGTCTTCACTGTATCGCTGAGGCTAGCTTTGTGCTTGCAATCCTCCTGTCTCAGCCTCCCAAGAACTGAGATTAGGGCATAAACCAACACATTTGGCAACTAGGGGAATATTTTGAAGAGACTAAGGCCCCTTTCTATACATTGTTCCTCCAAAGACTGTTAACTTTTACAACTGCAAACTTTTTGTAAAATGCTCATACTGATCATACCTTCTTACAGTACTATTATGAAAAAACTAATATAATTTATAAAATAAACATATTTATTTTCTAGCATTAAAATGCTAGCTTATACTATTACTGTTACTATTCTTATCCTTTGTTCTAGGCAATGAATATGTTGATTTGGCTCTTAACCATCATAGTATATCCCTCCTAATCCATGTGGCAAAGAATGACTTTTCAATATCTACTCTCTAATGAATTTACCACTTGTCTATATTAATTGTCTGCATTGTTTTTCACTTCTACAACACTAAATAAAACTGATAATAAGAGAAAATCTGAATTTAATATGGAGCAATTATATCACAAACATGCTGTATTAATTATCAAATTGTTAGGGAAATAGTGTTATTTTAAGTATATACACCGTCTTCTCTTAAAAATACAAGTCAGGAATGTCATTCAGTGATAGAGCATTTGTCTAGTGTGTGTGAAGCCCTGGGTGAAATCCCTGCATTATAAAATAAATAAGTAATAAGCTCTTTAAGATGTATGACTACAAATCACCAATAAAAAAAATAAAATGTGGTGGCACATGCTTTGTAATCCCAGCACTTGGGAGGCTGAGGCAGGAGGATTGCACAGGTTCGAAGCCAGCCTCAGCTACTTAGTGAGGCTCTCAGCAACTTAGTGAGACCTTGTTTTCAAATAAAATATAAAATTTGTCTGGGAGTATAGACTGGAGGTAGAAAAGCCTCTGGTTTCCACCCCTAGAACCACAAAAAGAAAGAAGAAAAAAAAAAGAAAAAGTAAATGATAATAAATAAGTAACTTTTTATTAGTTCTTGCTTTATTGCTTTTTTAAAAGTATCAATCATGTAATATTTTTGTGCATCTGACTAGAAAGCTACATTTTATCATCTTTAAAAGATTTTATTTTTTCATTTTTGTGTCCACATTAAGTAAAATTAGATAGCACAAAATATGCAAATGAAAATTAAAATATGTAATCTAGAGAACATGTGAAATTTTTGGTGTTTTATCTTTCTTTTAATTCATAATAAAATCAATTTTAGTATACATGTTTGGCCTACAAAACGCTTTTACTATCATATAAGTTACTATTACTAAATATTGAAATTCTTCAAAATAAAAACACTATGCTTGTATATAACATTTATCTAAGAAGTATTGTTTTTTTTAGTAATAGTTATTTCATATTTATTTATTTGTGTGGATCATAATGAAAATGGCATACATTCAAACTGTGCATGGTGCCCTCTTCTCTTCCCACTTCTCTTTTACCCCTTCCCAACAATAAGTGCCCAGGTTGACCATGTTATGTTCATACTTTACACATATTTAAATGTAGCTCCTTCATTAATCAACTTCAGCCTTCTTCCTCTTCTACCCTTCCATTCTAGCTTTGCTGAAGTTTCCCCTCCATTTTCTGGAGTATCTCTGGTATTCCTAATACTTCCTACCTAGGCATATTAGATAAAACGTGTGTCCCTTCCTTTTCTATGCTTGGCTGACCTCACTTAACATAATATTCTCCGGGTCTTTCCATCTTCTTGAGAATGACATAATTTTCTTCTTCTTTGTAGATGAGTAGAATTCCATTGTGTGTATTTCCCATAATTTTGCAAGCTATTCATCTTTTGATAGAGACCTAAGTTGGTTCCATATTTTGGCTATAACAAATTGTGTGCTGCGATGAACATGGGTATGCATATGTTACTGTAGTTCTCATTTCAAACCCTTTGGAAAGATGCCTAGGACTAATATAGCCTGATCATATGGTGGATCCATTCACAGTTTTCTAAGGAATCTCCACATTGATGTCCATAGTGGCTGAACTAGTTTGCACACCAACAGTGTAAACGTGTTTGTTTCCTCACATCCTCACCATTATTTGTTGTTACTTAATTTCTTTATGCTTTCCATTCTGATTGGGGTTAGATGGAATCTCATAGAAAAATGGAACTAAATCCTTACATCTCACAGTGCACAGGAATCAACTTGAGATGGATCAAAGGCTTAGAAATTAGACCAGAGATTGTGAAATTATTTAGAAGAGGGCATAGGCTCAACACTCCAACATATAGGCACAGGCAGTAACTTTCTCAACAAGACCTCCAAAGCACAGAAAATTAAAGCAAGAATCAACAGATGGGATGGCATCAAACTAAAAAGTTTCTCCTCATCAAAGGAAACCATCAAGAAACTAAAGAGAAAGACTACAGAATGGGAGAAGATCTTTACCAGCCACCACTCTGATAGAGGGCTAATATCCAGAATATAGCCCTCTACTTTAGCAAAACAAAAACCCAATCAAGAAATGGGCAACTGAATTGAATAGACACTTCTAAAAAGAAGAAATACAAATGGCCAATAGATACATGAAAAAATGCTCAACATCATTAGCCATCAGGGAGATGCAAATCAAAACTACCCTGAAATTACATCTAACCTCCATCAAAGTATTAATTTTTTATTTATAAATCAAAATATATATGGCTCCAAATATCAAAGAAGTCATATTTATAATTTAACAGTATTTATTTATTTATTTATTTATTTATTTATTTATTTATTTATTGTTGGTAATGGGGATTGAACCCAGGAGCCTTTCTACCTCTGGGCTACACTCCCAGATCTATTTCATACTTTATTTGGAAACAGGGTCTCACTAAGTTGCTGAGAGCCTCACTAAGTAGCTGAGGCTGGCTTCTAACCTGTGTGATCCTCCTGCCTCAGCCTCCCAAGCCCGGGAATTACAAGCATGCGCCACCACGCCCGGCATTTAACAGTATTTTAAAAGTTGAACATTCAATGTATTTATATGCACATTTTAACTAAGAGCTATTGTATAATTTCTCACAATATAGCACACCAATATTCATGAACTTCTCTTTTCTCTGCATATATTAATGTGATTAATTGTCCTTCTAACAACCATGACATCAAAGCAATAAGTTCTAGTTTTTACCTTTCTATTTGGAAACAGGGTCTCTTAAACCAGGGAGGCTGGCTTAGAACCTGCACGATCCTCCTGTCTCCACCTCCCAAGCGTGGGATTACAAGAGTGTGCCACCACGCCTGGCTTATCTAGATATTTTTAAGATACAAAAGTATTCTGCAAATTTTATTTCTTTAGATGAAATTTAAATGGTATTAAAAAGTTTAAGAATTCTAGTATTTACTACCAAATTAAATCCCAATTAAATGATTACATATACCTAAATATGAGTAAAATGTAAAATATATGCACAGATAAGAAGATAAAAATGATAAAAATCTACAATATCGAATTAACCTTAAATTTTATCTAGATACCTAAAATTTTCATAATTATAATGTGCTCATTTTTACAAAATTTCAAGAACTTTATAAATCAGAGCATTTTTATTAGTCTTACATTTTGGTAATTTCACATATGAAAGCACTGAGTTTTAAGGTTTAAGGAATTACAAACAATAATTATACAAAATGTGTGCAAATTGACTTGATTTTATGTGAATTCTAGGAGGAATAATCCAGAAAATCAATATAAACTTTCAGCCAAATTTGAAGTCACTTCATTTAACCAGTCATTTCCCCTTATTTCAAGAAACAACACTCAAACACTCCCATTGAAGGTTGTTACACAGAAACCTTCACACATATGGTTTTATAAAAGAATATTCTCTTTACTAAGTGAAAATAACCTCCATTTGAGAATAAAAATGAAAAAAATCTCATTCTTGATTATCTGAAAAAGCTACAAAGGCACTTATGAACCTATTTAAACATCAGATCCGCAGAATTTTGGAGAAGTCCATTCCTGAAATGTATCTTTATTTCCTGATGTGCTTATTGCCAGTGTAATTTTGACTGTTAGAGTTTCTTAAAGACATAAAAGCAGTTGGCTGGATGTTCTAAAGACGATGGCAGTAGCCTGCAGCTTACATAAACACTATAGGGTCCACGGACATAGTTGCAATAAAGCAGAACATAGAAACACAGCTTATATAAAACTTAATATACTCAGCCCGCAAGATACTTTTAAACATTTGCTGAAATTACTTTACAAGCAGGCATGTTCACTATAAAATCATTGTAATGGAGAAATAAAGCAGAGGTACGGAATAAAAAGCAAGAATTTCTCCCAAACAGTTCCATTTAAGAGTCTAAATAACCACTAGGGTTATCTTGGTACAATTTGCAGAGTTTCTTTACATGAAGATCCCAGTTACAGCTTTATGGAATAGATAATTATCTTATTTGATGTTGTCCCGCAAAGTTTTCATGTTTTTAAGGTATCTAAACAAATCTATAGCCTATTTACCTTCTGTATGTTTGTGCTTGTGTTATTTCTTTTAAGTAGGATTAGTTCATGGGCTGTACCTAAACCGCAAAAATCTGACAAGTTAGCATTTAATTTGATATGAGATAAGGTTTATTATTTACTGGGCCTTACTGTTCAGAAAGAAAAATAGATAATATTTGGAAAAGAAAAGACATTAAAACTCTTTAATAGAAATTTAGTCTTTGTCATTAGTGACTTCAGAAAAAATACCAAAACCATGTTTCTTTAGAACTAAACCGCATGAGTGTTCTACCACTGAATTGCTGCCTTCTTATAATTTTCTAATTAAAAGAAGAACCATCAGAGGGAAGCAATCCCCACAGGAATTTAAATCCACACGATAATCTTGCTAGAATATATTAGTCACAGGACATATTATTTTAGGGAAAATTGGGTATGAAGTCTCAGTAAATTCTCTTGCTCATTCTTTTTTTTTTTTTTAAGTTTTCACTTATCACAAAAGCCTATTCTCTACTAAATGGTGTATGGTGTGAAAAACTTTATTTTTAACCTGGTGCTTCACAAGTCATAGCCACTAAAAGACCCACCATTTTAAAAAAGCTGAAAATATAAAAATGAATTCAGATATATACTTACTTTAAAAAAATATCTTGTAGAAATTGTTAATTATACTCTTTCCTATGGAGATATTGGTCATTGTACCTGAAATTGTTTATAATAAAAATAATGGCATGAGTGCTTAGTCTGCTTCCTATTAGCATGTAGAAAGAAACAGTAGAACATCATTTCCTCTCTAAAATTATAAGCTCAGTAATGTGCAATATCTTTATTTTTAAGCCTGTCACATGGCTAAAGTTGTGAAGTACTCTGGTCAAGTTAAATCCAAAATGTAAGAGTCATGATTCATAAAGTAAAGGTGGAACGACAGGACAATGAACTGTCTTACTTTCAGCAGATCCAGAAAATATACCGGTGCCAATTGCAAAGGCAGGTAAGAAAGCAGTTAGCACTTTAACTAATACTTTAACAAAGTGTTTAACAGGCTTAAAAACAGGTAATAAGACAACTGAAATGTAAACAAATTTTTAGAGGTCTAGATTTGCAAGAGAGTTTGGAATCACAGAAAACCTCCAAAATAGAATTCTGCAACTCACTTCTGCAGGTTGAGAGTTCTGAGAGAAATGCCACTCTGTGATGCAAACATACAGAGATGCCCAAAGTAGAGCAACAACACCTAGAGAAATATCTATCCACTGGACTCTGCATAAGGTCAATATTGTGATTGACTGACACTCGCAGACAGATAAGTCTTTATATCTAGAATTGTTTTGCTCTAAGTTATCAGAAAACTGTTTCTGGAGAAGAATAGGAAAACTGTTCACACTCCAGATTCTGTACCAGGTGGTCAGAACACTTCTGTCATATAGGGAGAGACAAAATGTGACTAATTTCAGACCTTTGCACTGAATGAAAGAAAAGATTTCTTGTCATGTTTCGAGAATCATAATTGCTGAGGAAAACTCTTTCTTTTTTTTCCCCTTTTCTTTCTTTCTTTTTTCAGTACTTGAATGGAACCCAGGGGCATTCAACATGTGTCTTTACTTATCCTCTCTAGTCTGGCTTCAACAAAAATGCATAATATAAAATCTCTCAGAAAACAAAAATGTGACCAGATACATTCCTGTAATTACAGCTACTCTGAAGATTACAGAAGGAATGTAAATTTTAGATAAGTATAAATGACTTAGGAAGATGGAGACATATCTAAATGGTAGAGTGATTGCTCAGGTTTCTGAGTTCAATATCTAGTCCCCAGTAAAACACATACGCGTGCACACACACACACACACACACACACACACACACACACTGATGTTTCCTTCAGAACAAAATGGTGCTGCTTTAGTCAACAGTCTTACTGATGTAATCCAGAGCAACTGACCACACAACTTAAAGAAAAAGTATATTTATTTATTTGCTCACAGCTTTTGGAAATTTCAAGAGTTCAATCCATGTGAGGTCAGGTCTGCAGATCTCAGAGACTGAGAAAAAGAAGCACTGTGGGGGGTGCTCTGCTCTAACATTATGAAGGCTAGAAGCAGGAAAGTAAGCAAGGGGATTCAAAGAAAAAAGCATACTCCCTAAGACCAAACTTCCAGGAACCCACATTCTCCAACCACACCTACTTGCCTGGGTTACCATAAAGTAAATCCATTAAAATAGATTTATTTTTTCATGAGATTACAACCCTCATGACTTAAATATATCAACTCTGAATATTAGTATATGAGCTCTTCAGGTAACATTCTATATCTAACCATAATAGGCACTCTGGACAAATACTTTTAGTGGAAATATCAGGATATTAGTCTCTGGCATGGATTAGACTCAAAAGACTGCCACAAAAATGACAACTTGAGGGAAATTTCAGATCCTTCCAGAAGTACACATAAAGACTAGTCAACTGTCATCTTAATAGCCCAACTTATTGTATGGTAATTAGGTTATTGAGACATATAAAAGGGCAAACCAGCTCAAGGATGATACTATGAAGAGGAAAGTTCACAAGCATCTCACTTGACCTAACACTAAGCCCCAGCTTAGTCATATATAAAGGAACACTAAATATAGGAAATTGCTCATCAATGCCTGAACCTTTCTTCAGAAATAATTTCCCTTCAAAACTCCAGCTGGCTTTATGTTTAACACCATTGTTACTGAAGGAAAATATCCAACTGCAGAACACTGTTGTCCTAGATTCTTAGGGGCAAGTTCCTACGGTTAGATGGATCTCCTGTTTCACACATAGAAGTATACAATGAGGCTGAGATAGTGTTTTTCTTTTCTTTCTCTTTCTTTCTTTCTTTCTTTCTTTCTTTCTTTCTTTCTTTCTTTCTTTCTTTCTTTCTTTCTTTCTTTCTTTTCTTTCTTTCTTTGGTACTGGGGAATGGATCCCAGGGGCTTTTCTACCTCCAGGCTATACTCCCAGACCTATTTTCTACTTTATTTGGAAACAGGGTCTCATTAAGTTGCTGAGAGCCTCATTAAGTAGCTGAGGCTGGCTTTGAACCTGTGTGATCCCTCTGTCTCAGCCTCCCAAGCGCTGGGATAACAAGTGTGTGCCATCACACCTGGAAAAGACAGTCTTTTAAGAAGATATATTGTAAGGCAAGGCAAAGACAAAAGAAAATGAATTACACTTCAAAAAGAGAAGGATGAGCAATTAGCTAGGTGCTAAAATGACTCAAATAATCAGGCTTTTTCTTTAGCTAGGATAAGAGATAGGTCCGTAGTGTAAGGAAACCTTGTGTTGGCAGGCAGTCATGTATCTGTGGACCCAATGCTTTGTGTCAAATGTTATCCATTTGGAAAAAGTCGTATTCCTGCATTATGTTACATTAAAGACATACCCCTGAGTCCTTAGGTTGTTTTGACCTTTATGGTCTAGCATCACCAACAGAAGTTCATATAACTGTCAAGTGATACTCAGAACAGCATGTGTGTAAGCTTTAAGTGACTTTGGGAACATGATGTATGCCTGTAAATTTACAGAAGAAAGTACAGGGCCTCTTTCTGAAATGTGGAAGGATATTGGTCTCTCTGAGTCAATTCTCAATTAGAAGTTTTTTTTTTTTTTTTTTTTTTTTTTGCTGTCGCTCTTTTCTGTCTTTACCATTTTTCCAATTTCTGTTCATACCTAATAAGTCTACATATACCATTATGATGTCTCATCTTGCCAATACATATCAAAGTTGTCTAAGCCAAAGTCAATTCCAGTTGAAAGAAAAAAAGCGATTTACCTCTTCATAACTGGAAAACCAATAATCACAACAGGGAAATAAGAGACAGTAGAGGTTTATTACTGGTATACCCTTCTCCCTCATCAAAAAAAGAACTTTTATTTGGAAAACCTATACATATTTATATAGAAAGGGCGTACCCTTGCACATAGGATACATCTTCACATTACTGAGCATGGTTTTGAAGTCATTTATCACATATTGAATAAAGGGACCTCTACATGAATAAGTGAGTGTTATAATTAGAAATCTGAATCACTTAAAACTAATGAGTTAGAGTGATTCAGTTATTTGAGTTATTTCCTGGTAAGTTTCTCTGAAGAGTTTTATCTAAAAGAAAAGACTCTCTTAAAGAAGCAATTGTTTTTTTCTCTTACAAATAAAGGCGTTTCCCCTAAAAGTGTTTGTCTAGAAGGTAATGTGATGACTAAAATGGGTATCTTTTGAAATTCTAAAATTGATATATGTGTGTGCTCAATTGGAAAGTCTTAATTTTAAAACCAAGCAAAAGTGGAAGCTCATTTTCAACAAAAGTTCTGCAGGGCATGTTGGCAAACATCTCTAGTACTAGTACTTGGTAATCTGAGACAAGAGGATTTCAATTTTGAGGCTCGTGTATGGTAATATAGCAGGAATCTATTTGAAAATAAAAATAATAAATAAAAAATAAATATGCCTTGAGGTGTAAGTCAGAGATAAAAATTCCACTGGTTTTAATCTCCAGTATGAAAAAAAAGAGAAGAAAAAAAGGAAAACATTAACGTTGCTAAATGTAGTTCAGGAAAATGTTTTCCTATATGAAGTAAATACAAAATTAATATATTATCTCTTAATTAAAAGTCTTCTAAACTTTTACCTATCACATTTCAACTAAAACTTTCTGAAGAACCTTACAAAAACCCAACCATGATCTTCAAGGTCACCAAGCTACCCTTTTAGTATTTCTTTTAAGTTTCTAGAAAACAATCTGGCCCAATGCAATACTGAACTCAGTAAGCTTAGACGTATTCTTGTCTTGTTTCTACTATTTTAACATGTGTTCTATAATCTTTGATTATACCTATTTTTGTCTCAGCAGAGAGTTCTATTTAGATCTAAAATTTGTTTCATTAAAATGGGGTGGAAATAGAGTGAGTACTAATTGGGTGATGTGTGCTTGTATTTACATCTTGTACCCCATTAAGATATATGACTATAATGCACCAATAAAAATTTTTAAAAATAAAATGTAAATCTTATACTTTATTTTATAATAAAGTTATACTTTTAAAGATACAAATTTAGGGTTACTTTTTTATCTTTCTTGGGGCAATAAAACATGTAGTCTAAAGATTGTTAGAGCAAGAGAAAAACAAAAGAATTTAACATCTATCAAATTAAGAACCTAAATGACAGCTTTTATATCTTTTTTTCTATTTATATGTTTATATATATATATATATACATATATATATATATATATATATATATATATATATATTTGTGTGTGTGTGTGTGTGTGTGTGTACATTGTGTGTTTTAGGTTATGTCTATATTCTTATGCTTGTATGTGTTTGCATGTTGTATATATAATATTAAATTAAATTAGAAATCTGTGAGTACTAATAAATTGAATTGAATTCTAATGCTTTTCAAAAT
Source organism: Muscardinus avellanarius (assembly GCF_963383645.1). Taxonomy (NCBI): domain Eukaryota; kingdom Metazoa; phylum Chordata; class Mammalia; order Rodentia; family Gliridae; genus Muscardinus; species Muscardinus avellanarius. The sequence continues at coordinate 24,737,673 of NC_137790.1, read as the reverse complement.
TTACTCAATTTGATACATGTTTAACAGGAATGTTATATTAAACTCAGTCATGTTAATTAGATAATGTCTAGATGTGAGGATATAACATTTTTTTTTATCAAGGGATAAGCTTAACTTAAACTCCATTTTGTTAAAATCACAATTTTGTAACCTTGCATAAGTTCACTTCTTTTTTTAAGTTTAGCATTTCTTTTAAAAATTGCAAATGCCAACCCCTTTCCCAGCATTCCATTCCAGATGAACTAGCTATTTACATAAGATTGTGAAACTGCGACTAATAGAAATGCCATGCAGAAATTTGCATTGGGAATAAAAACCAAGCAGGCTTCCTATCAGGTGTGCTCACATACTTGGCTCTATCAGGTGGCAGCACCCTCCCCCTTTTTTTGCAAAAAAAAAAAAAATGCAATTACTTTGACAAGGAACTTTTGAACATGTGTCTTTTCTTGCAATGCCATGAAAATGTATTTAACATAGGTAATTTCTAAATAAGTTAAAATACTAAAATATCAATTATTAAATTTAAGTGAAAAACCAGTTGTTCTCCCTAATATGCAGAATTTAGCAAGTAAATGAGATGTAAAAGGGACTCCAGACAAAGGAGGAGTCATCTTAGATGACTGAGGAAGGCAACTAACAGGAAAATGGGAGAAGAAAAGAGGAAAATTGCTCAATGGACATGTACCTACACAAACTTGTCAATCACTGTGCTGAGAAGTGGAAGAAAGAGAGGAGGAAGAAATAGGGCAGGATCTGTGGCAGGGCTCAATGAATGCTGTGTGCTTGTATGTCTTTATCACCTTTAACTTCATCAACATGCATGATTACAGTGCACCAATAAAATAAAATAACATAAGAAAATAAAATAAAAACCAAAGTACTAATGCCTGGTAATAGTTGTTTGTTTGGTGGTGCCAAGGTTTTTGAACGGTAAAGAGAACTCGACTGTTTGGAAGATCACTGATGTAAAAATAAAATTTAAAAACCACTAATTCTATCTCAGTGCTACTTAGGAAAATAAATTACTACAACATGGGCACTATAACTGAAAATTCAATTATCAAACTCTAATTTAATGTAATTGTTTTATGTTTTGCTAATGTGATGATTGGATTAAGAGATGCTAGCACTTGATAGTTGTAACAAGTTTTTCTACATGAGTTAGAAAATTTCACTTTGCTAAGCAGAATCCTTGTTTCAATCATCAGATTGATTATCTATCATCTATCTATCTATCTATCTATCTATCTATCTATCAATGAAGAGCTGGGAATATATCAGGAGTAGTGGGCTTTCTAAGCTTTTGTAAAACCTTGGGTTCAATCCACAGTACTGCCAAAAAATAAATAAAATTGATCAGTGATTGATTAATTTCGTTTGTTTTCTTCCATTTGGTGAATATATTTTTGCACTTAAATTATATACTTTTGTTTTGTCTCACTGAAAAAATTTGACTTTTCTCTTTGCTAATAAAACTTAATTTTTCCAAGATAAAACAGCATTGGAATTGCAATTGTCATTTGATCCAATATATGCTTGTATATTTGTTCAAGATAAGTAAAAATTCACTTTCACTTAAAAAACCTTTACAAAAATGTTAATTTGAACACAGTTATAGCTTTATGTATAAATGCCAAGACTTATATACCAGTCTCTTTTGATTTTCAAATGGTTCCATATGTTTGTTTGTTTGTTTGTTTGTTGTACTGGGGGTAGAATTAAGAAATTTTCTACCCCAATTTTATTTTTATTTTGAAACAGGATCTCACTAAGTTGCTGAAGCTGGCATTGAACTTACAATTCTCCTGTTTCAGCCTTCCATGTACTGGGATTATAAGCATGCACCACCATTCCCTATAATGAAGCAACTATTAAAATACATAACTAGAGTCAATTTTTATGGAATTATATTGTAGCATAAAAGCTAATGCCCTCCCAAATTACACATTGCATAAAATTCTTGATCTGGCAAAACCATGGAGGTGAAGAACAAACTTGTGGGTACTAGAGACAGAAGAGAAAATTAAAAAAAAAAAATTCTAGGATCCTAGTGGAATCGATCTATATCTTAATATATTACATCAATATCAAAAATTTCACTGTGATAGTATATTAAAGTTTTGAAAATTTTATCATTGAGGAAAACTGGGTAAATGTATAACAAAATTCTCTTCTCTTACAACTTCCTGTGACCTTAGAATTATATAAAATTTATGTGCATGTCAACTAACACTGTATATTCAATAATAATAGATGTTATATCATTTCAAATTTCATAGAATTTACTACATATTTTTCTGTTCAGAATTTAATAGTTCTTACACCCTAAAAACCATGTGTTCTTTCTAAATGATGATTACAACTGTGGTGCATCATTTAACAGTTTGTGCTCTTATAAGATATAGCTTCGGTTGCTCATGCCATATAATTAAATGTACTAATCTTTAGGTCAGAGTGACATGTTCTACTGAATTCTCATATCTATTTCCATATTACTGCCAAACTAAATCCACTTTTTTAAAGTGATACTACATCTTTATTTTTATTAGTATATTTAATATACTTTCAGCTTAAATCCTCATGTAAATAAGATAAGCTCACAAATTGACCAGCCTTTTCAAATATATGTTTGTGTGACCTAACCATGAGGGAAAGAGAATGCGGGTGATGTGTGCATGTAGGTACCTATTATCTTGTACCCCACTAAAATATATGACTACAATGCACCAATAAAAAATTTTTCAAACATTGAGGTTTAATGAATGAGAATAGTTCTTATTGTCTATAAATTTGAGAGTTATATGTGTACATATAACATACACATGTATGCACATATATATAATATTTTACTAAAATGTAATATATACAAATTGTTTAGAAAACATGATTATAGCCGGGCGTGGTGGCGCACGCTTGTAATCCCCGCGCTTGGGTGGCGGAGACAGGAGGATTGTGCAGGTTCGAAGCCAGCCACGCTGGCGTAAGAGACTCTGTTTCAAAAATATAAAATAGGTCTGGGAGTGTAGCCCGGAGGAAGAAGGGCTTCCAGGAACCCCAGTACCACCAAAAAAAAAAAAAAAGAAAACATGATTATACTTTACTGAATCATTCAATAAATTTGTTCTAAAGCAGTTACCTTCATATGTTGAAGTTGCCTTGGTATGAATATGTTATGATAAGTAAACTTTTAAATCTTTCCAGGATTCTCCCCCATTTTTATAAACTGATGAATAGGGATTGGCTAATGTTTCATATTTTGTGATATTTGTTTTGAAAGAGTATTTGTCTTCTACAAAAGCCTAAATGATTTCTCAGCTTATCAGGAAAAAAATGGCAAGAAAATATCTAAGGAATACTTAATTCACTTGTAGAGACACATAGGCCCAATTATACTTTAGCACCATTGACTGGTCATTTGAAAAGAGAATCTGAATTCTATGTTTCTGCTCCTTAAATGTACAGATTTTAATATAAATTACCTGTAATGTTTAATGAGAATTGAGATTGAAAGTGAGTAACGTTAGCCTCTTACTTTGCTTGTCCTATAGTTGTTCAGATATATTTATGGAAATAAGATTGGAAAGTTCATTGTTCTAACTAAATATTATATAGGAAAGAAATTTTAAATGTATGCTTTTTAGACAGATATTTTAATGAAACTCTTTTCAGATTAAATATTTATCATATAAATAAACTCTATATGCATTATGTGATAAAATACTCTTCAAAAATTTCCCACTACAGGACAATGAAAAGGTATCAGAGGCAAAGCATATCACTTATGAAAAGAAAATTTAATATCCAGTATTCAGCTTACCACTTTTTATTTCTTTTGCCCTGAGGACTCTTAAATAGTGATGCTCTTTGGCTGCATCTTTGATTAAGGATGACAGGAAGCAGAACCATCATCTAAAACGTAAATTAAAATGTGCAGTGAAAAAAAATAACCATTGTTCAAGCCACTGAGACTTGAAGGTTATTTGATATTGGAATATTAACTCAGTTTTTCTACTGGATTTTATGTAAAATTTCATATAAGATTATATGTGCAAGCTTAAAAATTGTAGCACCTTATTTTCAATTGGGGTTAAGCTTCTGTTGAGGCAAGATGCTATTAAATCTCTTATTTTACATTAATAGAATAATTTTTATAAATACCTTTTTAAACATTTATTGCCCTAGCTACCTACAGTAAGTAGTTACATACTTTGGGAAAATAAAAAAATAATTACTATAATAAAAATTATATTCCTCATAATCTTGTATTTGTGAGAGTAAATAATATAGACACCTATCAACACCAATAAATACTAGTGTAAGGGTCAAATGCCAAAACATAAAATGCTAATAGTTGTAAGACATTTACTCTATTCCCTACATAACTATGAATTCTCATGTATTAAATAGTATCTTTCTAAAAACAATAATTTCAGTGTTTCCTGTATCATTATTTAGAGAGATAAAAACAGTTAAACCTGTGACATTTTGGGCTAAAGATTATCAAAACTACCATTGGCAGCATAATTATTACATATTCCCTATTAGGCTAAGAGGTAAAATTTGACAGCTAAGACTTCTAAATTCAGCTTAGAGGTTCTCATTCTTACAATAAGAAAAACTAGGCAAACTGAAAATTACCAATTTCTTCTGCATCCGTCACTGTGTTGAGGTTGGATATCAACCATTGCTCTGAAATCTGAGTACACAATTCTCACATGTCACCAAAGCTTCTGGGAAATTAACTGGGAAGATGCAACTTAATAGAATTTTTTAAAAATTTTATGTGGATCATATTGAAAATGGCATACATTCAGACTGTGCGTGGTGTCCTCTCCCACCTTCCACTGCACCTTCCTCCCTCTGAACAATGAGTGTCCAGGTTAACTATTCTACTAGATCCATACTTTTAGAAATTTTGATGAATTTCTGGAGATTTAGTGTGAATATCTACTTAGTGTAGATAAAACATTTCTTATACTCCCCAAATAAAGCAAACTCCAAACAGATTTTCATAGGGAGGGTTTCAATTTCTAAAGCAGTGGAAGAAAAACTGAATTGTTATGCCTTGGATATGTTACGTCCCCCATGAAATCTCAGGTGTTCACAATGCAACAAGGTACAGAGGAAACAAGGCTGGAGGAAAGTGGGTCACTGGGACTTTAAAATTATATCCATTCCTGGCTTCTTATTTTCCCCTCTCTGCATCCCGCATGCCCTGAGCATCTTTCCTCTGCCATACTGTCTCCATGGTATTTCTGTCTTGGAGCCAACAGACACTTGACTAAATCTCTGAAACCACGAGACAAATCAGTCTTTTCTCCATTAAGTTTTTCTTGTCAACTATTTTGGTCACAGTGATGAAAAAGCTAATAAAGTAACCATTGTTAAATATCCCTAGAGTCTTAGATATACTATGCAAAGGTAAAAGCAAAGTTCTTCAGACTGTAATTCTGAAACTGTAGCTTTAGAAATAAAGAAGTTTCTCTTCATGATTGCTAGGAAGAGGAGTAGGCATATGATGGAAAATAAAAAAGTTGTATCTCTGTACAAACACTGCAAAGGTCATATTTATGGAAATAGTCTTACAATAAGAAGATTATAATATCTCTCTGTTTTTTAGACATCACATCAAGGGAGATCCAGTATAATATTACAGTTGATTACAGGGATTACAGTTGAAAAAGCAATAAAAGAAAGACTCCATTTCAGATAAGCCCTGAAGCCAAGACAGGAAAAAACAACTTCAGGGCATTTGGAAATCTGTAACCTGAAGTAAATTCCTAGCAAAAATTATATAAATCCTCACATTAGATATGTGCTATGCTTCTAATGCTTCTATTGAGGCAGAAATATATATATATATATATATATATATATATATATATATATATATATATGATAAAAATATATTGTATGCATATAATATATAAACAAATCAGAGCAATATATACAATATTTATATACAAATCAAATCATATATATATCATCTATATATTACATAAATATGATATATATAAATTATATATATGCTAATCAAATCTTAGAGAAACATCTAGGTAAAAACAAAAATTAGAAAGACAAAATATAAGAAAAAACACAGTTTGAAGAGACAAAATTAGCCCTAAAAAAAATTCAGATATGACACAGATATTGATGTTATTAGACAAGAAATAATGATAAGTTGAGGATTGTCATACAAAAAAATAGACATATACAAAAATAGATGATTTATGTAATCAGGTTATAGACACTTAAAAAAAATAAATAGAAAGTTCTAGCCGGGCGTGGTGGCACACGCTTGTAATCCGGCGCTTGGGAGGCGGAGACAGGAGGATCGCGCAGGTTTGAAGCCAGTCTCACTGGCTTAAGAGACCCTGTTTCCAAATAAAAATATTAAAAACATAGGTGTCTGGGAGTGTAGCCTGGAGGTAGAAGGGTTTCAAGGAACACCAGTACCACCACCAAAAAAAAAAAAAAAAAAAAAAAAAAACACTGGCAAGTACAAATACAAAAAAAGAAAGTATCAGTGAGCTTTCTTAAAGTCAATAGAAAATTTTAAATTGAAATAGAAGGAAAAAAAAATGAAACAAAGCCTAAAAGAACATTCAAATGATCAAAATATACCTAAAGTTGGAACTGTTTTTTTAAATAGAATAGCGTAAGGAGTAGAGTAAAAGAAATATTTGAAGTTGTAATAACAAAATGCTTTGAAAAATTAATGGCAAATACCAAAACACAGAGCCACGAATCTCAGAAAACATGATGACCTCGGCAACTTTGGTGGAAATCCCCACCTCGATGTTCCCCTAACACCATTGGAAGAGCACTGCAGTGGCTCCAGTGATCCTCTCTCCTTCCCAAGAATGTAGTTCCCAAGCTAAGTTGATCAGGGTTTTTAAGCTTATAATTTTTTTTTATTTACATAATATTCCCTTCTTCCTTTCAGAAATGTGTTCTCAGAAGAACTCGATAGGGTTATTAATCCAGTTCTAATCATAACTTTTAGGACATCATTTTTCTTTTTTTTCTTTATTTTTGGTGGTACTGGGGGTGGAACCCAGGCGCTTTTCTACCTCCAGACTATATATACTCCAGGACCTATTTTATACTTTATTTGGAAACAGGGTCTAAGTTGCTGAGAGCCTCACTAAGTAGCTGAGGCTGGCTTCAAACATGTGTGATCCTCCTGTTTCAGCCTCCCACGTGCTGGGATTACAAAAGTCCGCCACCATGCCTGGAAGACATCATTGTTTGAAACTGAGCTCCTGCATTAGATCCCAACAGACCAGAATAAAGCAGAATGGAGTTATTTGCTTTTGGTGGCTGATGGCATGTAATCTTGTCTTTAAAAGGAATCCATTCTCACCTAACCCCCCCCCCAAAAAAAAAAAGTAGGAGATTCATAGAAACCAATCTAATGGAGCCAAGATAACTTGAGACAGCATAATAAAATAAAAAAGTCTAAGCCGGGTGTGGGAGGCTGAGACAGGAGGATCACACAGGTTCGAAGCCAGCCTCAGCTACTCAGTGAGGCTAATTGCAATTCAGTGAGACCCTGTTTCAAAAAAAAAAAAAAATGGTTTGGGGATGTAGCTCGGATGTAGAATGCCCCTGGGCCCCATCCCCAGTACTGCAAAAAAAAAAAAAAAAAAAAAAGTCTATAAGGAAAGTAACTTTGAATCAGTCAATTTGCTTTTTATTGCTGCTTTCTGCTTTCTTTGCCTACAAAGTTCAACCTCTTTGCTCCTCTAAGCATACTATTTCTATTTCACAAAGAGGAGACTGCCCAATTCAGTTAGTGCTAAGAAAAGTCACTCATATATTTAAACACAGTTAATGAAAATTTTGTTTCTTGATAACAGTTAGGATTCACTATCTCATAAATCTGAAAAATCTATTATTTTTCATCTGGTTGGTGATGAGGGCATCTCACTCATATACTTTCTTCAACTTTAAATGTAACTTTATTCCAATGGCTTCTTCCTGCTGAATCTTTGTCAGCATCACCCAGTTCTATCTTAACCAATTCACCTCAATTTGATGCTCATTGATCGAGGGTCTTTTCTGTCTTCTGCTTAACAAGAGGAAGGTTTCACTTAGAATTCTTGCTTAATACCACCATCAGCAATTCATACAACACACAAATACAGGCCCACTTGCTAGAGGACCTGTCACTGACTTATTTTTAGATTCAGTAAAATGAAGAATAATTTTACTTTGCCATTACTGGAAAGCAGTGATCCTCCAGGTAACTTTTATGTAAACTTTTGAAACTAAGCAGCTAGCAGCTAACTATGCCTTCAAATGAGAAAAGTAAAATAAAAGGTATGCCTTTGCAAACCACACATGGATATGACTGTTAGAGTTGGTTGACTTGTTTCATTAACACATGTAAGCAATTCAAATACATTTGGCAATCAACTCCCATCTTTAACATGTAATAAAAGAAATTTTGTGTTTTTAAAAAAAATAAAAAATGTATGCCAGAAAATAGCAAAATATTCAGAAATTATACATTTTACGAAAGCAAAGGGCTTTATTGTTGCTGATGTTACTTTTTCATTATATATCAAAATTGTAAAAGCTTATATCTAAAAGTTCTCTTTAGGATGGACTTTGGTTCTCTAACCATGATAGTCATTGTAAGAAAAGCCTAGACATTTATAAAAAATAATTCACTATATTTATTGAAGTTTTATATAACAGCATTTGTGTGAGTCAAGACACTGGTAAGTGTTTCTCAAACTTATTCTCTAGCGTGTAGTGACCAAGTTCTAATCTGACGGAAAGGGAAATATACCTGAAGTGCTTGGAGAGGTGTGGGAAGCTAGTTCCCCGAAGAAGCACTTAGTGTACGTCTAGTCATAAATGTCAAAGGGCATGGGCATGAGTGCTTCGCTCCACTTCTAAAACGTGTTCTAAATTTGAACACACTTTTTCCTATCATTCTCTGGAATGAGATAGTTGGCTAGAAGCCTAGCTTTTTACTACTACATTTTGAACATAGTCATTTCTTTGAGTAGTTATTTTTTACTGATGCATTGTAATCATATATCTGAGTCTACACACACACACACATTTTATATATATATATATATATATATATATATATATATATATATATATGTTGTATTTACTTGTAGGTTTTTCCTGGATTTTAAAAAGTTTCTATACACAATTAGTTAAGGTTGTGCGCTACATTTGTCAATACTTAGGGAGGTCCTAATTGAAATTTGCTTCCAAGTATGAGATATGTCATGGAACAAATTCTCTTCAGATTAATTATTTTCTAGTGCTTTCTCTTACAAAGAAAATTACTCCTCTGCTCTTGGATCTTGAACAAAAATGGAAAATCAGGCTTCCAATAGCATATCTTTAAATATTTTCTTTATACTCTACATACATGATAAACTGCAGTAACATATTTCTAGATGTGTTAGTTCAATAATTGTTTTTTTAATCTAAATTACCATTTTTAACTCTTAGAGTAACAAAGTAGTTAATTTGTAATCCTAACTCATTAAGATCAGAAGTTAAAAACACAGACATTAAATTATTAGTTAGTAGAAAGCCAGATAATTGCTTCCATGAAGCACTAATATTTGGACTTCATCGAAATATCAGGCAAATTACGCGTTCTTTATGAATATATGAGAAGAAATTATTGTATAGTCTTACTTTTCATAAAGGACTCATTAATTGTGTTTAAATATATGAGTCATAGCTGAGCGTGGTAGCACACACTTGTAATCCCAGCATTCGGGAGGCTGAGACCAGAGGATCCCGGTTTGCGGATAGCCTCAGCTACTTAGTGAGGCCCTCTGTAACTCAGTGAGACCTAGTTTCAAAATAAAGAATTAAAAAAAAAATTAGGACAGAGGATGTAGCTCAGAGGTCAAATGTCCTGAGTTCCATCCCTAGACCAGCAAATAAATAAATAAATAAATAAATAAATCATTAATTCTAAATCTAATTATTAAATTCTCATTAATTAAATAATAAATATACTTATCTAGTTTGGTGGCTGGAACAGGTTGATTTCTCAGAATCAGACTAATCCATTGCTTCCTATAAACAGTACCACATAACCACATACCAACACACCCATGCTTGTGTTGTATGTATGTTAGCTCTTATAGGAACTATTTATACTAAGAGCTAACCCAGAAGAGCAAATATTTTCTCAGAAGCTATAGATCATCAATGGCATATCCTGTTTCTTGAGCAGGAGATAGTGAAGATTGTATCTATTATAACCAGTTAACAGATTGATTTGCATGCTCTGCATGTCTTTTAGACCAAGATATCACTTGAAGAACTTTACATCTATCTACTTTTCCTTCTCTGTTGTCCTATCTTTATGTTTGTTTGGATATTTTCTCTTCCAAGAACGAATCCTCTCTTCCTGCTAAAAGGCATGCTTGTTCCTTTTACTTTTAATCAAATGTTTGTATCTTATTGACTAATGTATAATGTCATTTTCTTCTGAGGTCACAACTCCCATTATAGCTTGCCCAAATAGAAAACTGCAATTCAATCCTTGAGTAACATGGGAGGGTGGCATTACTGACATCTTTAATATTTCTTCCTTAAAAAAATCAGTCATCTTCAGCCAGGCATGGTGGCGCATGCTTGTAATCCCCGCACTTGGGAGGCAATGACAGGAGGATTGCACAGGTTCGAAGCCAGCCTCGCTGGCTTAAGAGACCCTGTTTCTAAATTAAAAAAAAAAAAAAAAAATATATATATATATATATATATATATAATCTTAGGTCTGGGAGTGTAACCCGGAGGTAGAAGGCTTTCCAGGAACCCCAGTACTACCAAAAAAAAAAAAAAAAAATCAGTCATCTTCAGCGGCTACTATTTCTTTATCAATACCTCTTTTGTCCTCATTTCTTGTAACTTCTGAGAATATTAAAGGTGTTATCACTCTTGACTCATTGTCATCTCTATCCAAAAGAGCTCAGTATTTTGTGTGTATTTATGAACAAATTAATCTGCAGAAAACACCAGGTAAATGTACAAGATTTCATGAACTAAGTCATGTAGAAATATACAAGACACTACTAACTATCTAAGTTTACAGCAGTTGTGAGACATATTCTTCTACTGATGTCTTAAAATTTTGAGGAGAAAAGGTCACAGGAAGAACTCTAGACAAAGAGGGAGAAATTGTAGATGAGCAAATAAGTTCACCTGTCTGAAGAAGATGGGAGAGAGGAAGAAGGAAATTCTCTAATGTAAATCATGTACACTCACAAACATATCAATAAGTAAGCCCATATGTCCAGTTGTACGAACAAGCTTCAGGTCTTTTCTGAGATAAAATAATTTATTGTAACATCTATATATTATGTTATCATTTGGTATGTGTATTTAAGTCATTGTTTTTGTTATTATTCTTTTTAGTTTTAATATGTCACTGAAAAAGGTTTGATGTGTTGTTCATGCCTGTTAACTTTCTATAAGTGTGTGAAAATCAATTTATGAAGAGGGAAGGTTTTTGTTTTGGCTAGTGGTTTTAGAGGTTTCAGTACCTAACTTGTACTGGTATTGGGAAGAGAGTTTAAAAAGTATTAATGTATCAATCCGGGGAAAGATGTCCAACCTTGAAACATATCTTCTTTACTAAGAAAGCCAGGGTTAGCCAACATGTCCTTGCATTCCTAAGAACAATTTAACACAGTTTGGGGGCCTGTGTTTGAAGATAGAGATGCCTCCCTCTCAGGCCATAAATCTGGGCCTGTGTTTGGAGACAGAGATGTCTCCCCCTTTTAGGCCATAAACCCAGCTGGAGAGATAACAGAAGCAGAGCAGGGGCTGGCGATAAGGTGTAACATGATCTCCAAAAATCAAAGGGACCTGCTGGACTTAAACAGGATAAAAACTCAGTAAACTGGAGTTCTTTGGCATTTTCATTCGAATTGCCCCCCTGTGCCTCGCTCCGGCAGAGGGCTGTAACTATCTCTATATTTCTATCTTTTTAATAAACTTCTTTAAATCTGCAGCAGCTGTCCAAGCGATGAATACTTATTCTTAGCTTAGGACAAGAATCCACGGTTTTTCTGTTTATCTCTGTGTGTCTGGTGGGGGGGGGGATTATTTCACACCACACACCTTTCCCCCCCAACCTATCCCCTGCAACATAACTGATTGGCGCCATCATAGCAAGGAACACATGGTGAGGATAATCCACTTACCTAATGAACAGAATGCCAGAGAGAGAAGCAGAAAGAGACAAAGGTTCAACAGTACCTTTAAAGTGCACATACAAAATCACCCAAATATCTCCCAATAGGTCCCATCTGTTAAAGTTTCCACCACTTTCCAATAGATGCAGTTTGGAAACCAAGTTACTGTACTATAATATCCTAGCCATAGCAGCCTTTAACTTCAATTTTCTATAAACCTTTTGGTTTATTTACTATTTGGTTTTACATAGCATAATGTTTTTAAATGTATACTATGTTATATTAGAAATGACAATCTCATTTGAAATGGTAAGTTTTCTCTTGAATATAGAGTTATTAAGATCTTCTAGTGGAAAAAATTTTATAGCAACATACCTCTACCATTCAGTCTCAAATTGAACACTTATGTGAAATTAAAATATTTCCCTTTTATTTTCAACTATATTTTTATTTCCATGCACAATTGTATTAATCTTTATATTTTAAAAATTTGTATAGAAATGTAATTATGAGATATAAACTATAGTGGTAGTGAAAACAAAAATATATGCTAGCTTTTTTTTTTCTTTTTTCTTGGTGGTATTGGGGTTCCTGGAAAGTCTTCTACCTCTGGGTTACACTTTCAGACCTATTTTATATTTTTATTTGAAAACAGGGTCTCTTAAGCCAGCAAGGCTGGCTTCGAATCCGCACAATCCTCCTATCTCCGCCTCCCAAGCACAGGGATTACAAGTGTGTGCCACCATTCCTGGCTATGCTACCTTTTTTGAGAGAAGAGTTAAAAATAAGCAAAGAAAATTTGACTATAGGACTTGATTATGAGAGCTGGTTCAATAGGATAAGTAGAAAAATTCATAGTATTTTGGCTTGGGTGATTGGATAATGGTGTTATCTCTAAAATGAGGACATGGTGCTTTTTAATTTAATAATGTAGTTTTGTTGAATTTGAGGTTAATGGATGTCAATAAACAGAAAGAGATAAAGATTAAGAGTAGGAGTAAGAGAAAGTTAATGTGCTCCTTTGTTTGTCCAATTTATTTATTTTAATATTTGACATTTAAGGTGAGGAAAAGATCCCAGCCTCATACAAGACTTTGAGAAACAAGGAAGAAAGCATACCTACAAAAAAGCATGTTCTGTGATAATTGAAAGTGAAGAGACCAAATCGGTAACTGTCCTTGGTCTTGAGATTGAAAGACAATCTCCTCTGGCTGCGGGAGGCAATGGACAGCAGAGTTATTGCAGGAGATAAAGGAATAATAGAAACTAGATCTAGTCTAAAATGCTGGGCATGGTGGCGAATGCTTGTAATTCCAGTTTGGGGGAGGTTAAGACAGGAGGAGCCCCATTCAAAGCTAGCCTCAGCTACTTAGTGAGGCACTCCCCAACTTAGTGAGACCCTATTTCAAAATAAAGAATTAAAAACAAAACAGGCTGATAGCGTGTAGGTCAGAGGTAGAATGTTTCTAAATTCCGTCCCCAGTACAGGGGAAAAAAAAGTTGGCGCACATGCTTTTAACCCCAGCATTTGGGAAGCTGAGACAGGAGGATTGGGTCTGCAGACAGCCTCAGCTACTTAGTGAGGCCTTTTGCAACTCAGTGAGAAAAAATAAAAAAATAAAATAAAATATAGGGCTGGGAGTATAACTCAAAGTTACAATGCCCATAGGTTCCATCCTTAGTACTGCAAAATACATAAATACAGAAGAAGAAGGAGAAGGAGAAGGAGAAGGAGGAGAAGAGGAGGAGGAAGGGGAGGGGGAGGGAAAGAGAGAGAAGGAGGAGGATCTCTCTGATGCAGTATCTTTTCACAAATTTAGCTAATTTATAATTGATTGCAATCCAGAAGCAATTATCTAATATTTCCTTTGCTGATCCTCAAAATATAAAACACAGAGATCTCATTTTTAAAATATAGCCTATGGGCCGGGCGTGGTGGCGCACGCTTGTAATCCCCTTGCTTGGGAGGCAGAGACAGGAGGATCGTGCAGGTTCGAAGCCAGTCATGTGTGCTGGTTTAGGAGACCCTGTTTCCAAATAAAAATGTAAAAAATAGGTCTGGGAGTGTAGTCCAGAGGTAGAAGGGCTTCCAGGAACTCCAGTACCAAAAAAAAAAAAAAAAAAAAAAAGAATTAAAATATAGCCTATGGAAGCCAGCCAAGCAGCATTAGTAATATGCCTCTCTGTTTTTCCTTTTCTGCCTTTGTCTTTCTAACTTTCAATATATATCTTTCAAAATACCTTTCTTTTGAGATATCTCAAATTCCATCCACAGCCTTATAATTCCTTGCTCATTTAATATCAAAAATAATCACTTAGTTAAATAAAAACTAACAATGAAGAGTAACTTTAATCAATCATTATGATGATAATTCATTTAAATCATTTTCAATATTTTGCCTTTATTATATAAATAAATGTGCAACATTTTTAAACAATCAAAATAGTACTATCATATGTCCATAATATAATTATTTCCTTCTATCTTCTTAATCTCTTTTCTGCAGTGTGAAATAACAATTACAGTGTCTATTAGGGAGCAATATTTATCTGGGACATATGTAGAGACAAATCTGTCTTTCAAATAACACTTGCATTGCTCATACCTGTCATAATCATAAAACTCAGCCTTATATCTTTTTACATATGACAACCATTTGGGTGGAGCCACTAATGCAATTTGCTATAAAATGATGAAAAGAAAAGATAATTTGGCTTCTGAATAAATAGGGCACTGAAAAAATGATTTTAATATAAGAGTGTTCTAGGTGAAAATATGGAATAAGGATATAAAGTGATATGAAAAACAAAACTACACAGTTGAATTCACGTGATAAATGCAATTAAGCTCTAAATTCTATCAAGGTAAAACTCTATAATTTTAATTGGGTTTATTTATTTATGTATTTATTTATTTATTTTTTGGTGGTACTGGGGTTCCTGGAAGCCCTTCTACCTCCGGGCTACACTCCCAGACCTATTTTTACATTTTTATTTGGAAACAGGGTCTCCTAAGCCAGCGCGGGCGGCTGGCTTCGAAACTGTGCAATCCTCCTTCTCTGCTTCCCAAGAGCGGGGATTACAAGCGTGCACCACCACGCCCAGCTTAAATTGGGTTTATTTGATTGCCTGCATTCTTTGCTTTACTATGTATTTATCAAAAAATAAAATCAGATAAAAGAAGTAAAATCTAAACTGAAAAAATGCCTTTTATATTTATACTTTACAAAATTATCTTAACTTTATATCGAGCCTGTGCATAGATTGAGACACAGTTTCTTAGACTTTCCCACTTATATAAAAATTTATCTGAAAAACTCCATGATGTCATCCAACAAAGGAGAATAAATATAATACAGAAAAAGGAAAAAGAGACCAGGTTCATCTGCTAACAATTTTAGTGATTAAACAGATATAATAGTATGTTTTACTTAATAACACGTTGGTTTTAGCATGGATCAAAGGTATAGTTTGTATACCTCAATTTTCATAGAGATTTACAAAATATTCTCAGTGATATTTTGTAATATGCATATGTTTTCAACTTAACAAAGCACAAGTATAGTATTTTTAAGTACTTAATACATGTATTTAAATAACTTTGTGCCCAAGGTGCAGTTCAGTGTTGGAGCACTTGTCTTGCATGCACAAAGGCCTGTGTGAACACCAGCAACATCAAATAAAAAAACAAAAATTAACACACTGGGAGATGTGGCACATGTCTGCAATCCCAATACTTAAGAAGTTTTAAAAAAGGAGGATGGCAGGTTTAAGGCAAAGCTCTGTAACTTAGTGAGGTCCATCAACTAATTGGAAAGACTCTGTTTCAAAGAAGGAAGGAAGGAAGGAAGGAAGGAAGGAAGGAAGGAAGGAAGGAAGGAAGGAAGGAAGGAAGGAAGGAAGGATAAAAGGCTGTGGGTATAGTAGGATGTTTCTGCATTGAACTTCCAGTTTACAACAACAAAAAGTAAATATGTGGCATTATATTAATTTCCCTGAAATTTATTAAGTAGAAAAATGTAGCAGGTCTTGTGGCACATGTCTGTAATCTTAAAACTTGGGAGGCTAAGGCAGGATGATCTCAGGCTGGAGGACATTATCAGTAAGTTGTGAGACTTTCATCAATACAGTGCGACCTTGTTTAAAAAAAAATGCGCTTGAAGTGTAGCTTGGTAGTAGAAAGCCTCTGGGTTTAATCACTAGTTACACACACACACACACACACACACACACACACACACACACACACAAAGTAGTGTCGTCCTTTCAATTTGTATAATTGTGTTAATAGCTATACAAACAGATAAAGGAGTTAAATATTATATAACTATGACCTATAATGTGACATTTTGAAAGGGTTAGATATTACTTGATTAAGGGACATGTACAAATTTATTACCATTATCATAAGGTACAAGTAATATATAAGATGTATGCCCTTCTACTAATTTATAATGTATTAATGTCAATATAATTAATATATGCAAAGAGTTAAAGCTAAAGATGTGTTACATAAAGTTTCAAGCAATTAGATAGGAGTTGAATATATAAAAATATTCTATGTACATGGAATTCAGAATAAAAAATATTGTAGTGGCTCATTCTAGAGTTAAAATCATGCTTCAAATGGCATATAATAAGGACAAGAGCAGGACAAGAATAAGATGAAGAAGCAACTCATAATATTATATTATTTTTTGTGTGGGTCTGGGGATGAAACCCAGGGGCGTACTACCTCTGAGCTACACCCCCAGCCCTATTTTTTATTCTTTATTTTGAAACCGGGACTCACTGAGTTGCAAAGGGCCTCACCAAGTAGCTGAAGTTGTCCGTGAACCTCCATCCTCGGGTCTCAGCCTCCCAAATGCTGGGATTACAAGCGTGGGCCACCATGCCCGGCTCAATATTATATTATTTGACAGATTAATTTATATATCGTATCAGCTGTATGATTACATTCATTCTTACGAAAAGCTAATTCTTAAGAGTGAATTAAACAAAATAAATGTTTATTTCTTAGAATTTATTTCTCTAAGTGCATATATAAACACACACACATGTACATAGACAGGTATGCACACAGAAAGAGAAAATAGTCATTTCATGGCTGCTATAAAAGTGCCTGCTCATTTTGCTAGACATCATAGGTGTGTTCTACCATCTTTAGTTTACTGCTTTCATTTCAAGTCACTATGTTATTTAACAAATCCTCTGAACATCTAGCTTCATAAATGTGTTTTAGTCTTTGTTCTCTAATATATATGAAAGATATTGATACCCTTAAATTACATAAACATAACTTAGTAATGTATCCTAAAAGTTGAACCTAGAAGTTGGAAGCTAGAAGTTGGAAATTCAATGTTTTAGCAGTGTATACTAGATGGTATTATATAGGAGATTCCATTGTTATGTAAAGTCAATGTCAATTATTTTCTTTTTTGTTTTGTTTCTTTGAGATGCTGGGGATGGAATCCAGGGCAATCCCGCCTCTGAGCCACATCCTAGTTTGGTTTTAATTGTAAATAGGGTCTCACTAAGTTGAGGAGAGCTTCATTGAGTTTCTGAGGCTTGATTTGAACCTACAATCCTTCTCTCTTAGCCTCCTGAGTACTGGAACTACAGGCATGCACCACCACACCAGACTCACTATAACATAAATTCTCAACTGATAAACTTGGAACATTTGCTTTCATGGAAAATATAGGGTTAAATCCTGATTTAACCCTATATGTGAGCCTCTGATCACATTTTCATCATACTATGGGCACATAACATTGATTTGCATGTGTTTCAGTTTAAAGAAGTATTATTTAATATATACTATTGGTTTATAAACAATGAACTCACAGAAAAGTTTAACATAACTTGTGCCTAAAGAAAAAATATCTACCTCTTTTTTCAAGTAAGTCACATCACAGGCCTTCTTGTATGTAGGAACACTATACACTACTTTCACATTCATCTAAGGAACGTTGATTTTTAAGAGTGAAATAAACAGCCCCTCCAAGTCAAGACTCAAAAAGAATATTTGTTTACATTAACAGAGCTGAAACAAGACAGAATGCCCTGTTGGTCAACATCAGCTTGGGATATGTACTTCTGTTACAGGAGAGTCTGGTCCACAGTGAGAAAGGCCCAGAGGCCAGGTTAGGATGTAATTAGTTTCTTTCACCAGTGAGGCTCAGAGAGCAAAGCTCCAGGTCTGATGCCTGAGAACATACATGCCTTTTTTATACAATAGACAAATTTACTTTTAAGACGGAAGAATGCATGGAAATTTTTTACCTGGCATAAACAATTTACAGAAAGAGAACAACATTCAGCCTATATGTTATTCTATGCTCTTGCTCGTAGTCAGAAGAATTATGTTGTAGCTGTAGCTGCCTAGAAAGTCTCAACAATGTTTATCTTTGGAGGGAGTCTGTGGAGGCTTTGCTCTCCTGATCCTTGGTTATTTAGCCAAAGTTTGTTTACAGGAACAATTTTTTTTTTTTTTTTTACTGGAATCTCACTTTGGGCTTCACAAATTTTTGCCACTCTGTACAAGTTTGCTGACAACCAGGAAAGCCCCATGGGTATTGATTTTAACTTTACATGCAAAGTTTAACAAACAGGTGAATTTGTAAATGTAAAAGTTGTGAATCAAATTTTAAAGATTGACTCTAATTTTTAGAAATATGATTCAGAGATGAAAATACAGATTCAAATAAATAACCTGACTCTGAAAGTTTTCCTGTGCCAGAAACCTTGATCATTTAACCCACACATTATCCACAATTTATAGTCTACTGAAGCAAAACTGAAATTCAGCTTAAGTATCTTTTTCTAGAATCAGATTGATAATTAATGTTAGATGTAGGAATGAAAAATCACATTATCTTCGGTTACTCTTTTGTCTACTTTATAGAAATACTCCTCATATAAAAACAGAATGAAATATAAACAGTGAACAAAAAAGCACATGCATGTAAAGCATTTTGCATTATTAACCTAATGATTGCTGAGAAAATTAAACATATCATCACATTAATTTAAAATAAAGGCAAATGTTTGATATGCAGATTATGAAAATTAGTCTATGTATTAAATAAAACAATATAAGAAGTAGTAAATGGAGCCTTGTATTGACTGTTGCTCTCTCTGGAAATAGCAGATTGGCTACTACAGTAAACCTGGTTATACCACAGATGATTTCCATTGCGAGCAATGGTGTTATATTCAGAGATTATATAACAAAATCACAAAACTGAGGTTCAATGGCTATCCATGCTGATACATGTATGCAATGTTTCATTCAATAGGCTTAAAAATCAATTTTCTGCACAACAGGGGAAAATCCATTAGTATAAAAGTCTTCTAAACACTATTAAAGTATATAAATCTCTTTAAGGGATAAAAGTCAATTACTATGTGTACAATC
Organism: Muscardinus avellanarius; assembly: GCF_963383645.1. NCBI lineage: Eukaryota > Metazoa > Chordata > Mammalia > Rodentia > Gliridae > Muscardinus > Muscardinus avellanarius. Next base: position 24,718,058 of record NC_137790.1, on the reverse strand, counting down.
TGATATTTTTTATTTTTTATTAATCAAATTCACAAAGAAGAATACTGCTACTAGCAAAGGAATATTAGTAAAAATTAAATTCCTTTATTATTCAGGTAAGGAGACTAAAATCTAGAGATATAGGATACATTTCTTCTCAGAGTTTAGCTAATGGAATAAAAACATCAAGAATTAGTGTACAGGCTCATTGCTTTTATTTTTAGATCATAGCAAAAGTATAGATAAAAGCTTCCAACTCCATCCCACTGAATCTGGAGCTACAATTTCCTTCAACATGCACAAGTCTAATGAAGCACACAAGTTACATGATGTGTAATTTTTATTACAGATTGGCAGCAAGGGAATAGAGAGGACTAAGATTAACAATGAGTTAGTTCCTCAGGGTTCACAGAATTTGGGCAAAGTCTTATTTGTCTTTACTCACATACAACATAGATGAAGATCTCAGGAAGTAATTTATCTTGTGTTTTGTACCACTGGGAAAAACAACTTGCTGGGAAAGCTTTATAGTACATTCTGTTCTAGGAAGGATAGGAACAGCACTCTGCCTGTACTGGCTACTTACTGCTCATCTCAGGATGAGTTTCCAGCTTATACTATAGTTATTCTAAGGATTATAAACTGGAAAGTGGAGAAAGCTCGGTTTTTCCAAGGCAACCAAGAGAACTGGCCTGCAACACTTCACAGTATGCCCATTCTTTACTTCTCAAATTTATCTCCAGCTATTCTTTTACTAGGCTCCCTAGCATACATTTGAACAATAAATCCACGTAGTCGAGATCTATCTAAAACCCCTGAAAGAGCAAAATTTTTCATCTTCATTCTCTTTACTCATTTGATAGGCCTGAGAAAGAGGGTCTAATGCTATTAAAAAACATAACTAGCTATAAAGCCTAGTAAGTATATTTAAAATAGTTTATTTACTTTTGTTAATAAGAAAAACAAAACTATCTAAAACCAGAAAATAGTATTGAACAATAGGAAAATATCCAGCTTGCTTATTTTCATAAGAATAAATAATTATGATTAATTTTGTAAGTGCATAGATATTATTGTTACATATAAGAAACAAGCAAACTACATAAAATGATGTTTTTGTGTAGACATAATAAATCTGTGATATGCATTTCTTATCAAGTTTTGGGTCACATCATTACACCATAGAGTTCATACCAGACATATTTGAATATTAGTTCAGAATTAATTAATACATATTTGTTAATTTTTAGTGAATATAATGTCATTGTTGTGTTTTCTTCTTTTAAAATATTTTTTCTCTATATTTAAAAAAAAAAAAGTCATTTCACTAGGCTTTATTTTCTTTACTGCCACTAGAGGAATGTGTGTGTGTGTGTGTGGAACTGGGAATGGAACCCAGGGGAATTCTACCTCCGGGCTATACCCCCAGACCTATTTTATATTTCATTTGGAAACAGGGTCTCACTGAGTTGCTGAGAGCCTCACTAAGTAGCTGAGGCTGGCTTCGAACCTGTGCGACCCTCCTGTCTCAGCCTCCCAAGCACGGGGATTACAAGTGTGAGCCACCATGCCCAGTTAGAGGAAATATTTTTCAATGAAGTCTATTTTTTTATGATTGGAAAAATTTAATAAAATTTTTTTCTTGAAATGAGATTTAAAAAATTTACTTTAAAAAATTAAATTTAATGTTTTAAATAAAACACAAATTACAAGTATCTGGAAAAGTAAGATGTTTGGAAAGGAATATTGGATGAAAATCAACATCTAAAACTCCTAAGAGTTACTCTTGATCATAGTTACATTTGATTTTACTATTGAGTCAGAAATTATAGTAGAAGAACTTTTCTATGTCTTTCATTTTCCTCTCAATATTTATATTTTGTTCTTCACTGAATAGCTTTCTTATTTATTAGTATTTGGAGACATTTATTTCTTATTATTACTTAAGCAAAGAAACTTATTTGAATTGCATTATATGGAATAATGAGAAAATACATTCATAATGGCAAAAAGACATGTTAAGAATATATTTTATTAATCATCCATGATAAAAAAAAACCCAAAACTTAGAATTAGTAGTAACAAATATAAATTTCTGAATGACATATCTAACATGATAATAACCTTAAATAATTTTATATCCTAGATGTCACTCTGCATTAAAATTAGTTCTCAGTGAAACAGTATTTTGTGTGAGCATGAACATATATTAAATCAAATCACAAAATCAAAATACAAAATTAAAATCAAAACACAAAATTAAAATGGTAGTAATCTCTGTTAATATAATATTAAGAAAATGACAACAATAATAAACTGACATAAAGGTTATATATGGATTACAAAAATTCATATTGTTGTCCTTACACCAAATTTGAACACTAGTAAATAAAAAACAAGACACAAAAAACAAAAATAAGTTTTACTTGAAGACTAAAAAATTGGCTGACTATATCTTATATACTAAAAACTTTTCAGAAGTGCTTGACTCTTCTGTTGAAAGTGTACAGGAATTTACCTAAAATTTGCAATATATATGAATGCTATAGTTAGATATGAATTATTTCCTAAAAAGCTTGTTTATTAATGTTTGGAGTTGATGTAATTGATTTGTGGGGTGAAAATCCCAGTAGTGGATAAATCCATTGTGATAACTTATCTGAGTTGCTGCCTGATCTGGTAGAGTTTGGCAGGGAATGGGGTATAGATTTCTGAATGTGAAGCTTTGGGGTTAAATATGGTTCCTCTTTCCCTTGTTCTATTTTGATTCCAGCTTCCATGATGTGAGAAGCATAAGCTATGTGTTCTGTCTTTATCTGCCACCCATCACCATGCCCTGAGGTCCATGGTCCCCAGCCTCTTATAGAATGTACCCAAGACTGTGACAAAATAAATATTTCATCTTAGTCACATGGTCAAGTCTTTAGATTATAGCTGTAAGACCAGTGATTTATTTTGCACTAAATATTAATTAGAATTATATAAATCTGCCAATGTTTAAGTTTAATTTACATAAATTGATTCAGCACAATATTATATAATATATATCAAGATTCTTATAAATTAACTTATCACAAAAGTATAAACATTTGCCTCACTACAATTCAAACTGTGGTCTATGTCACCATAATTAAAAATGAATAATAACCACTGACAATATTTAACTATATTACCTCTTCCCTAATTGAAGAATAAAATTGAAGAATAATCTAATCTTTAGGAGACAAAAAGCATAGAGTTAATGAGTGTATTTTATCTTTTTCCTTTTTCTACTGGAGATTGAACCCAAGGGCAGTCTACTGCTAAGATACATATATCCCCAGCCTTTTTATTCTTTTATTTTGGAATAGAGCTCTCAAATTACTTAGAAATTTACTAAATTGCTGAGTCTGGCTTTGAAACTAGGATATTCATGTCTAAGCCTCCCACATATTAGGATTACAAGGTGTGCATCACCACAAACAACTCATTTGTTTCATATAAGGAAAAATTAAAAATTAAGCTCAGTGTGGTGAAACACGACTGTAATCCCAGTACTTGGAAGGCTGAGACAAGAGTGTTGGAGGTTGGAGGCAAGCTTCAGCATCTTAAGGAGACTCTTAGTAACTTAGTGAGACTGTTTTAAAGGGCTGGGAGCTAACATGCTGCCTCACATCTGTAATATCAGTATGTGGGAGACAGAGAGAGAGAGATCCCAGTTTGAAGACAGCCTTAGCAATTTATTGAGGCTCTAAGATGCTTAGAAGAACATGTTTCAAAGAAAGAAACAAATGAACACAAAAAAAAAGAGCACTAGGGGTATATAGCTCAGAAGTAGAATGCACCTGTATTCAATTTCTAGACCCACAAAAACAAAACGTTCTGGAGATATAGCTCAGCAGTATAATGTCTATGCATTCAATCCCCATTGATAAATAAATGAATAAATAAATAAATAAAATATTTTATGTTAAATATAGAAAAAACAACATCTGAATACACTTTTTGTAAACATATATATGTATATATATGTATATATACACACACACACACACACACACACACACACACACACACATGTAGGTGTATTTATGTGTGTACAGTTAAGGTTATAGATGCACACATACCACATACACACAGGTCATTGATATTTAAAAACAAACAGAAACAAATCTTAATTTTTCACCCTGCACAAAAGTCAACTCAAGATGTATTCAAGATCTGAAAAATTAGACCAATGATTTTTTTTTTTTTTTTTTGGTGGTGGTACTGGAGTTCCTGGAAGCCCGTCTACCTCTGGGCTCCACTCCCACACCTATCATATATATATATTTTTTTTTTCTTTTTTTTTTTTAATTTGGAAACCGTCTCCTAAGCCAGCACAGCTGGCTTCGAACCCGCACGATCCTCCTGTCTCTGCCTCACAAGAGCGGGGATTACAAGCGTGCGCCAACACGCCCAGTGAGACCAATTATTTTAAAGCTATTAGAAGACATACAAACTGTTCCAACATTAGGCACTGGTAAAACTTTCTCAGTAAAACCCCCAAAGCACAAGATATTAAAAAGTGGATTAATAAGTGGAATTGTATTAAATTGATAAGCTTCTTTGAGGCAAAGAAAATGATCAGTTGCCTTAATAGAGAGCCAAAAGAGAGCCAAAACCAAATAACGCAATCATGTAATGGGCAATAATGTTAAATAGACACTGCACAAAAGAATAGATACAAATGGCAAATAAATATATGAAGACATGTTCAATATTATTAGTCATCAGAAAGGTGCAAATCAAAAGTACACTGAGATTTCACCTAATACCAATTAGAATGGCAATAATTAAAGACACAAAGATAAATATATACTGGAAGGATGAAGGGAAGTAAGAACTCTGATGCATTATTGGTGGGATTACAAATTAGTGCAGCCACTCTGAATGTCAGTGTGAAGTTTCCTCAGAAGAATGGGAATGACCTTACCATATCACCTAGGCATACTGCTTCTGAGTACCAATTGGAAATGATGCATATCTATATTTATAGATGCCCTGTTTATGATAGCTAGATTATAAAACCAGACTAGGTATCCATCAGCAGATGAATAGATCACAAAAATATTGGATATACAAATAGCGGATTTCTATTCAGCCATAAATAAGAAAATTTTGCCATTTGCATGGAAACAAATGGAACTGTAGAATATTATGTTAGGTGAGATTAGGCAGTCACAAAAAGTGAAAGGCTGAATGTTTTCTGTCATGTGCAAGACAGGAAGAAATTGGGATGTATGAAAAACTCTAGACAAAGAAAGAGAAACGCTAGTGAAGTGATGGAGGGTCTTAAAGAAAGAAGACATATTAGAGGAGGGCGACATGATTGAGGAAACATTTCAGTGAACATAATATTCATAAACTAATGTATCAGTGCCAATATCATTTTTGTGCGTGGAAAGGGTGAGGGGATGGGAACAGAGTGAAAGCTGGGGAGCAGGCTTACTAATTTGATTATGTTCTGGGAAAAATTGATTAATCACTTCCAATTTTCAATTCTGCATTTGTAAAATTGTAAAGTTAAGCAGATTTTATTTTAAGAAATACATAATACAAGTCATAAGGAAACACTTGCCAAAAATCCAAACATGATACAGCCTTAATAAACACTAACTCACATAATTTTTTATTATCATCACTACAAGGGCTGGCTAAAAAAATTAGGGATTAGTGTAACATGAAAATATGAAGCCTTTGTTCAAATTCAAAAACAGAATAGAAAACGTTTTTCTGATATCCTCACCTGCATTTTCTTTGGAATTTTATTAGTGCAATATGATTATATATGTCAGAGTGAGATTTAAAGTGATACATTTTATACTTTTAAACATTAAATTTTTAAATATTAAAAATATAAACAACTAAATATATTATTGTTATGGTATTACTATTTGATTAATGTCACAATTTTTACCACTTAAATAACTATACTTGAATCTTCTCCCTTAAAAATTTTGTTTTACACACAATTTCAAATCATCTTGACCCTGAATAGGCTCTAAGAAAGCTTAGCATCCATATTCACGTGAAATTGTGTTTTCATTATTTCAAATACCCACAAAAACATCATTTTTCTATTCCAAGTTTTTCAAGCAGGCAGTGATCATTTACCTCTACATATATACTATTTTTGACTAAGTTGCATTCTGTTGTTTCTATAAGTGATGTCCATGGGCAAAAGAGGGATTATCATATGACATTCACAGAGGAGTTTTAATGACTATAGTTTCTTTTTACTAAAAAAAGAGCAAAGTAAAGTGAGTCTTTGTGATTAACATGTGAAGTATGTAATAAGCCACATAATCCAAAATTTAAATTTGATAAAATGTTTTAAAGATTTCAGGTACTATAACATTTATATATTTTATTTTAACTTTAAAAATACAATGCAAATTTATTTTAAAACCTTGACATATAAGCCAAGGAGCTTTAGTTATAAGCCAACTGTTAGTCTTATGGACTTTTTTCATTTTTCTATGGTATTTATAAATATGAACCATAATCATAAATCATCCTTGGCAATTTTCTGTTTCTTCTCTTTAAAGCAAATCAAGCAGTTACAAACATTTGTGAGAAAATTTCTGTGCGGAATTTTTTTAGAAGCCTTTGGTTTGTTTTTCCCCAGTACTTTTTTATAGTTGTTCAGCCCACTCGTAACTTTCAAAGTATACTTCAAGCAACGCACCTTTACAGATTTGTTTTCAAATCATCACACTTAGTTTTCTTAGAAACAATCCTCTTTATTTTCATAAGTGTAAGTGATATTTAAATAAATTATGTAAGTGAAAAACAAAAGCAACTGGTATAAACAGATTTGATGATAAACACATCTGATACTTGGTACACATACATATCACTAAAACAAAGAAACCAGAAGTGCAGAGACCAAGAAATCTGCCAATCTGCCTGCCTGAGCCTTTCAGCATTGATTTTAGTATATTCAATGAAAGCACTGAAAAGCATTGTTCCATCTGGTAAAATAAAGGTCATTTAAAATCTTTTATTACATTCTTATTATTTTTTAATTGAGCTTTTTTTTTTTACAAATTTGTCTCTAAATGGGAAGTTAAAGTGGAAAGAGATGTGGTTTCTTTCACACCTAATACATATGTACACACCTTTAACTTATTTAATCTATACAGCAAGTTGATATGCTAAGAATAGAGATGATTAACTTGAAATTAATATATATTTTAAACATTTATTGCCATCACTTCAAAATGAATGAGTTTTTTCCTTATTTAGCCAGTCAACAATCCTTTTTTTTTTTTTCTCATCACCATTCCTCTGGTGTAACTATGCAATGGAGAACAACCACCAAGTTAAACAGTAGAAATTAATGAAAATGACAGTTAACAATAAGCACTTATTTAAAATGAGTCTCAATGTAAATGGCCTCAGTATCCCACTTAGAAGACATAGTTTGAAAAACTTTATTAAAGCAAAGCCAAACTCTGTTTTATACAAGAAACAGCTTACCATAAGTAACAAAGAGGATCACATCTTATTAGTAAAAGAGCAATGCAAAAAAAGATATAATGATGCCAAACATTTATGTACCAAACATCAGCACACCTACTTATATAAAAAAAGCCACTACTTAACATTGAAACTCAAATTGACTCCAATACAATAATACTTGGACATATCTAAATTCCTCTCTCAACAATAGATATATCATCCATACAGAAACATGAGCAGGTTTAATAAACCTAAAGAATACTATAAATCAAATAAATATAATAGACATCCACAAAATTTTTCAAACAATAAGAGCTGAATTTATAATATTAGATTCTCAAGGAACTTTCTCCAAAACAAACTATATTCTAGGCCAGAAAACAAGTATTAGAAAATTCAAATTAAACTAATTGCATTTTTTTCAGATCATAATGGATTGAAATGACCTAATATATCACGTTAAAACAAATTAAAATTGAAGGGGGGTCGGCACAGGAAAGACCCAAGGCCAGCTGTAGGAGATAAGCAAGCAAGCAAAAGCTTTATTAAGACAGCCCAGCTCCCTTTTATATCAGGCAGCTGGGAATTTTCTGAAAGGAGGGGGCTTCCGCTCACAGCGGAAGATTGCACGAAGTACGGGGCGTTTACTGATTGAGTGGCTCATACCCCAGTGAGTGTGTTATCAGGGGACTGGTTGTTGGGCATCCCGTGGCCCTGATTGGCTGGCTATGAGGTAGTCAGCACAATCCAGAAGAGAAGCCAGAGAGGCGCCATCTTTGGCATGACTGGGCTGCTTATCCTAACATTTCTCCCTTTTTAGTTTTTTAGGGGCAGGGGGCATCGGATCATTCTGACTACTTCCTGCTGAAAGGGGGGGTGATGGGAAGGGGTCGGGAGGAGTAGGGAAAGCATCCCCCAAGTCCAGGCCATAAAATGTAAATTTTGTCGGGGCAAAAGTTGGCGAATTTTCCCTGAAGATACAGATCCCACAAAGACATGAGGCAGTCGTCAGGATGGTGGATAGGAGTTATCATTCAGCTGTCTTCCAGGAGGGCTTGTATCATAAATCTCCATCGCGAAGGGATCCATCTCTGTATGCTGTCAGTAATCCCTGGGAATTGGTATCTTTTGAGTTTTGAAGCTGTAGTTTCTAAGGAGAAGCTGGTTAAAAGTCTGATTAGATATTTTATTTACCTGGTTTTATATGAGCTTAGTTACGCAGAGTAAGAACATGCAGGCAACAAATATAATAAAAAGTGGACCCAGGATGGGCTATATCCATGTAAGTAAACCATGTGGAAAGGGATATTTTTTGAGATCCTTTTTAAGCCTGAGTATATTTTGTTCTACTATGCCTGATTCATTAACATAATAGTAACACTCTTCCCGTAAGAAAACACAGGTTCCACCCTTTTCAGCTGTCAAGAGATGAAGGGCCCTGCAGTTTTGACACATTACTTGGGTCAGGGATGTAACCTGTTTCTGTAGGGCCGATAGTGATTCGGCAGTCGACGTGAGGGCACTTTAAAGTTTATTGCCTAAATCATCAGTGGCCCATAAGGCAGAGCCTAGAGTCCTTCCCACTAGTTCGGTTCCTATGAGGGAGGAGGTTAAGGATACTCCAACTAGAATAGGGAGAAAAGCTTGTTTTGCTGACTTAGACTGAAACACACAAATGTGGGATGTATTAAGTTTATTTCGCACCACGTGAATCCAGAAATTAGTGCTGTGGAGACCTGAAATAGGCTTTGGAATAAAGATTTTAGATGATTTGATGAGTACCAGGTCACCTGGACAAAACAGAATTTATCCTTTTCCTCTGGCACAGTTTGAAGTTTATTTAAAACTTGCTGCTATGCTGACAATAGGGTAACATTGTTATCTAGGACTATGTCCCAGTCAGAAAAGATCTAAAAGCTTCCCCTGGCATATGAGTGAAACCAAGCTGCCAATCTTCACCTGGACATGTGTCTCTAGATTGCTTGTCTGGTAGACTTAACAAGCTTTTGGAATTAATTTCTAAAGCAAATTTCAAATTCCTGTATAATATGACTTAGTCTCCTGTAACTTTTTCCGGTAAACAACTTTGAAGCCAGTTTTAGAGAATTATTACAGACTTTGGTGTCTCCCAATTTCATTGCCAAAAGTAATCTGCTAGCCTTTCTATCCATAGTACAATCCTGCTGCTGAACTTTAGCACTTTTATTTTGGGAATACACAAGCAGTAGGCTTATTAGAAACCTACACCCTTTTAATAATCCATCTTCATCACATATGCAAACAAACATACCACAGATCCTCTGTAACTTACCACAAACATTCTGCAACTTGCTTTAACCCTCTTGTTTTATCCTGGTTCTTCCTTTCCCATTTGGGACAATCTTAGGATAAAATTTACAAACAATCAAACATTCCATCAACACTTTACAACTTACTTTAACCCTCTGATTTTTCTATCCTGGTCCTTTGTTTCCCATTTCGGACAATCAGGATAAACCTTACAATATGCTTTCTTAGTCTCACAAAATTTCCTTTCTCTGTGTTTACCAACATATAAAGAAATACATATATAGACTCTCTATATCCATCTTTTGTTGTTACATACAAGCAAGCCCCCAAAAAGCATACCTTAATAATGTTGTTCATATACCAACAATTAAAAAAAAAAACATTTAAAAGACTTAAGTGTTACTTTAAACCTCATGAAGTTAAGAGCATTTTAAAGCATTGCATTTGGCATTTTCCTAACACAATTGAACTATAGATCACATGGAAAATTAAGACATTAGATAAATACCACTAGCACCTTAAAACCTTAATTTTGCAAAAGGAGTAATATTAAAGACAATGCATATTTTATTTTACCACACACCTTAAAAACTGCATCATAAATTACCACAGAAATCCATGACATCATAAAAGCATCCCTAGTGTTTTAAAATATTGGGTTTGTCAAAGAAAATAACTTTATTTAATCACATTTCAGGAGTCTAATTGGACAACTTTTCTGAAGTTGACATTTTGGCTAAGACTAATTGAGATTAAAAAAATATGTATCTTTGAGCAATAACTTTAGTGCAGCCAGCAAAAGGAAAAAAAAACAAAAAACCTTTTGTTAGCAGAGGAGCTGAATTCTCTGATGTAGCTAAGAATGGGAGAATGGAAGGTTATTCTGGATGCCGCAGGCTAAATCTTGAGTAAAGAGGTGGCTTAGGGCTGGCCTGTTAAGCCCAACCCCCCCCCCCCAACCCTGGCTAAGATTTTGGACATTGGGCCAGGAAAGAAGGGCAACGCCTTAGATCTGGCCTCTGAGATCTCACTGTGATGGCCTAAGGCTCTTTTAGTTCTAATTCAGGTGGTGGTAGTTGGGAGGAATCATTGGGAACCTAGGTCTGGGGACCCCAGTTCCCTCCGGAACTGGGGACGCTCAGCCATTTAATGGTCCCCTTTGCACTGTGAGCCAAGCCTCAGAGAGCCTGTTTGGTCTCCTGGTTGAGAGCATTTACTCCAGAGATGCCCTTGCTCTCCACCCTTAAGCAGACTGGAGCCTAGGCTTCTGTGCTCAGCCAGAGTTCTTTCATGGATTTTGTCCATCTGTCTTTCCCTTTTCATGTCCCTATTAAACCAAATTGGCAGCCTGCAGTATTAGTCTTTGTCTGAGGATGGCCTCCCTTTCTACCGGGTAATGATTTAAGAATGCCAACACCTATTGTTTGAGTTGGTGATATCGCTCTAAACTCAGCCCATAAAAAAAAAAAACCCTGCATATGGACAGATTGAACTCTAAACTCTCCCTCCCCTCACTACCTTAGCCAAGGCTGCCACAATTGTCTCAACCTGCAATCATTAAAGAAATCTGGGTGGTCTCTGAAGTTAAAGAACAGCTGAAGATAAGCTACTTCCATCCATCTTTCCTCCTTTTTACCAAATAGATCCAGTAGCCGAATAGTGTTATAATTTAAACCTCCCTGATGCGGCTACATGTCTTTGTCCCCCAGCGCATACTGTGGCCCTATTCGGGTACAGAGAAAAAAAAGAGAGCTTTCTTTAGCGTTTGGGATCCAGCTTTTTCCTTCGCTTTGGACGCATGCAAGTGGAGATCCGGCACTTACTTTCGATTGCTGGGATGCCCCTTGAGAGAGACAGGGTGTGGTTTTAGTGGCCTGTCTGGGCATGGTCGCCTCCATCTCCCCAGAGCCTTGCACTCAAACCAATGAAAAGCCAGTGGTCCAGTTGGGGGCATCCAGCTGGGAACCGCATGGAGCAGTACTGTGGCTGCACTGTCTACCTGAAAACCTGGGCAAACATGGAGTTAAAAGCCACCTCCCTCCTGCTTTGCCTCTGGACTTTCGCAGCACCTATCCCATCTCTCAATGAGGTTTTCTAGCTGAAAAGATTGCCATTTTCAAAAAAAAAAAAATGGTCTTATTAATTTGCTTCCTTGTGACTATTTCACTTCCTGAAAGGCCTAAGAATCCCAAGCTGTCAGCAGCTGGGCATGGCCTCCTTCTGAGCTGTTTTCTCTGAGGGCCTTTCTTATGCAAATGAAGCTGTAGCTGCCTGTTGAATTCCAGACAAAGTCACCTGGGTGTGGCCATTCACCTAGCAGACCTGCCTGGCTGAAACTTTTACTAGGTTTTTTTTTTTTTCTTTTTGACCTCTTGGAAAAGCTTACCAATTCAAGCTTTCACTAATTCCTGGGGACTACAACCTGCCATAGCGACCAACAGGGTGCATGTGGCCGCAGTTGCTAATGGCCACGCTTCCTAGATCCTACAGCTAAAAACAAACTAGCCTATCTTCCGAGAACCGATTTCTAACCACCGAAAAAATGACTTACTACCATTTGCTGCCTTGCATCTCCTGTTTGGGGAGCTTTCTCTGTCCATTTACCCTCCTTTAACTTGTTTTCTTAGAACCTGTTTCCCAAATGGGTGCTGGCTAGCGTCTCCTATTTGGGAATTTTTCTGGACGTGGGCCATGGGCATTTCTCTTAGATTTAACCTTATGTAGGGATTTTAAAAGTGTCCCATCTGTGATGTGGGCAGAATGGATGGGCACTCATTGGGCCTATCATGCCTACGCTATTTAAAGGACTTTCTTCCTGGAGGGGATTCAACCACGGGATAATTCCTTGGCTGGGGGTTCTCCACGAACCAGAATTGCCTCCCAGACGCCGGATGATCATGGTCATTCTGGGGGAACTCCTTATCGCTCCAGGAAGGTACATACCTGTTGGAGTGCAGTGGTACTAGGACCACCAAGGAGATGCCCTGGAAGTCACTTTCAGAGATGCAGTGATGCAAAGGCTGCTCTATAGTTGTTTTAAAGCTCAACAGCTCAACAGCTGGAGATAAAACTGCTGCTGCCCACTGACCCACAGGCCAAAAAGTCCCGTGAAAAATATAGAGCCACGTGCCCCATGTTGCCCCAAGACTTGGGGCGCTAAATTATGTTATGGATTTGGCGCCCTTAGAAAGAGGGAAAGCTAGAGATTAGAGTAAAGCACCACGCCACAAAGTGACACAGTAGGATGACCCAAAACAAAGTTAGCCCCGCGTGGGCGCCAAATTATGTTACGGATTGGGAAACTGTCCCCAGGGATCTTTGTTAGACCCCGGAATAATTTCCCTAAAACTCCCCAAAGAAACAAACAAACAAAAAAAAAAAACAAAAAAAAAAAAACACAGAAAAACAGAAAAAGAGTAAAAGATAGAAATACAAAAAATAAAAATACAGCCCCATACCCGAGTGGCATGGAGGGGTGACTTGAATGAATATACCTCATCACTGATTTTTTAGTTGCTTCTTTTTAACCCAGTAGAATGCATTTGTAATAATATATATTACACATTAAATTTTATTTATATTTAAATTGACATTTTGGTCCTTTGTTACCATTAGCCTACTTTCCTTTCCTTTTTTGTTTTCCTTATTCACCATAAATACTCTAAAATGCCTTTCCTCTGGCTTTTTTTTTGTGCTAGTATCAATTTTCAGAAAAATTATATCACATGAATTATCAACTTTCCAGAGTTGAAATAGGTAATATTATCTACAATGCAAAATATATATTTAAAATACATTTAAAATCTTTCTGTCTCTAAGATGTTAACCCATTTTTAATATAATATTGATGTTAATGAATACTTACTGAACTCATCTTGCAGAAAGAATTTTAGTTCTACCTTTTACTTGGGTGAATAGTGTACATATTGAATCATAAAACAGAATTTGAGAACACATAGAACATGGGCTGAGGTGAAATAAGATGAGCTCATTCCAGTAAAGTATATCTATATATTACAGGGTCTCTCTTTGTTAATTGGTGTAATATTTTAAAAGACATGGTCAGTAATTTTCATTTGATATAAGTGGCCATTTGGCAACATGATAATGCTATAAGAAGCTGAGTAATGGGATCAAAAGGACACTTGCCTTAGCTGACTATTACTTCTTATTTAATATACATTAAATAGACTATTAGTCAGGAAACCTTGTAAAGAGGCTATGGCACCATTTATAGCTATTGAAAATAATTTAACTAAACTGTGTTAAGATGATTAGGAGAAAGTATCATACATAATATAATATAGGCACACAAGGTTAGCAGGATTTGGGGATGCCTAAAAGAGAAGATTAAAAGCTACTTGAAAATGATGAAAATCCTAGTTTTTATGATAGCAAAGATGAACTTAACGTATGATTGTCATTTTGTGAAGAGCACAATTACATTTGTTTCACATCTATTTAGTTTTGCCAAGAGTAAATATGATTAGAGTAAAAATATAAGAGTTCTGGCTAACAATAATGTCTGAATCCAAAAGCTATGTTAAAATAAATCTATTACAACTTACTATATGTTGCAAAATACCTTGTTTTATAACCTGATTGATGTCAACCTCCCCAGATATGAGTGCTTTGAATGGAAGCCACATGTAATGAAGGTGAGTATCACATTACAGATATACTCATGTTCATAGTAAGCCAGGTGTGTTGCACATGCCTATAATCCCAGTATTTGGGAGGCTGAGACAGGGGGATTGCTGGCTGTGGCCAACCTCAGTTACTTAGTGAAGCCTGTATTACATACAATAAAGAACAAAAAGTAGGGCTGCGGAAGTAGCTCAGAGCTTAAATGCCCTTGGGTCACAATTCCCAGTACTAAAAAAATTGTTCATAGCAATTTTTATGTGATTATATATGACATGTTTTCTATGTTGAGCATTTTCTTACTTCAATTTAGAATAATAAATCACAATAAACTGAATTTGCATTAATAACAGATATGTCTGAGTATAAAATATATTTTTCAACTATTTATCTTTGTATATGTTAGAAACCTTTATGAAAGATATATAAAAAACACTACTTATTTTAAGATAAAATGGACCTACTATAAGTAGAAAATTATACTTCTATGTTTATGTTAACCTCTTAACAAAGAGATTAATTATTAAATGAACTCAGTTTCTTACAAGACATCCTAGGAGTTTTGGTTGTTGTTGGTGTGTGTGTGTGTGCATGTGCGTGTGTGTGCAGTGTGCATCATAGTGTTTCTATTGAAAGGGAGAGGAGGCTTGTCCTGGATGGAGTCAGGACACTGTAGAATAGAGTAAATAGCCAGACTGAGGGCATGAATAAGTTAAACATGTTTTATTTTTTTTGTATCAGTGTGAAAGGTTATGATAAAAAATAAACTCTGGAGAATTTGCTACTAAACACTTGGAAGTCATTCATTTGTCTATATTATCTTATTTAGATATTATAGCCAAATATGTTATAAATCCTTTGTGAAATAGTGAGATTTTACTAAATTTAGAACATTATTTATTACCCTGGAATTCTACTGGTCTAGTAAAAGAACTCAACATTGTATGATAAAAAGTAAATTTTTTATTAGGGTACAGTATCTTTAGAATTAATGAATTAACTGTTTATAAAGAGGTCAAATACAAGATATCTCCATTCATTTTGCATCATCTTTCTCTCTTTTATTATGATCTTAATTTTTATGCACATTAGTCCCTATCCTTAGTTTTTTGTCTGTAAGTGTCCTAGTTTCTCTTACCAAGATCAATTCTGATGACTCCCTCAGTGCCTTCATAGCTAAAGTGTATTTTACTTCCTGTGTCTTGCTGGACATAATTTAAAACTAAAATTTAACTTTTTAATCTTTTTGGTTCAATAAATTTATTGCCTATGAACAGTGAAAGGATAATAAGAGAAATAATTCTCCAATAAATTAATGCGATAAAAGCACGTTACCATATTTTCTCATTTGTAGGGCTCAGCTAAGCAAGAAAGGCCAAGGGAAAAATAAGAGCACAATGATTTTTTCAGTGACAATGAAGAAACTTGGAATAACTGCTTGTTATAATGCTCATTGCCACCCCAAAGGAAACACAAGATCAACTGGAAAATATTTAAGCATAGTCATGCATATATTTATCTAAAATAATGGGTCTGAGTTTAAATGCCATATCCTAATACACTAGTAAAAGTCAGTATTCTTGTCCAAAAATCAAAGCTTAGCTCAATGACACAGATTATCTGACAGTTAGAAATCATTCTCTCTACACAGTAGAATATAAGTCAGTTTTAAATCAATCTCAAGACATCAGTTTTTTTCTGAAAATAAAATGGGTTAGACCATGCATTGAAATACTAATTGTAAGGGTTAGAGAATGAGGTAATCTGGAAGTATTTGGATTTACTATTTTAGACCATATGAGTAGTTGCATATCTTTTTACAAATTTGAAATATGCTCGGTGACTTTCAACTTTGTGCATTAGAACTTACTGTTTTAAAAAAGATTCTTTTTAAATTTTATTTGGATCATCTTGAAAATGCTGTATACATTCAGATGGCTTGGTGCCCTCTGCCTCCTTATTTCCCCTTCTTTTCCTCTCAACAATGAGTGGACAGGTTATTCATGCTACATTCATACTTTTACACATATTCTGATGTAGCTCCTTCATTAATCAGCATCAGCCTTCTTCCTCTCCTACCCTTCCATTTCAGCTTTGCTGAGGTTTCCCCTCCATTATCTGGAGTCCCTCTGATATTTCTAATAGTCCCTAGTTTGAGCATATTAGAGAAAACATATGTCTCTTCTCTTTCTGTGCTTGGCTGATCTCACTTAACATAATATTCTCCGGGTCTTTCCATCTTCTTGGAAATAACATGATTTTGTTCTTTTTTTATAGCTGAGTAGAATTCAATTTTTGTATTTTTCATAATTTTGCAATCCATTCATCTGTTGATGGAGACCTAGGTTGGTTCCATATTTTGGCTATTACAAATTATGCTGCTATGAGCATGGGTATGCATATGTTATGTAGTTCTCTGATTTCAATCCCTTTGAAAGGATACCCAGGAGTGGTATAGCCAGAATTTTATCATTAAGTTTTGGAGAAATAAACTAGAAGTAAACAAGTAGCTAATGACAAATTAATTGACTTAGTCTGAGAACATATCTCTTTTTCAAGCAAAGGTGATCACCTAAATTATATTTAGGTAATTTAATGGGTTAATGCTAATTGTTGAAAGAATAATAATTCCATGTATAAGTGTTGGTTTAGTTACTAGTAGACTAAGCACCTAGTGGTACACCAACTCCACAAACCGTGTCTCTTTCAACTTAAGTAGGGACTCCAGTGTCTCTCACAGGGCGAAAGTTCACAGCACCGATTCCTGCTTCACAGTTCTCCGATGCAAAAGCATCAATTCTGCGACATCAGCAGTTCTGAATGTTCTGATTAATCCAACATTAATTGTGTCTAGGAACATTCTGATTACCACTAATATACCACAAAACACTGCCAATGAATCATAAAATGCATATTAAAAACATGATGATCATGATTATAATGGCTCGGATGACAATGGTGATGTGTTTATCTAGTGCTGATATATGTAACATGTATGCTTGATCTTGACTTGGTTATAGTGAAATTAAAATAAGCATGCTGGATATTCTCAATTTGTGTTTTAGGAAGCTTAAATAACATTTTATGAGTAAATATAGTTATTCTTTTCAATCAAAATGTGGGAATTTTTAATATTTTTGTTTTGGTGGTACTGGGGTTCCTGGAAACCCTTCTACCTTCAAGGCTACACTCCCAGACCTAATTTATATTTTTATTTAGAACAAGGGTCTCTTAAGCCAGCGAGGATGGCTTCGAACCTGAGTGATCCTCCTGTCTCCACCTCCCAAGCGCGGGGATTACAAGCGTGTGCCACCATGCCTAGCTTAATTTTTTAACTTTTTAACTAGTGAAAACTTACTGGTCCTATAAATACCCATATATGTGTGTATTAATATACATAATGTATATATACATATACTTAATACATTCATCAATTTGAAGAAAAATAATAATAACCTCTGAATTACCATGCTTCAGTATGTGATTCTTTACCACAATAGCATGAGAGCAATACCCATTCAGTAGAAACTATACATTTGTTAGTGTGTGTGTGGTACTGGGGATGGAACTCTGCGGCATTCTGCCTTGGAGCAACACCCCCAGCCCTACTTTTTATTTTTCTTATTTTGAAACAGGTCTCACTGAGTTTCAAAGGGCCTTACTAAATAGAAGTTGAGGCTGTCTGCAAAATTGTGATTCTCCTGTCTCAGCCTCCCAATTGCTGAGATTACAAGCATGCGCTACCACGCCTGGCAAATCAACACTTTCAGTTTTAAATTTTAATCTTTCCCTGACTAGCAATGTGTGGTAAGAGATTCATTTTGGATGCTGGTCAGTGAATACAGTTTTCAGTCAGCGATATATTCATGAGGCTAAATAACCCATACTTCATAATGAACTCCTGCTGTTATCACATTTTGTATGTTTGGAGTATTCAATTAACTCTTTTTAATTTATGATATTTACAAAGCGCAGTAGGTTTATTTTTAAAGTTAGGAGCAGCCATTTTGAAGAAGTCCTTGAGACTCTACTCACATGGCTATGCTATTTACAATTCTCTTTATATTTAAGACACAGTTTCAGCATTGATTAAATGAAAGTAAAATGTGTTTTGAGCATATCCCAATTGCCTTTTCATATAGTATTTAATTTCAGTTTTCATTTCTCTCCCTCTCTCTCTCTCTCTCTCTCTCTCTCTCTCTCTCTCTGTCTGTCTCTCACTCTCTGATGTATGAAACACTTATAGCCACAAAATTGTGTAATATGTACAGGAATAATTTATGTATTATGAAGAGCTACATGGATGTAATAGAAAAAACATAGGACTCATCCCTTAGAAACCTGAGAGATTCAAACATGTCAATGTATGCATTAATGACTGCTAGTATTAAAAATAGAAGAGATTAAAATATGTTTAATTTTTAGTGTTAGAGATTCTGACACGTTTTCTTACTAGTGTTCGCACAAAAGAAGGAAAGAGTGAGACAAAGAAGAAAGAAAGAAAGAAAGAAAGAAAGAAAGAAAGAAAGAAAGGAAGACTAAACATAGAAAACTGAGCCAACATTTACTTCAAGTTTACAGCCTAACAAAGAGAATGCAAATGGGGCATTAAAACTTTATTACAGTATATGTATATTTAATAAGGCCAGATAAAAATGAGAGTAAGGTAGGAACGGAAATCAAAGATGCAAATTTTCCAAGGCTACAATGTTAAGAGTGATGAGCCAGTGTGTCAGAGAAATAAAGTAAAATTTAAAAAAAAAAGATTGGAGAGAAGAAAGGACAAGCGAGCTATAGGTCAACTCATAGAAGCTTTTAGTTACATTCAATAGGTAATGGGTAATACAGTTATTTTCTAATATATTGAGGTGAAAAAACAAACACCACCAACAAAAAAAGGCAGAAGTTACAATGTTGATTAAGAAAATAAAAATGTGTTGGTGAAAGACAAAATTTACAATTTAATTGAATTTGACCACGAATGATGCTTGTATGGGCAGACAGGGTCTGAGTGGGAGGAATCAAACATTTAGAGAAATGATGATGTGATACCATAGAGCAAGAGAATAATAATGCTGGTTATTTTTATATGATAACCCCTTCCAAAATTATATTGAAAGATTAAAAAGGACTTCTATTTAATATTCAGTCTTCTTTTTAATCTTGATGCGAAAGTATACAAGCTACACATGAACTAAATATCTAGGATTTAAATTTAATATAGTGGTCAACTTGAACAATGTAAGTTTTAGGGACAATATTAAAAATGGTATTATCCAAAACTATTTGGTTGGCCAAATATGCTTGATAAAGTGCTTAGAAATAAGTATACTTTGACTTTTTAAAAATAGAACTTCTAGTTTTATTTGGAGGGATTTAAATTTCATTAAGATTCAGAGAAAAAAGGTCATAAGATAAATAATAGCATTTATTGATCACTACTGAAAGTGCATCTACCAAAAGTACAACGATTAAAACAATTTGCTCTCATGCAACTTAAATCTAACAAATAAAATTTATATTCATAATGTATAGTATATAACTTATTGAACACTGTCAATGGATTTTGTTTTGTACTTTAGCATAATTTTCATAAATTATTTTTGGTCAAGCAATAGTTTTGCCAATTATTTTAAATTCTGTGAAATTCTGAGAGACAACAAAGACAGTAAAATAACAGACTGTTTAATTTCACTTAGCATAATGTTCTTTAATTACATCCATTTTCCTGCAAATGATGTAATTTTGTTATATTTTTACAACTGAGTAAAATTTCATTTTGTACATGTCCCATAGTTTTGTGACCCATTTATCTATTGATGGTCATCCATGGTTTGGCAATTGTGAATTGTGCGACTATAAACAGAGCTATGCATGCATTCGTTTGGTAGTGAAGCTCTATTCTTGAGAGATTAATCAGTAACAAAAAGTAAAAAAAAAAAAAAAAAAAATCTGGTGTTCTCCCTAATATGCTGAGACTAGGGAGAAAAAGAGTCATATGAACTCTAGACAAAGAAAGAGAAACCATAAATGAGCAAATAAGGCAACCTTACGGAGAGGGATGGGAGGGTGGAAGAGGGAAATTTCTTAATGAACATGACTTATATTCATAGACATATCAAAGTCAATCAGTAAGTCAAACATGAGAAGGAGGGAGGGTGGAGGAAATGAGGTGGGAATTGGGGAAGAACTAAATGAGTCATGTGTGCATGTACACCTCTACCATCTTTTACCTCATTAGGATGTATGACTACAGTTCAACAATAAAAAAATAACATAGGACAAAGATGTAAATTAATGTTCCCATATGTTTTAAAGATTCTATGGTGTTTTTTTTTTTTTCCAGGTCTGAGGATGGAACCCAGGGGCATTCAACCTCAGACTACACCACCTTCCTTATTTTTTTATTCTTTAATTTGAAACAGGGTCTCACTAAGTTGCAGAGGGCCTTACTAAGTAGCTAAGGCTGGATCCTCCAGTCTCAGCCTCCGGAATGCTGGAATTACAAGCATGGGCCACCATGCCCGGCTAAGATTCTACGCTTTTTTGTTACTTCATGATGTAGGACAGGCATAGTAGGACAATGCTAAAGAAAATGGCTTTATGGTTAAGAATTCATTAGAAACCTTAAAATAGTTGGCTTTATAAAATGGTGATGTTAGTAGACATAAAAATTACTGGTTAATGAATCATTCTGAAGAAGAAGAAGCCAGAGATGACACAATGTTCTGACAAATATGACCTAGAAAATGTATCAAGAATATGGTCTGCAGGAAATTAGCGTGATAATTGAAAGATTCTATATTGATATGTACAACTAATGTTTATAGACAAAATGAAAGTGAAAAAAGAAACAATTTTGAGAGAGTCTCACAATCGATTTTAGGAGATCCCTGGAAAGAAATAAGAGCGTCAAATCAAGGGATTAATGTAAGGAAACTTCAAATAATCAGAGCATAAAGTAATTTATACAAACATTGATTATATGAATACTACACAGTGATTAGCAAGGAAAAACATAAGAACATACAATAACATTATCTCTAAAAATTCATTAAATACAGTCCCCAAATTTGTGTTACCTGGCTTTCTGTCAAAGGATCTTTAATAAATGTGAGATATTTGCATATATTCAAATAAATTTGTATATATATATTTATATTTGTATATATATTTATATTTGTATATATTTATATATATACTTATCACCTGTATGTAAAAATGAGACTTTTTTTCTGACATCAAAACTTAGAAATAAAGTTTTGGCTGGGTGTGGTGACACACGCTTGTAATCCCAGCACTCAGGAGGCTGAGACAAGAGGATCATGGAGGATTGCAGTTTGTGGACAGCCTCAGCTACTTAGTGAGGCCCTCTGCAACTTAGTGAGACTCTTTAAAAATAAAGAATAAAAAATAGGGCAGGGGGTGTAGCTTGGAGGTAGAATGCCCCCTGGGTTCTATCCCCAGACCTGCAAAAAAAAAAAAAAAAAAGTTTTGGTTTCAAATTGTGACTGAAATTGGGTCTAATATTAAATTTATACCTTTGTGTAAGAGCTATTGCTACATAAAAACATATCGAAGGGCCAAATATGTGGTACAAAATTCATCTGTGTTTAAAATCACCACGTGGTATTGTTACAATGCAGAACTCTGAAGTATTATCAAATATATCTCTAAAAAAATGAGGCCAAAAAATGAGAATGAATGTTTACCTCATTCTCTTATCTTATCAATCTTTTACAATAATGGATATCAGCCTACTGTTTTTTCTCTCAGCTGCTTACTTCAAAACATAACCTTATCCAGTTGTGTTAGTATATGCCTATAATCCCCAGTACATAGAAAGCAAGAGGATGGTAAGCTCAAAGCCAGCCTCAGCAATTTAGCTAGGCTCTTGGACACTCAGTTACAACTTGTTTCTAAGTAAAAATAAAATAGGGCTGGAGTGTATCTCAGTGGTAGAAGGCCTCTGAGTTCAATCCCCAGCACTGTGTGCATGTATACACACGAAAAAACACATAAAATTATATATATATATAACTTTGACTCTCATATTTGTAATCCCTGGATCTAGTGATTACCGAGTTTACTACTGAATTTTTTTGTTATTCTGATGTTTTTTTGGTGCATACATCTTAATTTGGTACAGGATGGTAGAGGCATAGGTGCACACAGCACTCATTTAGCCCTTCCTCACTTCCCACCACATTTTCTCCTCCCTGTCTCCTTCACACGTTTGGCTTAGTGATTGACTTTGATACATTTGTAGTTTTGCTGAATTTTTCTGTAATCTTAATTCTTCTTCAGATTATTGTCCCCATCAAGCTAGTTTAGTTCTATGTCTTCTATTTTTATGTTCAAAAGAGAGCTTGATGATGTAATTAACCCAATGTCTGATAGAATGATCAGCACAAATAAACAAGGAATTGGAGATAATGCCTTCTATTCACACCTCAACTGAGTGGAATCTACAATGCCCCTAATTCCAAAACTAGAACCCAATGCTACAACCGAAGATCAATCAGGTAATTAATAAACAAATTTTCTGATATCACATTGCATCTTTACAAGTTATAAAATGTCTAAATATTAAGTAAAATTGTGTACGTGAATTATTCTATATTCAACTTCATATGAAATATTCACTCAATCAATATAATTGCCTATAAATTTTAAGATATATTTTTGATAGGCTAAAATCTTGGAATATACTCTTTAGTGATAGAAGAAGTGACTCAAAGGGAAGAAAAAACTATGTTTCAATTTTAACTTTTTGTGTGTGTGTGTGGCACTGGGGTTCCTGGAAGCCCTTCTACCTCCAGGCTACACTCCCAGACTTATTTTATATTTTTATTTGGAAACAGGGTCTTCTAAGCCAGCACGCGCGGTTTGCTTTGAGCCTGCGCAATCCTCCTGTCTCTGCCTCCCAAACACTAGGATTACAAGTGTGCACCACCACGCCCGGCTCAATTTTAACTATTTTATGTTACTTCTCTGAAACAAATTCGTATTAGCCAGAATCTTACTATTTTTGTGAAAATGTAGCCATGCTCACATATAATGTTTAAGCAAACATTTTATAATCTCTCTCTCTCTCTCTCTCTCTCTCTCCATCCCCCCCCCCTCACTCTCAGTGGTACTGGGGTTCCTGGAAGCCCTTCCACCTCCGGGCTACACCCCCCAGACATATTTTATACTATTTTATATTTTTATTTGGAAACAGGGTCTCTTAAGCCAGCAACGCTGGCTTCGAAACTGAGTGATCCTCCTGTCTCCAATTGCCTGTCTCCGCCTCCCAAGGAGAGGTGGGGGGGATTCCAAGCCTGAGCCACCAAGCCCTGTCTCTTTTTAAATGTAACTCTTCTACAGTTTTATCCATTTCCCCAAAATGATCTAGTTTTGTTCTTTTTTATGGTTGGGTAAAATCCTACTATATATATATATATATATATATATATATATACACACACACACACACACACACACATACATACATATATATATATACACATATACATATATATGTGTGTGTATATATATATATATATACATATATCTTAGTTTTATAAACTATTCATCTGTTGATGAACATCTTGGTTTTTGGCAAGTGTCCTATTTCTGAATCATACAGTAGGCAGATTTATTCCCATTCTTCTGAGGATCCTCTATACTGTTTTCCATAGTTGTTACCTCATTTTGCAATCTCACCAACAGTGTATTAAAGTTCCCACTTCTCCAATTCTCACTAGCATTTGTGTCTTAAATGACTGCCATTCTAATTGGAGTTAGGTGAAATCTCAGGATAGTTTTGATGTCCATCTCTCTGCTAATGATGATGAATATTTTTTCATACATTTATTGATCAACTGAATTTCTTCTATAGTGAAGTATCTATTTCACTTGCCCATTTTTGATTGGGTCATTTGCCTTTTTATTGGTGAGTTTCTTTTTTATGTATATAGTGAGATTAGTCTGTCACAAGAAGTAAAATAAATAAATAAATAAATAAATAAATCAGATGCTCTTCCTAATATGCAGAAGTTAGGGAGAAAAACGGCCTAGAAGGAACTGTAGATAAGAAAGGATAAATCATAGATTAGCAAATAAATAGACCTAACTGATGAGGATAAAGTGGAGAAGAGAGAAATTGCCTAATTTACAAGATGTACATTCACAAACATGTCAAAGTCAATCACTAAGCCAAACATGAGAAGGAGGGAGGAAGGGAATGGAATAAGAATTTGGGAAGGGCTAAATGAGTGATGTGTGCACGTATGTCTCTACCATCTTGTACTCCCTAAAAAATAAATATAAATCTTCTTGGGAAAGAACATCTTTAAAATATTATTCACCAAAAGTATAGAATTATCTTTTTTTTTTTTTTCGCCAGCATCTGGGGATGGAACTCAGGGGCACTAGACCTCCGGGGTACACCCCCTGCCCTATTTTTTATTCTTTATTTTGAAACCAGGTCTTACTGAGTTGCAAAAGGCCTCACTGAGTACCTGAAGTTGTTCGCGAACTGCGATCCTCTGGTCTCAGCCTCTTGAATGCTGGGATTATAAGCATGTGCCACCACGCCCGGCTGTAGAATCATCTTTCTATATTAAATATTACATTAAGCTATAAGAAATAATCATTGCTGATAACATAAATGGTTGAATATCACCAGTTTATCATAGGTCAACTTAATTAGTTAGCTATCACTCTTTAAGTTGCATTAATGAGGAAAAGTGTGAGATAAGTCTAAATATGAATTAGATTTTTAACTACTGATTATGTTTCAAAAAAGCAAACAAAGTAATTTCAAAATAATTGCTGCCACATAAAATCATGTTATACAGTAAAAAGAACCTATATGATCTTAGTTACAATGGTAAACTTCAAATTTCTTTAGTTAAAACAATTTTGCTTTTAATTTTACAGCATTTAATTTAAATTAACATTAATTACATTTATATTTAATAAATATGTCATCTCTTCTAAATATGTGTTTCACTACATACAATCCTAACTATGTAAAATTTTCTTGGTACACAATGTAGTTAATGTTATATAAACAGAGAAGGAAAGTTACTTTTATTTATTCACTTAATTTTGGTCTTGTTTAATTCCTACTTTATATTCTTTAGTGTTTTTTTCCACAAACAAAACTATAACAATGTACTTTTAGCAGAATTATAAATAAGCAACACACTGAGCATTTATAGTGTGTTGTGAAACTTTATTGATGCTAACCACTCACATTCATTCATTGCTCAGAAACCCTTTGCATCTATACATACCTGCTCTGGTTTTTATTTCCCCGTTGTGGTCACAGATGGCTTCCATATGTTCCGATCTAAGGCAGGTCCCTGAATTATATGCGAAATCCCATAATTTATCATCTAACCTAGGTACTAAGAAGGCAATTCCTCCTCTTGCCAGAATTTCTTCAGAATATCAGCAATCACATACTTCTCTGCCATCATTTCCTGCAGCATTTATTTTTTCCACTTTGGAATAAGCATAGAATTTCTTAGATGTGTCATCTTGGATATAGTGTCTCCAATTACTCTCCAAAAATATTTTTATATTTATTTTTATTCAATTTACTTATTTCTTGAAGTATAATTATAATCCATGGTAGGATATAGATCATAGTCCTAGAATTTGTGGACACTTTAAATTAAAAATTATAAGAACTCAAGTAGTTAAGTTACTTTTTCAGGTATTTTATCCTAGTAATGGAAATCTAACACACATATATTTCTAATAAAACTATTCTTGAGATATGAATACTCCTTATTCTTTTATTAAACTATCAAACACCTATTGGTATATCTGTTACTGAGAATATTTTAAAACTATAATGTGCTTAGAACTTCTTGGTTGTTTTTCTCCCCAGACAAGTGTAGATACAGAATTCTGTGTTGTGCTTTGCACCACCTGTGTAAGTACTAAAACTCTTTCTTTCTCTTCCCTTCTCTTCCCTTCCCTTCCCTTCCCTTCCCTTCCCTTCCCTTCCCTTCCCTTCCCTTCCCTTCTCTTCTCTTCTCTTCTCTTCTCTTCTCTTCTCTTCTCTTCTCTTCTCTCTTTTTTCTTCCTTTTCTTTCTTTCTTCTTCTTCCTTTCCAAACCTACACTTTCAGCAGGAGAATTTTGGCCTGCTGGACACCATGTTTCTCTACTATAATTCACATTGACACAGGCTGTGCTCTAGAATTGAAAAAATAAGGCATTCCATGGTCAGATTTATCCAATTTCTTTTAGAAATTTCAAAATACACCCTCATTACCTGAAATCAGGATTTTGAGAGAAATATGTCTGTGAGATTTCCATTACATGACAAAATACCTGAGAGAATGAACTTAAAGGAGTTTTAAACTTATTCTAATTTATGTTTTTATTCTTTAGTTACTTGGTGTCCTTGTTTTTGGACCTGCAATAAGGACGAACATCATGGAAGGGAGTGCGTGAGAGAGAAACTCTGCTCACACCATGAATCTCCAAAGCAGAAAGAGATGTAAGGTCCCATGAGTCTGTTAAGCCCTAAACCCTATTATCCCCAACTTGTTGCTACTTCTGTCACAACTTCCAAATAGTGCCACCAACTGGGGACCAACTTATGAACACTTGGGTGCCTTTCCAGGTCCAAACTGTAACTGTCTATGGGATTGGAGTATGAGATGATATGGAGCAGTCGATACCTTTGCCGCCTTGCCCTTATTCCTTTCTCTCCCATGCAGTACAAAAAGCCCCTTTATTTCCCATTTCTGTCTAATCAAAACATATTTTACCCATTTCAGCTTCGTGGCTTCAACTTCTTGTCAACAGTGGCATAGGTAAAAGTATTATTTATATACTAATATAGAGTGAAAGTATTTTCCAAGTCTTTTTTGTTATCATGTATAAAACGTGGTAATTATTTACATGGGGGAAGTAAAAATTCTATAGCCATGTTTGAAAAGTGCTTTATTCTGAATTTTGTTAAGGTCAACAAAATGCAATAAATACATACAGAGCTGAGGTTAGGATATGAAGGAAGGAAATAAAGAATTAAGGAAAGAAGTGAAGGAGGGAGGGAGAGAGAAACCTGAATAAACTACTGGAAAAATAGTTTGTCTTCTATTTAAAAAGTAAGAGCAGTTATCTTTTCATACTACATGAGTTCAGCATCCACTAATTTAATTTTATTATTGAAATTTTAACAAAATTTAGAATTATGCATAACTAAGTAAATTGGAAATATGCTTACCCATTTTATGCCTATTGAACTTTGTACACAATATAATTTCTAAAAATATACTTAAACATGAACATACTTGCTTCTATTATTTTAGATAGACAGAAAAATAAATCAGATGTCTGTTGGTTTTAATGTTTTGATTTTTTACTCAAAGAGCAAACAATTGAAATTAAATGTCCCACGACAACTAATTCGATATTGAACCAACATGACATCTTAAAAAAAACTTCATTGACAAATGGAAATGGAAGTGTCATAAATATTTACATAAGAATTGTGTTATAATACGTTATTGGTCAGCAAATATTTTTCTATTTATTTTTTTAAATTTTTATTTGTGCATTATAGTTATAAATCTTAATAAGGTACCCGATGGTAGAGGCATAAATCCACACATTACTCATTTAGCCCTTTACCCATTTGCCAAACCATTCCTCCCCCCTCTCTTTGTATATCTTCCTTTGCATCATGTTCTCCAGTTCCACCCATTTCCCTGTAAATGATGTAATTTTGTTCTTCTTTATGGCTGAGTAAAATTTCATTGTGTACATATCTTTAATGTAATTCTGTTAGCTCTTTTTATATTTATTCAAGTGTAAGAGCAAAAACAGGCTATCAAGCTTTACTTTCAAAATCATCTTGTAATAATTTTCACAAAAATTATAAAAAACTAATTTGGAATAATGTTTTCAATCAAATCTTAACATGTTGAAATTGATGTAAAAGTATTTTGCAGGACTTTTTACTACATGCTTGTGTAAACGTGATGTTTAATATGGGTTGTCAACTGGATGAAAAAATATCTAGAAATATGAAGTTTTGGGGTGTGTTGATGAGTTGTTTGACATGTGGAACAGCAGACTGAGTGAGAAATCCCGACCTGAATGTGGGGGCTACTGTTCAAAGAGCTGGGTGCCCAGTGGAACAAAGATTGAAAGAAGGAGGAAGCAGTGCAGAGACAAGTTCATTTCTTTCTGGGTGAAGATGTGTTTGCCTGGGGATATCAGATTTCAGTTCTTTTTCTTTTCTAACTGGACTCTTTTTAAGAAATTTCCAGAGCATTACCTACCCTTCTCGTCTTGGAATGGTATCGCTAATAGGAGTGGCATTGGTCACTCCTGTTCAAAAACTCCAGCTCTTTGTAGACCAGCCACTTGCAACTACACTCAAGCCTACACGTTTGCTCATGATTGATGACTAAAATTGGATTTATAAGGTATTATTCAAACTTTCCCTCGGAGCAACAAGAACAAACTTTTATATTGGTGGCATACTGAAGTATTATTGATCAGAAAGTTTCATTCAACTATATGACTCATAACATCACAGTTCCAGCTAGAAACTTGGTGGCAGGTTTCTCCAAGTCCAGATTTGTTAAATATACATAGGTGATTTTAAAAAAAGAAACAAAGAGAATACTATATAGCTAAATAAAGGACTTGAATAGTATTCATGAAAGTTTTTCTGGGCCCACTAATCTGCTGCGCTTTATTTTTCTGATTGTACTCTGTGATTTGCCTTTAAAAATAGCCTATGTAAGTATATTTTGTAAAGTCAGGTCATCTCATTATCTACGTTACTCATGCTCATCTCTAAATATATGCATGTGTAACAATTTTTACTTAATTTCAATCTTCACAATATGCGTGCACCTATGCTTAACAAAATTATGAAGTATCCATTGAAATATTTCTATGGGAAATGTTCTATCTTAACCATTTTTCTCTTACCACATACCTTATATATCATTAGTTTCATATTTTTTTTTCTTTTTTATACTGGGGATTGAACACAAAGGTATTGTATCTCTGAGATATATCCCCTTTTTTGAAACAAGGTTTTCAAACTAAGTTCCTGAAGCTGAGCCTGCAATCTTCCATACTCATCCTCCCAAATACTAGGATTACAGATTTGCACCACTGTGCCAAGCTAGTTTTATATTTTCTGATCTATCAATTAAAGACAATATGCTACTATTACTATGTAAAATTAAAATAAGAATTTTTATCTTGTCTCATTTATTTTCAAATACTTTAATCTTTCAATTTCCAGAAAGTGTGATTTGATTTTCTATAGGTTTTGAAAGTCTTTCACACGCACTAAACTGTAAGTTTTGATTTGTGTAAGGGAAGATAAAATTAAATTGTATTTTATTAATACTGAGAAAACAGCTACCCTCTGACCTTATTAGAGTGTTCCTTGAAAACATAATAGGATCCATCTTTTAATTTCGCACTGTAAGACTTCAGGTATTTTGACCTGTGAAAACTTGAACAACCTTTAGAATTTGCTCAGGAATCTCTCATGAGGGGGGATGAGAAACTGTCACATGATACAAATGTTTGTTTTCAAGAAGAGAGGAAAGATTTAATTTATCGTTTTTTTCTTTTTGTATAAATTTGTATAAAATTGTGCCAGACTATGTTTTCTCTTGCTGGTTAATTGTATGCATACAATATTATTGCATATTAAATAATAAATTTGTTTTTTCCATTGTTATTATAACGAACTTTTTGTACAGTATTTTTTCTCTCATAGTTATCTATGTAAATGATTCTAAAGATTAAAAATCTATAAAGATTACTTGAAAAATTATAGTTATATAAATTTTTTCACCAAGAAATTTGATAGAAAAGTATAAGTTACATATCAAACACATTAAAATTGTCCTTTTTAAATAATAATGCTAAAGGAACCAAGGTAAATGGAATTTTGTTACCTTATGTACATAAAATTCATTTAAAATATATACAATTATATCCTATTTAGAAAATGTGTAGCAAGGGAATAGCCTTTATTAATTTTATAAAAGTTACTTATAACTCCATTTTATTAGTAGGCACATGAAGTTTATACTGGACATACTAACATAATATACTACATGTTAAAGTCATTTCTATTTATATTTGGATATGTCTATCTCAAAGGACCTGGCTTTAGTATCAAATGGAGAATGGTTACTTATACCGGTTACTTTTTAGATGTGTTGCACATTGTGGAATGGCATATTTTAATATATAATACAAGTGACTAATAACAAAAACGATGAGTGTATTGATGACTAGAATAAGAAGGGTGATGTTTATGTAGTGCTTGAGCAGAGTCTTATATAACTTACTGAGGACTGAAGTTTGATTTGAAGACAGTAGTTGCAGTGATGATGGGCTTGATTGAATTTGGATACAAATCATGACACAGTATTTGTGTGTGTGTGTGTGTGTGTGTGTGTGTGTGTGTGTGTGTCTGAGTTTGGGGAGTTAATACAGGGACATTCTACCTCTGAGCTACACTCCAAATTCTATTTTATTTTTATTTCAAAACATAGTCTTGCTAAGTTGATTAAAATCTCACTACTTGCTGAGGCTGTCCTTGATCTTGTGATCCTTCTTTCTCTGATTCTTAAGTACAAGGATTGCAGCTGACAAATAATTGTGTATCAATAATTACAAACATCCCCTCTGGTTTGTGCTGTAAAAATTCTTCAATGTTTATTATTAAAGCCAAGAGAGTACTAGTTATCATCAAATGTTTAGATACTTTTATTTTATTCATAGTTGACTCAGCAAAACTATTTTAGACGACTCCTTTCTGCTACACAAAGAACCTTTTTTTGCTATGATATCACAGGGCAAAAAGGGAGAAATAAAAACTCTAGGATCACTTTTATAAAGCTATAATTTCAGTCATGATAATTTTGTCCTTATCGTTTGAAACAACCTACCTCCTAATAACTGTACATGAGGAATTAGAATTGCAACATATCAATTTTGAACAGACGCAATTCATTTTACAGCATTGTTCTTAACTGTGAATCCACATTAAAACCTTTCAAGGGTATTATTAACATATGACAGAACACTATGCTGTACTATTTTTATTAGAATTTCTGGAGGAGAAGGTCTTTCAACCACATTCTAATTATTCTCTAAATCATCACAGATTTAGTAGAAATATGCATAAATATTTGGAATAGTCATCTTTTCTGAACTCTGAGTGACAAAGGGGTATGAATTAGCCTATTTCCATTACTATAAGATCATACCAAAGGATGATAACTTTATAAGGAAAAGAGGTTGATTTAGCACACAGTTCTAGAGATTTAATGCATGTCACCAGCATCTGTGGGACTCTGAATAGGATCTTAAGAAAGGGCTTTAACAATGGCTGGAGTGCATGGAAAGGGAGAGATTTCATGATTACATAAAAAATCAGATAATGAGAAGGAGCCAGTCTTTCCAAGAGAATATATTAAGCTTTTTTCAGAATGTAGTGATCTGGTGACCTCCAGCTGAGCTTTACCCTTTAAAATTCCCACCATTTTTATGTCCATGATGGGGAACAAGCTTACAACACATAATTCTCTTGGTAATAAACACCAAAACATGGTAGAATGTTTTGTGTTTCTATGAACTATGCTTCTAGTAGCAAACTTTATATTAGTGTCATGTTAATAATCATAACTTTTTGAATCAACCAAAAATTTACCAAGTGCAGATGATGTAGCTATCTTGCCTTATGACACTAGGAATTATTCTTGTTCATTCTAAACATTTCATTTAATTTTTCTAGAGTATTGCTCTAGGAGGAAATGCTGAAGCACCAAAAATTTAATAAAACATGTAGATGAAGTTAAAAATAGCAAATAATGATGGACAAAACTCTAGCCATTGACATAACCTTCAGCTAATACCCTAATATCTTTGTCTGCTATTCACTTTGTGCATCCTTCTCCATTTTTCCAAATTTGAGCTTTCCTAGGCTGCTATTAAGGAGAACAGTGCTTATATAGCCTTTTTACATGAGTATATTGAACCACAGCTCTTTCTGTTATCTTTAAAATAGTCTTAAGATTCCATTTGCTTCTCATTTTCCAAATGTGAATAAATTTTTTATTTACTTTCTGTCTCTACACAATGATTTTTTCTCAAGAAATCATCAGATAGAGCAAAGAGATATATACCTGATAGATACAGATATCAACTTAATTCATATTATGCCCTTTTTCTTTGTCTAAGATTGCCAGACTACACTTAAAAGGACACAATAAAATAAAGCCATATTTGTGCTGCACTTCTATGATTACCCAAATATCTGCATGTTTATTTATGTGGTTGTTTTTGAAATTCAAGTTGTAAGTTCTTTGTTGAATATTTTAAAATACTATAAAATTGGATCCATTTTTTCATTATACTATTTAAATATTTTCCTATTCCATTTACTTTAATAAAAACATACCACATAACTTGGTTATATTTACTCTAATTGTTACTATATCATTAGCATTAAGTGATCTTCCCTTTGTACTTTCATTTTCTATCAATTCAAGAATAATTTTCAAAAACTGAGCTATCATATTAAACAACTTTCTTCCAGCATAACACCTCATCACCTGCACCACGGAGTTACCTGGATGCCTGCCTCACATGTTAGGTTGGTCATATCAAAGGCAGAGTTTTTATATTCATCTCAAATGCCTCAATATTATGTTAGGTCATTTAAGAAATAGTTCAAAGTTCCTACATCTGGGATTTTATTAAATTAATACTGTTGTTCTTTTATTCTAGTTTTTTTATGTCACTTTTTGTGCGTTTGTGACTGAAACCTAGGTTACAATTTCTCTATTAGGATAATATGACCAGGAAATACACAAGATTTCAAAAGAAAAATAAGTAGTTTCATTTTGAGTACAGAATAATAAAAACATGTTTATTTATATATATATAGCTTAAATTTGCTTTCAAAATGTTAACTCCTCACATATCAGAGAAATGTTAAAAGGACTATCTGGCATACCAAGGGCATTTTACATTCCTAGCAAGAGCACCTCTCTGACATCTAGGGACATAACAAGCTGAAATTCTAAAATTTAGCCAATTGGATGTATGTTTAGAAGATACTGGAGCAAAAATTATATGACTTAAAAACCATGCAGTGAGCAATGTCAGGGAGAAAGGTGGAATAGTTAGCTCCAAAGACCTGATGCTACATGGAAACAATAAGAATCAAGAAAAAGTGTGAAAATCAAGCCTGGAAAAAAAATGAAAGGTGGTCCAACCGCAAAGCAAATACTGAATCCAGTAAAAGGAAACTTAAAATTATTTCCCTTCCCAGAAAATACAAAGAATTGTGTTTGCCTGAAGCATCAAAGTAAAATGATTTCTTTTTTTTTTTTTTAAGCCTGAGAACTCACTCAGATCTGAAAATCTGTGGGACTAACAAATATTGTACAGCATGTTCAAAGCCATAGCCACTAGGAGCAAAAGACTATAATTGAAACAAACATAGAATACTTGGAAAGAAAATCTAAGGCAGGCATGCAGCGATTTAGCAAGCCCCTGTTTAAAAAAAAAATGAAAAGAAGAAAATAAATAGGGTTGGGGATATACTTAGAGGCAGAACATCCTGAAATTCAATGCCCAGTACCATACACAAAAAAATATTGCAAAGTATCCTGGGGAATTTAGAATGTCACATGTATGACCAAAGAAAGAAATATATTAAAAAAGGACTGGACGCCCCAACTTTTCACTTTAGCTGAATGTTAGCACAGTACATACAGGAAGTGAAGGCAGAGGCAGAGATGGAACTGGCAAAGGTCAGTGTTAAAGAACTCCTCATCACAGAACCAGTCTTCCTAGTTTATTCTTTAATTTCTCTGTCTGATAATCATATTAATCTTATATCTTTCTCCCCCTCCTCCTCTTCCTCCTCTTCCTCCTCCTTGTTCTTCTTCTTCTTCCTCTTCTTTCTCTTTCTCTCTCACTCTCCCTCCCTGCTTTTCGCCCTTTTACAAACAATCCCCTCTGAAATCCCCAAAAATAAATTTCCAACTCTACCTAAACAAAATCTAAAGAAAAAAGAAAACACTTCAGAAACCACAAATGACAAATAATATAGGCTTACTATTCAACTCCAAAGAGACAAGTAATGTAATTTGAGGGGAAAAGATGTGTAGGCATTTCTCCAAAATTCCACAAATGACAAAAAAATCCTGAAAAATGATATTATTATCACTCATTAAAATACAAATAAAAGCCGGGCATGGTGGCGCACGCTTGTAATTCCGGCGCTTGGGTCTCACTGAGTTGCAAAGGGCCTCACTAAGTAGCTGAGGCTGTCCGTGAACCATGATCCTCCAGTCTCAGCCTCCCAAAATGCTGGGATCATAAGTGTGCGCCACCACGCCGGCTAGAAAATATTTTTAATTATGAATTTAATATCAGAATTTTCTATGAAATAAAATTTGTTTCAAAACTTTTTCCTCAGCAATGCAATTTAATAGTATTGTCAGTGAGTTTTCACAATCACTGAAATAAACTCCCCATATCTCCATTCTTATATTCTGTCTTTATACAGAAATTTCAAATGTTATTCAGTCTTTCTTTTCAATTATTTTTATTATCTGATGTTTTGCTTTCTTAGAACCTACCAAGATTGTTACAGCCAAATGACAGATAATTGCATTCATATTAATAAAGAAATCCAAATGAAAATACTGAGTAAATATTTGAGATTATTTTATCAAT
The DNA here is from genome assembly GCF_963383645.1 of Muscardinus avellanarius. Taxonomy (NCBI): domain Eukaryota; kingdom Metazoa; phylum Chordata; class Mammalia; order Rodentia; family Gliridae; genus Muscardinus; species Muscardinus avellanarius. The sequence continues at coordinate 24,682,908 of NC_137790.1, read as the reverse complement.
AGTTAAATATTTTTACACAATTTGACTGAGCTTTGCTTTTTCCTTGCTTTCTCTCCCTTTGGAATTCATTTAACCATCACCCACTGAAAACTCTCCAGGTGATTCAGTGCTACCCTCATTATTCATGGAAAAAAAAGCAAAGAAAACTAAAGAAGCTTTTGTTCTTAAGCAGTCAAAACAAGATATGCCAACAATAGTTTCAAAGCAATGGCTTCAGTACTAATTAAAGATTTGGAGGGGTTTTGTGAAGCTGTTATTCTTCACAAACGCTTAATCCTTCCAATTTTTTTTTCTTTCTTATAAATTCTATAGTTCTGACTTCTGTCAAGTGACATGTAGTATCTGAACCTACAGAAAGTTTCTAAGCTAAGAATGGAAAACAGGCTTCCTTTCATGATTCTACACTTATATTGCAAGCAAACCTTTCTGCTGCATTATAGAAGCACATAAAGGCATCAGTTTAATAAATTACTTTTTATTGAGCCTCTGTTAGTACAAGATTATACAATTAAATGGTTTAATGCATTCAAAGTATATGAAATGGTTTTATATCCTTTTCTGTGCAAAGGTATAAAAAAGTAAGCATCCAAGGTTAATTACTGGCAATAGTAAAGGTAGTACTTTTAGTAGAACAGTATTTTGTTAAGCAAAACTAAATCATGTTTATAACTCATTGTGACCTTATTTTATAATGTTACACTTAAAGGTTACCATACAAAATGTAATTACCAACTTTCAAAGGAAGATTTAGAGACTTATATCTTAGCATCATTGAATAAACTGCTGAAATATTTGTTTTCTTGAAGAGCAAAATGCATTTATATTATGTTATTAGATCAACAATAAGAATAATGACTCTGTTTTTGCCAACTTTAAAATTTTTAAGGAAAGTATTATGTTGAAGCATAGGTCTGGGTAGCAAAAAAAAAAGAATAGAATAAAAGCATATATTTCAAATGCTTCAAATAATTTTCTAATTACAAAAGTATCTTAAGATTTTTCATTTATTTTTTAAAACAATTTTGACAATTTGAAAGCTTTTCTGGTTTGTCTAAAATTTAATCTACACTGTGAGAAATAAGTCCAGTCAATGTGAAATCTGGCAGGGCCTATTATCACTGAGCTATTTTTTGGATTAACCTTTGTAGTGTAATGGAGACTATAAGTCCCTTGGGAGTGACAGTCCCTACAGTGACAGGAGCACACCTGGTTATTGGCATTTCATCCTTCATAATAGATGCTCAAACAGGTCCCCAGACACCTGAAGAAATTACTAGGGTGTGTTAGACCATGACAGTTGATAAATTATTACCAGACACAATCTGAAAATGGACTTCTAAGCTTTACTCTCATCCTTGGCAGAAAAAAGTTTCTCTTTACCTACTGTGAGAAAAATACAGGAAATTGTTTTGAAAATATATTCATAGGATGATTATAAAATGATATAAAAATTAGAAATGTCCCCAAATAGCAAATATATTTAATCAATGTATATTAAAAGATATGTTTGAAATTTTGTTTTTATGCATGTGGACATAATGTAGCTAGAAGTAATTATATAAAACGTTAAGCAGAAAACAAAACAATTTCATAATAGCACTCAGACTAATTCTACATTTAATTGTATATACTACAAAATATAAGTTGGACTTCCATATATTTATAGTAAACAGGTTCTTGGATGATTTTTCCATAACCATAAAGCAAAACTTAATAACAGTGAATGTTATTGAGTATCTACTCAAGACTCAGTTAAATATTTGGATCCGCAACTAAATATTTCTAAGCACAAATACATGTTTATAGAAAAACTTTAGTTACTTCTCCACTATAGAAACAGACACTATAGAATTTTTTGTGGCCAAATGTGCAAGATTTTCTCATTTCAATTATTGTATTCTCTACCCACCAAAAGGGGGTATCATAAAATTCAATTCAAACACTAGTTATAAGCCGGGCACGGTGGTTCTTGCAGTAATCCCAATTCTTGGGATGCTGACACAGGAGAATCACAGGTTCACACCCAGCCTCAGCAAGTTAGTGATGCTTTCCGCAATTTAGTGAAAATCTGATTCACAGTAGAAAATAAAGTAGGGCTGGAAGGGCACTTTGGAGGTAGAGTGCCCCCGAGTTGAACCCGCAGTACCAAAACGAAAACAAAACAAAACAAAACAAAACAAAACAAAATATTAGTTATAATTATCACAGGCTTCAACAGACTAAGAATACAGTCCCTTAACTCTTCTTTCTTTAGACACCCATCACATGTCCCTAAATTTGACCCATGTTTCTAAATAGTTAAACATCTGGTTCTTCCAGCCCCTCTTCACGTTCAATTATGTGCTAAGAGAATAAAAATAAAATAAAATAAAACTCAAGGAAACACTTCCTTCTCAGTCTATTTATTATATGACAAAAGACATTATAAATGATACTAACAAATAACTAGATGATTATGTACATAGGGTGAGGTCCAGAAGGGTCTTGAGTGCCAGACTTTTTGTCTGTCCCTAAAACATTGAGAACATTACATATTCTCCTGTCACATAGACATGTTAACTAAACTTCTTTCTTGAAAAAACATGATGGCCAAGCTCTTATAAGATAAATTTGGAAGCAATACAAAGGAAATATTTTATGGGTTCTGGTTATAATGTTTTCTTATATTTCTATTTACGGTTTTCTCACTGTTTATAATGTTTTTTTATGAAAAAGAGTATTAGTTATACAGACTAACTGTTGATCCTTAGATACAGTTTACAAGAAGCAAACTGATAATTATTCTATTATTTTGATGAAATACTTACATTACCAAAGCCCCACAGATCTACCATCTTTAAAGGTACGTACTCAATTTTCACATTAAGCCTGAAATGTTAAAATATAAATTTTATTTTATGGTTTATGTTTTGCCAGTAACTTAGAAAGCTTAGTCAAAGATCAATGTAATTTATCAAAAGTTATTTAGGTACCAATTGAAAATCTGAACTTATATAAACAAATTAAACAAAATTAATCAATATTAAATATGTATTACCTCCCCAAACCAAAATCCACATAAATGCAAAACTATCTGAGACTATATAGGTTAGGATATTTAAAAAAAAATGTGGATATTTCAAATATTCTGTCAATAAAGATAAGATGGGGAAATATTTCTTTATTTAATAATTATATTTGTAACCTGGGCATGGTGGTGCATGCTTGTAATTGGAGCATTTGAGAGGAGGAGACCAGAGGATCACTGTTCACAGACAGCCTCAGCTACTTAGTGAGGCCCTTCTCAACTATGTGTGACCATGTTTCAAAAATAGAAAAGACTAATAAAATAGGAGTGTAGCTCATAGGTACAATGCCCCTGGGTTCCATTCTCAGTGCTACAAAAAAAAAGAATTATGAAAATATAAAAGGAATATGAGAAAAGATAATTAGGATATAATGCAAATTTACTAAGTAAATTTAAGTATACCAATCCCAGTATAGCATGTCAAAAATACACATAAGCAAATTGATTTCAACACAGAAAAATAAGGATATCCTTACATTTGAGATTGCCTAATATATCACGTTATTAATTTTACTACTAAAATGATTCAGAAATGTATTTGATAATATTAAATATTCTCTCATGATAAAATTTTGTCTCACTTTAGGACTAGTAAGGAACTTGATTAGCCTGTTAAATGGTCTCTCTCAGGGAACATACAGGTAGAATTTTAAATAAAGAATAAAACTAAAAATATCTTATTGAAAAAATTAGGAAAAATTACAAATATTTCACACCTCAGTTTTTAAGTTAGTTTACTTTCTACATATGCACATCTTATTATTAAAATATTTATAATAGAATTTTTCCCTAGCAAACAATCAAACCATTGACTGAGAATACATTTTCTTTCCCTGAAAATGTATAATCATCCCTCAGTATCTGGGAGGATTGGTTTCAAGTCCCTGTGGGTACCCAAATCCAAATACTTGAGTATAATATTATAATAAAAATTAAATATATCCATATAATCCATGTAATATTACCATATAGTTTTTCATCCTAAATTACTTATAATACAATAAAAATATTTGCTATTGAATTTGCTTAGGGAATAATGACAGGTGGAAAAGTTTATACAGGTTCAGTAGAGAGATTTTTTGAATATTTTCAATATCAGAAAATATTTAGTTGGTTGAATCTGTATATTTAGAAACTGAATATGAAGGTCTGACTATGTTCATTCAATGTATTATTTCACAAGATTTTCATAAACAGCATTGAGAAAATAAACAAGCTTCAGAAGTATACATATAAGCTAAACTCATGAAAAAACTGGTAGCATGTTATTTATCTTGAAAATATGTATAGTAAACAAATGAAAAATTTATAGAAATAATTAAAACTAAATTTAACACAGTAGTTACTTCTAGGAAAGGTAAAGTAAGATAAATTAATTCAAGCTACAGGAGGGTACCTAAACTTTATTGGTAAAGTTATATTTTTAAGCTGCGTAATTGACTCATAATTTTTCTTTGTGCTAACACAGAATATATATTAATACACTTAAAGTAAAGAGTGAACACTGTGTGTGCATGAATGTGTATATGGATGTACATAGAAACAGGTCCACAACCAAATGATATAAATCTTAAAATGGCATGTACAAAATGTACTAGATGGAGAAAAATGAATGGATTTATTTTGACTACATATGGATAGAAGCATAAAGAACTTATAATATACTTACATAAATTTTAAAGTATAGCCACTTGCTAATAATTCACTTAGTTTTTTCCAAACCTTTGAATACTAGAACTATACTAGAAATATTTTACATAATAATCATGAAGCTAAAGGCTAAAAAAACTAAGAAGTCATTTATTTGAGCACAGTATTTGATTTTATATTTCAAGCCCATAGCATAAAATAACTGTTAAAGCATTGCCACATTTTGAAGTAAAAGCTTTCAAATTCCACATAATCAAAAAACAATCCATAATGATTTATATTATTTTGTTTTATATCATATTCATTTGAATTATTCATACTGATAAGAAATGAAACATTATATACCTTTATTATGGGTACTAGCTGAGATAAAAAAACTTCATAAATTATCTGAAAATCTTAGAAAAATATATTCTACATTTTGCAGTTTTGTTTAGCGCTAATGATTTGGCTAGGATTCATAGCTTTCTTAAAAGGATTTACAGGTTTTAAGCATCCAAATCTGCAAAATTATCACATTTCATGCATATTGCCCAACTAAGAAAGTCTGTCCCTCTTCAATTTGGCATGCTTATCTGTGATCTGGCAGATGGATTCTACCCACAGGCAAAGAAAACCTTATTTTATAAATATAAATTAATTAAATCAAATTTGAAATTTACATCAAGTTACAAAGAATTTTTATTGAATAATTTTGTTAGGCAGTCATAACATCGTTTGAATACTCACTTTTATCAATCATTAAAGACATTTAAAATATTTTGTTTCTTGCTAACACAGGTATTACTTAACAAAATTTGCTAGAATAATAAGATTGCATTCCCATTCTTCCTAGATGATAATGACTTTTCATGAAGCAATATTGAACCAAGCAACAAACAATAGAAAGTGATTGAACTAAACTAATAATTAAAATCCTGTTCCACCTTTCTCCTCTAGCTAATTTCTCATACAGCAACACCTTGATCAATGAAAAGAAGATAAAAATCCATTGTGTTTTGGGAAATTAAAAAAAAAACAACTTTTGAATTTCTGCTAAAAGAGTCAAGCAAACATGAAAACTCTGCTTCTGCTCTTTTTCTACTGTGATTGTAAAAGTTCTAACTAGAACTGGACACTTTTTCAAATTGATTTATGTGCATGGAAGTTAAGACCTAACATCTCAAGAATGGTGAAAGAAAAGATCCAGGTATCATGTAACCTTCCTTGCTAGCATGTCTGAAGATTTAAATCAATGCTAGATCGGCCCAGTTTTAAATTTCTTGTTTCTTAATTGATAGGAACCATTCTCATTATCTGATTCTTCTTGAGGTATCACTTGTGGTTGTTTGTTATTCAAGTGATTTATCCATGGATTTCTGAGCTGTACACTCAATAGATGTAAAGATGTTGTAACATTTCTTTACAGATATTTAAGGGTCTGTAGACCCAAAATAATATTCTTTACTCATGATTATTAGCAATTTATTTTTCTTGCTCAAGATAATTAATTATACCTAGATGTTCATCATTTGATTGATTTTGCAAAGACATTTGGTTACACTTGATCCTTTCTACTATTTTCATATTCTCAACTTCATTAATTTAGGATTTATTTTTTATTCAGTAATGCCTTGTTGTTTACTTTGAGATAATTTTAGTTAGAAACTTAGATTATTGATTTAAGGCACTTATTTTATAATCACTTCATGTTACTATATTTTTCATTGGCTATTATCTTAGTTGTACTCCCACAAAACTTCAAGTGTTGTTTTCATCTTTATGCATTTGAAATTATCTTGTTTTTTTATGCATGGCTTATTCTTTGATATGTAGGTTAGGTAGAGTATTTTGTAAATTTTCAAATATTTGAAAATTTCCAGGTACCTTTATATAATTAATTACTATTTTACTTCTAATGATTTTAAATGTACTGTTTCATTTCCTTTACATTTGGTGTGCTTTTTTTGGCTCAAAATAGTTTATATTGGTTAATTTTACAATTGGCTTCAGAAGAATGTTTTCAGTCAATTATTCATTTTGAAGAAAACTTTGTATGATACTAATATACATAGCCCAGAATTTATTTTACTGATGGATGGGTATATATATATATATATATATATATTACAGGTCTGGGAATGGAACCCAGGGGCATTCAACCTCCAAGCTACACCGCTTTGCCCTATTTTTTATTCTTTATTTTGAGACAGGGCCTCACTAAGTAGCTGAGGCTGTCAGCGAACTGGGATCCTCTGATCTCAGCCTCCTGAATGCTGGGATTACAAGCGTGTACCACCACACCCAGCTGGATGGATAATTTGAATGAAATTAATGGGTGGTAAATCCAGATAGGTAGGAAAAGGCTGGAAGAGGTAGGTCACTGAAGATATGGCCTTGAGGACTCTATCTGTCCTTGGTCCCTTTCTCCTTTTTGCTTCCTAACTATCATAAAATGATACTACCACGGAGCCTGCCAATCATGGACCAAACTTCTAACCAAAATAAACTTTTATTCTTCTTTTTGGGTATTTTGGTCAGAGGAACAAAAAGACTGACTAATACACCTTCTTTTCTACAACAATTTTATGTGAGAGACTGTGCTAATCTAGCAGAGAGTAAGCTGGATTTAACCTTACAAAGATAACCATTAGGGTGGTCAAGGTTAATAGGCCATTGCCTTCAAGTTCTTCTCTATTATCCTGAGTTTAGAGTGAAGACTGAGTTGCCTGAAGGCTTTCTTAGTATTAAAATTTTACACTTGGCCCTCAATTTCACTATTCACCTGAACTTCAGAGGGTCTAGATTTTCTTATTAATATTATTTTTTTCTCTATTATTTTGTGAATTTTTATTTGTTTGTAGCTCATGCTTGTTTTGTTGCAGAAAAAGAAACAAAAGTGCTCTCAGTTGTCTTATTTTATCCTTAGTCTTAGTAAGATTCTATCATTTGGACAGCCAGGATGGGTATTTTTTTATTTCTTTATTCAATTGGTTACCATCTCCATAGCAGCCAACTCTACTTGAACCAATTATTATTATTATTATTATTATTATTATTATTATTATTATTATTTGTGGTGTTTATGTGTTGTATAGTATTGAATATTAAAGCCAGGGATGTTCTACCTCTGACATATGAGTTCCTAGTCCTTTCTGGTTATTTTTTATTTGAAATAGGATACTGCTTTGTTGATGAGATCTCACTAAGTTGCCTAAGCGTGACTGGAATCTGAAATCCTCCTGTCTCAGTCTTCCAAGTATTGGGTTTACAGACATGTACTACTGCCCATAGCTCTATATGAATTTTTAAGATAATTTTGTAATAGTGATTATCGATACTTCCTAAAGTATAAGTATCTATTAATTTTCCTGGCCCAAAATGATTAACTATTCTTTTTCTTATGTTAGGATTGTTACTTTATTATTTTACTGTTTGCTAATGGATGATTTAATTTTGTTTTATAGAGAAAAGAGACTGAAAATTACTTGTGTCTTTTATACAGTGTAATTCTTTTATTTTTCCCACATCTCTGCAATATCTTCTTTGATATTTTTTCTACTTGTAATATTTTTCATAAAGAAGACATAAACATTGAATGGTAAGTGCATGAGAGTAAATAAAATGCATGAGATGAGTGGCTTGAACAATAGGAACATATTCTAATAGTTATGGAGAGTAGTAGGTCAACATCAGAGTGTTTTAGTGCGGTCTCTCATTTTGCTGAGTCCTCAGTTGGTAGAGACAAAGAAAACTGTTTTGTGGTTCTTACCGTAGAGCATTATTTTTCTCATGAGAGACTCTCAAACTCATGACCTCATCTAACTCTGAAGACTTACCAAGAGCCCCATCTCTAAATACCTTCTTACTAAGAGATTGAGAGTTTAACATAAGAATTTTAGGTGATCTCAGTCAGTCTATAAATTGTCTAATAATTTTTTTTGGTGGTACTGGGGTTCCTGGAAACCCTTCTACCTCTGGGCTATACTCCCAGACACCTATTTTTTATATTTCTATTTGGAAACAGGATCTGTTAAGCCAGTGCTGCTGGCTTCAAACCTGTACAATTCTCCTCTCTCGGCCTCCTAAGCGTGCGCCACCACGTCTGGGAAATTTGTCTAATTATTTAAACAGGGCCAGTTAGTAGTAATGGAAAGAATAGTATCAGCATAAAAGTTATGTATATTTTAAATTTTTATAACACTTAGATATTCATGGATGAAGCATGGTAGAACTACACTATGGTTAGTATCTAGACTGTCCCCCAAAAACTCATGTGTGAAAGATTTGGTCCCAAATGCAGCAAGGTTCAGATGGAGGGAATTTGGAAAGTGATTGTATTATGAGGTCTGCAAAATCATCACTAGATTAATCCTTTGATGGTTTGAAATTTTAAATAGACTACTGGTAGAAATTTGAAAGTGAAAGAAGATGGGACATGGTTGGAGAAAATAGCTCAGAAGGACTATGCTCTTAGGAAGTATACCTTGTCCCTGGCCCATTCCTCTCTCTTTCTGCCATGAGCTGCAAAAGCCTTATGCCACTATAATTTGCCTCACTCCAGGCCCAGAGTAATGGATATGGCCTACTATAGCTTGGGACCTCTGAAATCAAAAGCAAAAGCAATTTTGTCCTTGCTTTTCATGGTTTATTGCAAATATTTTAGTCCAGAGATAAAAAGCTGATTTATGCTGTCAATGGTTAATGAGATTGTAATTGCCAACATTGCATGCTAACCTTGGGAAACCTATTGCATTGTAATGATCTTTCCAATGATTGCATGTAATACACTTAAAGAATTACTACATCAACTTACAGAAGTATTCCAAAATAAATACATCTTTTTGTTTTTGTTAGAATTGCTATGCCTTTCAATTTATGTTTTGCTATTTTTGTATGTGATGATATTACCACAAAGAGAACCATATTAACAAGTAGTAGTAGCTAAATGTTTTAATGTGTCATAAAACCATTACATTTTACTGGTGAAATAACATTTTTAAAAATATGCTTTGGCCGGGCATAGTGGTGCATGCTTGTAATCCCAGCATCGGGAGCCTGAGACAGGAGGCTCACGATTCACAGACAGCCTCAACTACTTAGTGGGGCACTTCACAACTCAACGAGGCTCTGTTTCAAAAGTAAAAAAGTAAAAAAGTAAAAAAAAAAAAAAACTAGCCGGGTGTGGTGGCGCAGGCTTGTATTCCCCATGCTTGGGAGGCGGAGAAAGGAGGACTGTGCAGATTCGAAGCCAGCCTTACTGGCTTAAGAGACCCTGTTTCCAAATAAAAATATAAAATAGGTCTGGGAGTGTAGCCCAGAGGTAGGAGCATTACCAGGAACCCCAGTACCACCAAAAAATAATAAATAAAATAAATAAATAAATAAATAAATAAATAAATAAAATAAATAAATAAATAAATAAATAAATAAATAAACTAAAATTGGGGATAGTGGTATAGCTCAGAAGTACAATACCTCTGAGTTCCATCCCCATACCTCAAAAATAAATATATAAATAAAATAAATAAGTAAAAATATGCTTTGTTCTAATTCAACCATAGTGAAATTTTTATTAATTTTTTCAAAAGTTTAGTTTTTAATAATACTTAATATTATTAAGTTAAAAATTAAACTAGAATTAAACATCAAAGAGAGAAACTTTAGAATGACTATTAAAAGAAAATAAAATTGAAACATTGTATGTTAAAGCTTGTTTACTCTGAGAAGTAATAAGTGTATTCTGATGAAACTTACAAAGTTCAAGTATACAAAACAGATAAATTGCCAAAAAACGTTTGTAGAATACACAAATGTACAAGTCTGTAGACACGCAAATGGAAGGGAGAGAGTAAATTGAGTAGTTTAATGTACTCAAAAAGAAGAGATTAAATGCTAGAATTGATGTAAGTTTTGTATGTACAAAATTTTTAGAAAAATAGAATTTTAGATTTGAATTTGTGAATTATATACATTATTTAAAGCAATAATTTGTGACAATAAATGGATAAGTTAATTAAAGAAGTATGTAATCAATTAATTTAGGCTTTGAAATATGGTATCTTAAAGCTTTATTAATTTTAGATTGCTACTGGTATTATATTTATAGATTTTTTATATGATGCATCTTAGTTTCAAAAGAATAATTTCAAATATTTTTAAATGATATAAATTTTATATAATACATGAAATTATTATAGAATAGCCTCTCACAGATACATTTTTAGTGCCATGAAGTAAACCAATATTTATACAAGTGTACAATCATGTTCCATGTTCCCATTTAATATAGCTTGCTTACATTTACAAGCAGACTGACATTTTATTTTATGTGTACTACAAGTTTGTTAGTGATGGCAATGAGAAAGTGCAGGACTCATACATTTTCAATTTGACTTTTTTTTAACAGCATTCCTTACATTTATTTTTCTTCTATGTTTGGTACTGGAGATTAAACACTGGGCACTTTACCTCTGAGTAAATTTAATTTTAAATTGAAACAGGGTCTCACTAAGAAACAGAGAACCTCACTAAACAGCTGAAACTGGCTGCAAATTTGTGATCTTTCTGTCTCAGCTTCACAACTACAGGAATTATAGGTGTGTGCCCAGCTGCATTCCTGACTTTTAGAATGACAAAGCTCAGCTGGGCATTGTAGCACATTCTTGTAATCCTAGTACTTGGGGGGTCTGAAACAGGATGGTTGCAGTTTTGAGGCCAGCCTCAACAAACTAGCAAGGCCATCAGAAACTCACTGAAACCTAGTTTCAAAAATAAAATTAAGATCTGATGTCCAGGAGGGTTTGTTTTTACAAATGTGGCTGCACCCACATTTGGGGCATAAACATTTACTATCATTATATATTCTTGGTTGATTGTTTCTTTTGATTAAAGGAAGTGCCCTTCTTTGTTGCTTCTGATGTGTTTTTGCTTACAGTCTGTTTTGTTGAGATAGTTTATATTTAAAGTAAAGGGGGTCAATATCTTGACTCTAATAGTTTGGATCTGGAATGTCCTCAAAGCCTCATGTGCTGAAGTCTTGGTCCCTAGTGGTTGGTTCTATTGGGAGGTGATAGAAATGTTAGAAGGTGGGACCTAGTTATATAAAGTAGGTTATTGGAGGAATGCTTTTGAATGTTATGACTCATCCAAGCTTCTATCCTTCTCTCTTTCCCCCTCCATTTTCTCCTTACTTTTGACCAGCAATGAATGGGAAACTCTGTTCTCATTTATAGACCATGACCACCTACAATGGCCTATAGCATCATATCAAGGGAAGATTATAGTATTATGAATTGTTATGGTCATGGGCATATTATTAGTTTTCAGGGAAATAGGGATAAATCTATTAGTTATACCAAAGTTTTGGTTGAATGAGTAACAAAAACTGAAGTGGAATACTTGTTTGACATAATACCTGCAAATAGGAAATGCTCTCTCTAAGTTGATTGTTTGTAGTACCAACAGAGATACAAGTTATATTAATCCATAAGGTAATGGAAAGGCACTAGGAAGTTCTTAACAGGTAATTGGCATGTGCTTTGGATATTGTACTCATAAAAGAATATGTTTTAAACATGTTTAGGGAGATCCCTAACACAATGAGCAAGTAAAACCATAAACACAGAAATATCAGAAAACACATGATACATTTTTTATTCTTGCTATAATATATTGTAATTTTAGTTCCTTAAAAGAGAAAATTTATTATCTAACAATTGTAGAAGTCAGACTTCTTATGTTCCCTCCCCAAAATAAAATCACAGTAGAAACAAGGCTGATGAATTCTGGAGGCTCAAGGGAAGAATCTATTTTCTACTATTTTATAGCTTCTATGGGATCTACACACCCTTGTTTTATGGAATCTTCCAGATGTTTCTGCCTGTCTCTTTTACCTTTAAGGTTTAATGTGATTTTACTGAGCCCTTTCAGAAAATATAGGGCAATTTCTCTCTATTTCAAGGTAGGGTGTTTATTAACTACATCCCTTCCAGTTAACATAAGATATTTACAAGTTATGGAAATAAGGATGAAGACATTTTTGGTAGTGAGTTAGGGAGAAGGATGTTTTTCTTCCCACCTTCTATAGTGAAATAGGTTGGAAAGTTGCAGTTAGGCCAAGAAATAGGACAAAAAGAAGTATAAATAAGTTACTTTGACCACAAAGAACAGTAAGAGATTGGATTTTCTCCTTAAGGTATAGAGTTTTAACTGGTTCATTCCTACTAATAAGAGGTTAATCAGCTATAACAAAATTTTTTCAAACATTTGTGTCATTTAAACCATGGGTAAGAATTATAATATTGGCAAATATTAAAAGACAGATTGAATTGGTAATTAGATGACTATAATATAAGCAAGGTTAAATATTACTTTAAATTGTTAAATCATTGATAATAAATATATATCTGAAATATGAAAAAAATAATTAAAATTTATCTACAAAAGTGGCCATCCTGTTAAAATATCTCATTATGAGTTGTCAATAAGCAGCTTGCTTTTTTGATTCTGAATACATAAATGCTATTTAATTTTACCATCTGTTCTCAAAATGATTAAGTATAAGTTAATTGTGGGTAATAAATTTTAGAATGTATTGAATGCCAAAATATTCTAAATGTCACACAGGGAAGATATATTCCATCTTCCAAAATAATAAATCAAACAATTTTTAGAGAATGAAATAATGGTGCAGAAGCCATGCTATTTTAATGTACTTTTCATTGTTCTTTTTCAAGAATTTTAAAGAAATGGTATTGAAAGTTTTACCTAATTCTGATATTTTTAGTAGTTTCCTGATAAATAAGACTTCACATATGCCTCTTACCTACTCCCATATTTGCCAGTTTGTTAATATTTAGAAGTGAATATTAACACTAAAATAATAAATCTTAATTTTTCTAGAAATGGTCAGCTAAAAAGATAAGGTCATAATACTTAAAGGGAAAATAAAAATATTTAGATTTATAAGTTTGATTTTTTTTTTTTTTGGTACTGTGAGTCGAACCCAGGGGCATTCTACCTCTGAGCTACATTCCCAGCCCTTTATATTTTATTATTTATTTTGAAACAGGGTCACACTAAGTTGTGGAGGGCCTCCCTAAGTAGCTGAGGTTGGCCTTGAATCTGCAATTCTTCTGTCTCAGCTTCCAAAGTACTGGGATAGGTGGGTATATTTAAAGATATGTAAAATAGCTAAAGTCTAAAATACTTCAAAGGAAGAAATAGACCATAACTAATCATCAGTAACCAATTCAAGTAGTAGTTATAAAGTACTTATCACACACTAGAAATTAGTTTTTAGTCTTTCTGCTTCCATTTTATTGTTTTTAACAATTAAACTGCCACATGGCAGAAAAAAATTAAATAGTGTTAGATGAGAAATTCTTTTTTAAAAAATATACTTTTTTGTTTTTTTGGTGATACTGGGGTTCCTAGAAACCCTTCTACCTCCGGGCTACACTACACACACACACACACACACACACACACACACACACACACATATTTTTTTTTTGAAACAGGTTATCTTAAGCCAGTGAGTCTGGCTTCGAACCAAAAAATATACTTTTATTGGTGCATTGTATTCTGAAATCATACTGTAGTTTAGAGTTCCTGGGACATACATGCATACTGCACTTGGTGAGCTCCCAATGTGTCCCTCTCCACTTTTCCTGTTTCCTATACATGATAAGAAGAGGGGCATTTTACATATGTACATAACATTAATAGGAGTGTTTCTTTCATTAATTTTTCCCGTCCTGCCACCACTCTCTGCTATATCCCCTTCATCGCTCCTCTGGTGTTTCTTCTCCATTATCTGAAATCCTTATATCCAGATTATATCCTAGCCTCCACATATAAGAGAAAACATATGACCCGTCATTTTCTGTGACTGGTGAATCTCAATATTCTCCATGTAGATCTGTGTTTTAGAAAATATCGTAATTTTGTTCTTCTTTGTTGCTAAGTGGAATTCCACTGTGTGTCTAGATCCCATAATTTTGTAACTCATTCATCTTCTGATGGATACCTAAGTTGGTTTTATAATATAGCTTTTGTGAATTGTGTTGCTATGAACATGAATAAGCACGTATCACTATAATATTTTTACTTCAGTCCCTTTGGAAAGAACTCAGAAGTAACAGCTAGATTTTTATTGTGGATTCATTCCAACATTTCCACAAAATTTCTATTTTGGTCTACATAGAAGCTTTACCAATTTGCAACCCCACCAACCATGTATAAGTGTTTCTGTTCCCCACATCCTTACATGCTTTTATTATAATTTGGCTTCTTAATGATTGTCCTTTTTCTATACAAATTGATAACCTTTATTAACTTTCATATAAAACTGTTACTATTTCCATACTAAAATTGGGTATAAATCCTCAGCTAAGAGCAAGGATTATAATTATGTGAATTTATTTATTAATTTTATATATTTTATTGTTGTATTATAATCTCACAACATACTGCAAATCCTATTGATAGTGACATACATACAAATAGTACTTGGTACTGAGATCGATACTGGTATTTTCACACTCACACACACATATGTATTTACACACACACACACACACACACACACACACACACACAAAGCCAGTGGTAGCAATTCCTTTAATGAACCTCATTCTTTCACCCATCTCATTCTTTTAGACTACTTCTCTGGTCCCACGGCTGTTTCTCCTCCGCTATCTATAGATGTCCATCAACAGGTGAATAGATTACACAATTATGGGATACCCACACAATGGAATTCTGCTCAGCAATAAAGAAGAACAAAATTATGTCAATCGGAGAAAAATGGAAGGACCTAGAGAACATTATGTGAAATGAGATTATCCAGTCACAGAATATGAAGGGTCATATCTTTTCTCAATGTGTGAAAGCTAGCGAGTAATTGGGATGATTGTCATTCTAATTGGGGTTGAAGGAATCACATGAAGTTTTGATTTGTATCTCTCTAATTGCTAATGATGTTGAGCATTTTATAGGCCATTTGTATTAGATTTATGAAGTGTCTGATTAGTTCAATTCCCATTTTGTGATTGGGTTGTGGGGTTTTTTTTTAGTGTTAATTATTTTAAGTTCTTTGTATATTCTAGATATTCATCATCTATTAGGGAAGAATTTGGAAAAGATCTCCAGTTCTATAGGTTTTCTTTTTAGAGTATTGATGGTTTCCTTTGCTGAAGAGAAACTTTTAATTTAATGCTATTTCATTTATCGGTTGTTTTAATTTCCTGAGATTTGGAGGTCTTATTGAGGAAATTTCTACAAGTGCCTACATGTTTAAGAGTTGGTCAGATACTCTGCTGTAGTAATTATAGTAATTTTATAGAGCCAACAAATTTCTAGTTCTCATAGAACAAAAGTTCTAGTGCTTAGAAACAAGCAATAAAAATAATCAATGTACAATATCAGTAAATAATGTATATATGATTTTAATGAGGTTAATTTTTGTCAGTCAAGACTTTGCTTTTTCCATTGGAAAATTTAGGAAAATAGCTGTGGAGAATTTATTTGAGCTCACTGATAAATGAAAATGAAACAAACAAGGACCCTAAAGTACTTTGTATCAGTCAGTTTGTCTGGCTCCAATGTAGAATAAGCATTGCCTCAAGGCATGGCATAGGAGATCTGCTCTTCTTATATCAGCTGGGAAGGAGAGAGAGAGAGAGAGAGAGAGAGAGAGAGAGAGAGAGAGAGAGAGAGAGAGAAGGAAAAGGGAGAAGGGAGAAGGGAGAAGGGAGAAGGGAGAAGAGAGAACCTAGTTTTGCTAGCCATGTTCCAGCTGCCTATAGTTACCACCCATATAATCCATTCAAATTATAACCCATGTAATGGATATTCCATTGATGAGGTTAGAGCCATCAGACCATCATTATTCAACTATTTCACTTCTGAACATTGCTTCATTGTGAAGCACATGAGGTTTAGGAGGAATAATATTTCACATTCTAGTATTCACATGCATTATGGTGATTTTTTGCACATTGCTGTTTTTAATTATTTTTCCTAAATATTATGAACTATTGCTATTTCTCCATCCTTTATTTCTTGTTCTCTCCTTTGTTTTACATGAGCTTATGTTCATGTTTAGAAAATTTAAAATATACTTATATTATTATTTTGAACATTATTATATTTCACAGGTTCCTTTACATAGGTTTGTGTATGTAACTACATTACTTTGGTTTTTTTACCTCTTAATTTTGAATTAAAAGTTTTCCTCAAATGTATTATTATCAATGTGTCTTCTAGTGAGACACTGAAGAACTCATCTAAAGCTATTTTTAATGATAATATTCCTTGCATAATGGGCATTATTGAATAATTATTCTTTGTTTCTTTCCTCATGGGCTGTTTGTGAGCAAATTCAAGTTCTTTAATAACTTCTTTTGTCCTCTTTGTTTAATTTGAATTTACTAATGTAGGTGTTCTGGAACTGGGTCAGTACTATGGATTTCTGTTTCCATAGTCATAGTCAGTCTTTTTTTTTTTTTTTTGCAGCACTTAGGATGGAACCTAGGGGCATTCTACCTTCAATCTACATCCCCAGGAAAAAAATATATTTTTAATTTGAAACAGGGTCTCACTGAGTTGCAAAGGGCCTCACTAAGTAGCTGAGGCTTTCCATGAACCATGATCCTCTGGTCTCAGCCTCCCAAATGCTGGTATTACGAGAGTGCCCCACCACACCTGGTTCCTTTTTTATCTTCTAAGAACTTGGTGCAGTTAAACACATCCTCATAGAAACTCAGACATCTGAAGAGAAGAAGTTGCCAGATGTAAGAGCAGCCAAGACTAGCCCAAAGCAAAGCTAATAGCCAAGCCTTCAGTTACTTACTGCAGTGATATGAGAGGCTGGAGAACACTGGCACCTCCCTGTTTCATTTTGAACTCAAAGTAGCAACACATTGAGAGCTAGTGAATCAACACAGGCTAATCTCATCATCTCATCGCTAAAAAAAGCTCTGAAAAAAGATCTTCTGCAATATTAAGCACTGGAGGCTGGGAGAGGGACAAAGAAAGGGTAGGAGTGGAAAAGCACTCAATTCTTAGGGAAACTGAAAAAAAAAATCTTCACAGTATCCCCTTCCCTCTGATAAGGAGGTTTCAGTCTCACCCAAGGCTCAGCCCCTAGATGAAGATCTCCCAATTTGGAACACAGACTTGTGGGAATGCTGCCTCCACTGGGGCTAGTCTCCATCTAGGCAAGACCCCACTAGGCACTGTTTCTGTTTGTGTGTGTTGGGGGTGGGGGGTTGTCAGCATCCCATGCCAGGCCTGCAGGATAAAACTTTTGAAAATTTTCATGGTCACAGCAAAAAATAAAGAAATAAAATCACACAAGCCAGGCGTGGTGGTGCACACTTTTAATGCCAGCAGCATTTGTGAGACTGAGACAGGAGGACCACGGTTCCCGACAGCTTCAGTTACTTAGTGAGACCCTTTGCAACTCAGTGAGACTCTGTTTTAAAATTAAAAAAAAAAAAAAAAAAAAATCGGTCTCTGGTTTTAGCTTGGAAGAAGAATGTCCCTGGGTTCCATACCAAAAAAAAAAAAAAAAAATTTAACCAGGAGACTTGCTTGTTAGTCTTTATTTGTGAACCAAATGGTTCCTAGTTTCCATTATATCAAAAATTGTTTGAAAGTTTATATTGTGTCCACTAATAAATAGCAAAAACCAGAAACTCTAAACTTTGACTGAGTTCATAATCCTATTCTACCTTTTATTAAGGTAACTGCATATTTCTCTGTATCTTATTTTTACTTTTTTATGTCCTGGGTAAAATCAGAGTATAAGAATTTAATTAATTCTCTACATATAATGATGCACATCTGTAATTCCAGGTACTCTTTCAGCTTAGGCAGGGAGATAAAAAGTTAGAAATCAGCCTTGCAAACTAAGAGACACCGTTTCCAAAAAATGGTCTAGATATGTAATTAAATGGCATGGTAAAGCACCCCTATGTTCAAGCCTCAATACTTCAGAGAGAGAGAGAGAGACAGAGAGAGAGAGAGAGACAGACAGACAGACAGAGAGACAGAGACAGAGAGACAGAGACAGAGAGACAGAGAGACAGAGAGGGAGGGAGGAGGAGGAAGGGAAGGATGAGAGAGAGGGGAAGAGAGAGAGAATGAGAGAATATGAATATAAATGAATTCAACTAATATAAAATAAAGGTTTTGAAATATATCAGTCTGTTATATGTTAATATATCACTTTCATGTAAACAATGTCCATATATTTCAAACAGCTAATCTTTTGTTTTTAATGTTAATAGAATATGAGAGGAATAGTTAAGAGCATTTTAATTTATTCTTTAGTTTACTTTTTAATATTGTGCCATGCTAATTTACATAATAATTTAGCTGGCATAAAACTTAGTTACAAAATTTATAATACATTTATATTATTCCTTTTTCAACACTTAATATTCAGTTTAAAAAATCATTTTTTTAATTTAATGGAGTCAGTTTTATGCCTGTGCATTTGTTAAAGGAAGGTTAGAGAAAAAGTAGTTAATGATGAGAGGATATTTGTCTACTATACTCTTGCTTAAATGTCTAGAGTTTAATTCGTTTTTTTTCTCTATAAAGAATGCTCAGAAACCTTTTCCCTTTTGCTATTATGCAATTGGAAGAATTCTAAGAAATGAATACTGTAACAAATTGTTTTCTCATATTTTAGTCTCTCAATCCTTGTTTCACTCTATATGTCATTCCTCACTTTGTGTGTGTTGGTGTGTGTGTGTGTGTGTGTGTGTGTGTGTGTGTTACTGGAGTTTGGGTCGAGGGGCATTCTACCTCTAAGCTATACTCCAACCTTATTTTATTCTTAATTTTGAAACATCTTACTAAGTTGCTAAAGGTTTCACTAATTTACTGCTGCAGGCTTTGAACCTATAACTCTCCTGTTTCAGCTTCCCAAGTACTGAGATGATAAGTTTGCACCACAGTGCCCTGCCGCCATATTCTCACTTCTAATGGAGAAAGAAGAACAAACAGAATCCATAAGAGATGGTGGCTAAGAAATGTGTAAATACATAATCATTTACATATTGAAAATAAATTCTCAATGCAAATAACACACTATTAGGAGATGTGGCCTTTGGGAGGTGCTTAGGTTGTAAATGAAATTAATGACCTTACAAAATGGGCCTCAGAGAGCTGGCTTTCTTTGTCTACCTAGTTAGGACACATAAAAATTCTGGCCATCTAACACCCAGAAAGAAGTCTGTCATTAGACACAGAATCTCCCAGTCCCCTGACCTTGAACTATCTAGTCTCCAGAACTGTAAGAAATAAATTTCCATTTTGTTTTATAAGCCACTCAACCCATGGTAGTTAATGATAGCAGCCCAGATAGACTGCGATAACATCTGACCAATATTTATGGAATGAGCATAGGCTTGTCTAGCTTATTGATTTATATGTTAGAACATAATTTTTCTCATTTTAGAAAATAAACTTTTAAAAGTATTTGCATATCATATCTAATTTGATTTATATATCTAAACCTCCACATTTTCATGGCTAGATAAGTTCTTCCAAGTAGAATTGTTTGTATACAATTTTACAAACCAGAAAGTGAAGTATTTCTAATACTTTATAAGTAAGCAAAACTAAAATCTTACCAAATAACTTTCATTTTAACTATATAATTTGGTCACACCAAAACCTTAATAAATTATACAGATATAAAGAAATTGTGATAAAGAATTTTCATGACTAAACATAATAACAACCTAGTTTCTAAAAGTGCTGTGTTAAGAATTCTTAGGCTTTGAATACTAGTTAAATTATTTTCTTTCTATATTATATTCTAATTAGGAAAACTTGCATTGGAAACTGAAAACAAAGGAAGATAGGAAATTTCATTAGAACAGATATAATTCTTGCAATATTTTGAGCAAAAACTATGGAATTTATACATACTGAAACTTATTTCTGTCTCTTGATTGAGGTATAACTACAAATATGTGCTTAATTTGTAAAGATTACCTAATGTGAAATTTTAAATGTATATTTTTTAAATTTTTCATTGGCTCATTGTAGTCATACATCTTAATGGGGTACAAGATGGTGGAGGCATCCATGCACATATAACCCAGCTAGCTCTTTATTCAATTCCTGCCTCATTCCCTTCCCCTCCCTCCCTTCTCATGTTTGGCTTGCTGATTGATATTGATATTGATATATTTGTTAAAATACATCTTGTACATTAGAGAATTTATTTCTTACCCCCTCCTATCCCCTCAGTTAGGTCCCCTTATTTGCTCATCTATAGTTTCTCCTTTTTTGTCTAGCATTCCTCCTATGACCCATTTTCTCCCTAGCTTCCACATATTAGGGAGAGTATCTGATTTCTTATTTTTTTTGTGACTGACTAATTTCACTTAGCATAATGTTCTCCAGTTCCATACATTTCTCTGTAAGTGATGTAATTGTGAAATTCTATTATGTAAATATCTCACAGTTTTATAATCTATTCATCTTTTGATGGACATCTTGACTGGTTTCATAGTTTGGCAATGGTGAACTATACAGCTATGAACATAGATAGTCATGCATTTATTTCATCCTTTGGTTTCCGTTTTTTGAGTAGATACCCAGAAGTTGTATTGCTAGATTATATTATATATCAATGAAACTTAAAAAAAAAAAACATTAAAAATGGGTCATATAGGTAGCCGTGGTGGAACATGCCTGTAATCCTAGCTACTTTGAAGGCTGAGGCAAGATGATAACTTTGAGACCAGCCTGGCTTACTTTGTGAAAACATGTGATAAAATAAAATAAAAAGGTTGTGGGGATGGGTTTAACTCACAGGTAGAACCCTTACTTGCATGGATGAGGACCTCTAATCATGTTATTAATCCTCAGTACTTAAAAAAGCCAAGAAAACTAACATGTTAAGTCTTTAAATATTTTAATATAACTAAAGGAAGATAACAGACACACAGTCTATTAAATTTTAACATATACTCAGTTTCCATTTTGTCATTGAGTAATTATGACTGAATAGAACTTTCTTGTGTATTTTATTGGTGCATTATAGTCTCACATCATAATGTAAATTGTGGTGCCATTGGCATACCTTGACAGAGCACAATGTGCCTTCCCTCTACCTCTCCAAATTTCTCCCTCCTGATACAGAATATTCAGATTGACATTGGTAAATTCACACGTAAACCTCAGTCTTTATCCTCCCCTACACTTTGATAGCCTTCCTGCTCCATTGAGGTTCTCCTCCATTATCTGAATCTCTCTTGTACCCCAATTACTCTCTATCCTGAACATATTGGAGAAAACATAACCCTTGACCCTTTGTGATTGGATAATCTCACTTCACATAATGTTCTTCAGGTATTTCCCATATATTTGAAATCCACTCATTTGTTGATGGACATCTAAGCTATTGTGAATTGTGCTGCTATGAACATGGGTATGCATATATTACTGTAGTTCTCTGGTTTCAACCCCTTTGGAATGATACCCAGTAGTGGTATAGCTGGTGATATGGTGGATCCATTTCCAGTTTTCTAGGGATACTCCACACTGATCTCAATAACAGCTAAACTAGCTTGCAGTCCCACCACAGTGTAGAAGAGTCCCTATTTCCCCCATCCTCGCTGGCATTCATTGTTATTTGACTTCTTTATAATTGCCATTCTGGTTTAGGTTAGATGGAATCTCAATGTAGTTTTGATGTGCATTATTAGCAATCAGGAAGTGGCCTTAATTTTAAAGGAAATCTGTTTCCAAAATGCTAACAATGGCATATGAGTATAATTGGAATTTGATGTACATATGCATTTGGACTTCAGCTAGGCAGTCTACAAATCTCATTTCAAGATTAAAAACATATTACAAATATATAGACTAACTAAAATATTTGAGTGGATAGGATATAATCCCTGTTGAATGGTTTTACTAAGCATTTTTATTGGTGTTATATGGAATCTCAATGTAGTTTTTATTTGCATCTCCCTGCTTGTTGATGATGTTGAGGATCTTTTCATGTATCTACTGGCCATTTGTTTCTCTTCTTTTGTGAAGTGTCTATTAAATTGAGTTGCCCATTTCTTGATTGGGTTACTTATATTTCTAGTGTAAAGCTATTAAATTATTTGTATATTCTAGATATTAGTCTTCTGTCAGAGGGATAGCTGGTAAAAATCTTCTTCCATTTTGTAGACTTTCTCTTTAGATTCTTGATAATTTCCTTTGATGATTAGAAAAATTTTAGTTTGATGCCATCTCACTTATTAATTATTTTACTTTCTTGAACTTTTGGGTTCTTGTTGAGAAAGTTTCTATCCAAACCTATATGTTGGAGTGTTGAACCTATGCTCTTCTCTAATAGCTTCAGTTTCTGGTCTAACCTTCAGGAATTTTTTAATTTAAAGTTTATTCCTGTGCAGGTGAAAGATGAGAAGTTAGTTTCATTTGTATATAAATGGATAGCCAGGTTTCCCAGCACTATTTGTTGAAAAGGTTGTCTTTTCTCCAGCATATGTATTTGGTACCTTTGTCAAAAGATCTATTGACTATAAGTGTGTGGATTAGTTTTTGTTGAATAGAACTTTTGACAGATAACCTTTACTTACTTTCATTCAAGGTAGGTATACAAGAAAGGTACATGGTAATGATAATAAAGCATTCATTTGCATAGCACCTTTGAGATTAAGCAAAATTGAAAAATTTCATAGGCACAGTTTTATTAGCTCTGATGCAGGGAACAAATGTTATGAAAAAGGGAAACTAAGGAAAGATAAAAATCTTTCTTATTAGAATCATTTTAAAATTCACTTCAGTTACATTTAATAACCTTATTTAATTCATTAATTAGTGAAAATAGCATAGGTTTTGAAACTAAGTGCATTAGAATAAACAGAACAAACTTCTTAAAAATTGGATTTAAAGTGCCAAAATATTTTGAGAATTACACCATTGAAAAAACAATGTATTTAAATAGAATATCTTCTGAATAAACACATGATATGTTTCCAACTTAGAATAAAAAGTAAACATGTTTTCCATATTTATTTTTAACTTTTACGATAAAATAGCTATTTCAAAACATTAAAACTGAAAATAGGATATGGCATTTATGGATTTAGAAAAAATACAGGAAAATATTACTCCGTCACTCAAATTTTCCTTTAAGAGCCACCAGAAAGTAAAGAAAACTAAAATTTTAAAGCAGGTTGATAATAGGTCACTATATATCAAATGTTACACTGTTCCTTATTACATTTATTTGGCTATTTCATCAATCAAAGTCATTTATATAAGGTTTTGATGATCTCATTTTCAATAACATGCTTGACAGAAACAATTTTTTTAACATAAACAGTACATCCAGTTTAGGTACTATCACTGGAAGAATTTCACATTTCATGCATTACAGCATTCACCACAGTAATTACAGTACTTAAAAGTCAGAGACACTACAACAGTATAAACCTCTACATAATTTTAAAGGTATTTATGTTGGGTCATCTCTATTTTCCTACAAGTAAATTTGATAAGGCTGTATATAAAAGAGAAATTACCACTCAAGAGATAAGCAGAACATTAAAAATAAAAATTAAGTCATAAAAATACAATTCACATATCCTTGGTAAAGAAGTAAATGGAAATTTGCCAGAAAAAGAACAGTTTGTAATCTGCTAAAACTATAATATTGCTAGAGAACTCATTACCAAATAATATATAAGCTTAATATTTGTCATTGTAAAATGAAATGTGTTATTCTTTTAATTTTTTAAATTTGCTTACAATTTCCATTTCTGAGTTTTGTTATACCTTGAGTATTTTGGTATTTTCAACATATAACCATAAACTTTTCATGTAAAATAACCTATATGATTCCTATGGACATAGAAAGATACTAATTTCACAAGATAATTTGTTACAATTTATTTTAAACTTTAGGAAAACTCAACTATTTAATTACTCACATATTTAAAAACTCATATTTAATTGTGAATAAAATTTTATGTATGGTACTTAATAAAATTTCATTTATTTATTTATTTATTTTTGGTGGTACAGGAATTCCTGGAAACAGTTCTACTTCTGGGTCTCAAGACAGCAAGGCTGGCTTCGAACCTGTGCAATCCTCCTGTCTCTGCCTCGCAAGCAGAGAGATCACAAGCGTGTGCCACCACATCCAGCAATAAAATTATATTTAATATGAATTTGAAGGTAAAATAAGGAATGCATAATATACTATACTACAAGTCATGTATAATATTCAAGAACCAGTTATATGATTGATTATTTAAAGTTTGTTTTACCTTGAGTAAAATTTTTTCAACTCTGGAAAATTAAACAAATATTAAGTTTGAACCATCTGACTTAATGTCATTATAGTTAGCTGGCAAGGTCTAGTTTCATTCATAATGTGTAAATATATCCTAAAGTTAATTACTTTTGAACATGAAAGTATTATGACCATTTATATTTTTCTTCAATTATCCTTTCTTCCTGTTATTTCACATGAAAGTGACTGAAATCAAATGCCAATATGAATTTCTACAGTCCTTCCTTTCCAACTACATTGAGCATCAAACATTTTGAGGAAGCATTATAGTACTCTAGTACCACTTTTAATTCATTAGCCCTGTCTTACTCAAAAAGTTCACATCAGTATAAACTTCCATAAACCAAAAAGTTATAATTTTCCTTGTGTATTAAACCATTTTATGTTACAAATTTATTTCTATTCTGCTTATATATATATATGGATATCTTTAGAACAGTGAATTTCAGAAGACAAGTAATCATTTATTGCTCTTCATTAGAAGCCTTAACTAGATACCTTCTTTATTATTCAATGTCCTTACTTCTTCAAGTGATGATTGAACAAAATTTGAGATGTAGTGGTATATCATAGTGCCAACAGAAGATCTCTCTCATGGGTTTACAAATAGTCAAGCAGAAATTCTTAAGTGAGCCAATAGATAGTAAAGAAGCTTTATAATACATTGTTGGTGGAATTGAAAATTAGTGTAATCTCTCTGGAAAACAGTAGGTAAGATCCTAAGAAGAATGGAAACCATCCTACCATATGATCTAGCAATACAACTTCTGGGAATCTACCCAAAAAATAAAAAAACAAACAATCAAACTAATGTATATGTATCTATGGTCATAGCTGCATAATTCAAAATTTCCAAACTATAGAACTAACCAAGTTGTTCATCAACAGATGAATGGATTACAAAACTATGAGATATAGACACAATGGAATTTTAATCAGTCATAAATTGGAACAAAATTATGTCATTTGAGGAGAAATGGAGGGAACTGTAGAACATTATGCTAAGTGAGATTAGCAAGTCATAAATAAGAAATTGGATGGACTTTCTAATATTCAAAAGCTAGAAGAAAAAGGTCATAGAAGGAGCTCTAGACAAGAAAGAGAAACTATAGTAGATGACCTAAAAGAGATAGAAGGAAAGAAGAGAGAAATTCTCTAATGTACATGATGTACATTCATAAACATGACAAAGTCAATTAGTAAGCCAAACATGAGGAGGGAGGGGAAAAGGAATGGGGTGGAAATTGGGAAAGGACTGAGTGATATATGCATGTATGCCTCTATCATCTTGTTCCCCTTTAAGATGTATGATTACAAGGCACCAATTATATAAAAAGGAAGCTCTCTTAGCAACCAATGTGTAATTTGTGCTAAATATACAGTGTTTTCTCAGTTTACCTTCTTTTAAAAATAACAATTATTATTTATAGGCTGTCATCATTTTAGTATAAAAATTTTTATCAATTTGGAATCTAATAAATTCACTTGGGGAAGACAAAAATAAAAATAATTTCTTTCTTCATGTCACATCTGAATGATTTCTGCATTCATAATCTGTTACAAAATCTGATGTTTTATGTTTAGTTGCTATGTAATGAAACCCATCAGACATTAAACAATGGTTCTCTGATCCATTTAATCTGCTTGTCTGATTTTTTTCATAAGATGTTTCCCAATAATCATTTTCCAAAGGGCTTGATTTAATAATCATTAATTTCTTGGAATGGCTGTTCAGTTCAAATGCGTTTTTTTTATATAAATTTTTAGAAAGAACTTTTAGTTCTTTCATGGCACACACTTGTAAGCCCAATTGTTGGGAGCTTGAGGCAGGAGGATTGCAGGTTTTATTTATTTATTTATTTATTTAGTATTTATTTATTTATTTATTCATTTATTTATTGGTTCATTGTAGTCATACATCATTATACGGTACAAGATGGTAGAGGCATATATGGATGGTTCTTTTAGCCCTTCCCCACTTCCCACCCTATTTGCTTCCCTCTCAGTCCTTTTCATGTTTGGCTTAGTGATTGACTTTGATATGCTTGTACATTAGGGAATTTCCCTCTTTCCCCCCTCAGTTATGGTGCTTTATTTGCTTGTCTATGGATTACAGGTTTTAAATTAGCCTCACCAACTTAATGAAGTTCTCAGAAATTTAGCAATAACTTGTTTTCAAGATAAAAATAAAATAAGGCTTGGGGGTACGTTTTGGAGATAGAATGTTCTTTAATTCAATCCTTAGTACCACAAAAAGAAATGAAAAAAATAGAAAATGAAAAATAAAGAAAGGACTTTGAGGAGAACATTCATTTCTGACTTAATATCCTTATAGACTCAATGTCTTGTCACTGGATGATGCTAATTTGTGTGAGACAAATTGGTAAGGTTAGAGCATCTACCCAAGTCATTCTTTGTTTTTATTTACATGGATTTCACATTCTCATTTTAGAGGCTTGAATCATAGCAAAGCCCACCAATGATATTGTGCCTTTTCTTTTGCAGAAATCAAGCAAACCAAACAAGTGAGAGCTGGGCATAGTGGCGCAGGCTTGTAATCCCCGTGCTTGGGAGGCAGAGACAGAAGGATCGCACAGGTTCGAAACCACCCACGCTGGCTAAAGAGACCCTGTTCCCAAATTA
The DNA here is from genome assembly GCF_963383645.1 of Muscardinus avellanarius. Lineage (NCBI taxonomy): Eukaryota > Metazoa > Chordata > Mammalia > Rodentia > Gliridae > Muscardinus > Muscardinus avellanarius. Next base: position 24,655,219 of record NC_137790.1, on the reverse strand, counting down.
AAAAAATAAAAATAAAAAATGGGTGTCTGGGAGTGTAGCCCGAAGGGAGAAGGGTTTCCAGGAACCCCAGTACCACCAGAAAAAGAGAAAAAAAAAAAGCAAGTGAGAGTAGGCAAAGTTTATCTTTAAATTCTTATCAACAAGGAAATCCTTGCTCTTGTTTGGACATTGGCAGCAACTCAGAGGCAGGCAGGAAAATAGGAAAGCTTTTTAGCAGAAGAGAATGCTTCAGGTGTTCCCTGACTAGAAGCTATCAGGATGAGGAAACTGTAGGAAGACTAGTTAGGAGCAGAGTATCCTATGGACTGGTTAAGTATAGATTTTTTTTTTTAATGGTGGTACTGGGGTTCCTGGAAGTCCTTCTACCTCAGGGCTACACTCCCAGACCAATTTTATACTTTTATTTTATTTTATTTTTGGAAACAGGGTCTCTTAAACCAGCACAGCTGGTTTTGAACATGCGTGATCCTCCTTTCTCCACCTCCCAAGCACAGGGATTACAAGCATGAGCCACCAGGCTGGGCAAACATAGATTTTTTACTTTCTCTGATTTATTCTTCATTAGAAACCATGTTATGCTAATTGTGCGGGGGGTTTTAATTGGCTTTCTGGAATATTTGGTAGAAATAGTGAAAATGAAAGTCTGCCACAGAAAAAACCCCAAGGCCAGCTGTTGGAGATAAGCAAGCAAGCAAGCAAGCAAGCAAAAGCTTTATTAAGACAGCCCAGCTCCCTTTTATATCAGGCAGCTGGGGATTTTTTGAAAATAGGAGGGGGCTTCAGCTCACAGCAGAAGATTGCACGAAATACGGGGCATTTACTGATTGGGTGGCTCATACCCCAGTGTGTATGTTATCAGGGGACTGGTTGTTGGCCATCCCGTGGCCCACTTTGATGGGCTATGAGGTAGCCAGCACAATCTGGAAGAGAAGCCTGAGAGGTGCCATCTTTTGTGTGATTGGGCTGCTTATCCTAACATTCCTCCCTTTTTGGTTTTTTAGGGGCAGGGGTCGAATAATCATTTTGACTACGTCCTGATGAGAAGGGGCGGCAATGGGAAGGGACTGGGAGGAGTAGGGAAAGCAGTCCCCATGTCCAGGCCATAAAAAGTAAATTTTGTCAGGGCGAAAGTTGACAAATATTCTCTGAAGATGCAGATCCCACAAAGACATGAGACAGTTGTCAGGATGGTGGATAGGAGGTATCATCCAGCTATCTTCCAGGAGGGCTTGTATCGTAAGTCTGCATCATGAAGGGATCCATCTCTGTATGCTGTCAGTCATCCCTGAGAATCGGTATCTTCCGAAATTAAAAGCTGGTAGTTTCTAAGGAGAAGCTGGTTAAAGTCTGATTAGATATTTTATTTACCTGGTTTTGTATGAGCTTAGTTATGCAGGGTAAGAACATGCAGGCAACAAATATAATAAAAAGTGGACCCAGGATGGGCTATATCCATGTAAGTATCGGGGACTGAAATCATGTGGAAAGGGATGTTTTTTGAGATCCTTTAATCTTATTGTTAGCTCATTAAGCCTGAGTATATTTTGTTCTACTATGCCTGATTCATTAACATAATAGCAACACTCTTCCCGTAAGAAAACACAGGTTCTACCCTTTTCAGCTGTCAAGAGATCAAGGGCACTATGGTTTTGAAGCATTACTTGGGCCAGGGACGTAACCTGTTTCTGTAACGGTGAGAGAGATTCTGCAGTTGATGTGAGGGCACTTTCAAGTTTATTGACTAAATCATCAGTGGCCCATAAGGCTTATCCTAGAGTCCCTACCACTAGTCCATTTCTGATGAGGGAGGAGGTCAAGGATACCCCAACCAGAATAGGGAGGAAAGCAGCCCTTTTTGTAAGCTTGGGTGGGGTAATCAGGTATTGTAGTTCAGCATAGCTATAGAGAGTCAATTGTGGGACTACCGTGACCAAGAAACAGGGAGTGGTGGATTTGGGATATATGATGTTGCTGAGAGTCCCATTGCACCAGAAGAAATGTCCCAGTTGGGTATAACTGGAACTGGTAATAATGATAGTGTTTGCACAAGTGGGATTCTGTGAGGAAGGTGGGCTATAAAAATGCAAACTCTATGTGGTAGGGTGATATTGTCTTCCTTGGGTTTCCATAAGGGAACATTCTGGAGAGTATGAAATCAGTTTGAGAGGCGAAGGAATACTGAGCGGTGTTTATAGGAACTGCAGCTAACAAGGGCCGGGCTAGAGATGCACAAAGGAAACAGTTTGAGGGTCTCAGGGCAGGAGGGGTGAGATTTAGAACTGACAGAGTTTTGGTAATTAACTGAAACCACGTATATGCAGAGGAAGATGGAGCAGAGTTAGAGACTTTTGGGAGTGAGTTAAGTATCACCTGAGCTGAATGTTGGATATCTGTGGAAACTTGTGAAATTTGTGTGCCAGTGGATATATATTTACAGAAGAAATAAAGTGAACTTCAAGGGGTAGAAACATATCCGTTACAGTAAACCTTGGCTGTAGTTCCACAAGCCCATCTTGGATCCCAAGGGTCAGAAATAGTATAGAGGTAGGTTTTAGTTTTGGGGTCAAATTTAAAATTTTCTGATCCTAGTTGTCCTAGATAGGCATCATGAATTTTGAATGACCAGTATGGGCATCCACCATATACATTATCCCAATTTGGGTTGCAGCCAAAAACTTTCAGTTTGGTTAAAAAGAAAGCAAATATAAGGGTGCGTAGTTTGATGGAATAGCTTAATGGTAGGAGAGAAGGCTAATTGTGTACTATGAGAACATCCCATCAGGGGGCAATCAGCCTTTGTGGCTAGTTCGTTGACCATTGTAATGAAAGTGAAAGTCCAGTGCAGAAAAAACCCAAGGCCAGTCATCAGAGATAAGCAAGCAAGCAAAAGCTTTATTAAGACAGCCCAGCTCCCTTTTATATCAGGCAGCTAGGGATTTTTTGAAAATAGGAGGGGGCTTCAGCTCACAGCAGAAGATCACGTGAAGTACAGGGCATTTACTGATTGGGTGGCACATACCCCCATGAGTGTGTTATCAGGGGACTGGTTGTTGGCCATCCCGTGGCCCCCTTTGATGGGCTATGAGGTAGTCAGCACAATCCGGAAAAGAAGCCGGAGAGGCACCATCTTTGGTGTGACTGGGCTGCTTATCCTAACAGATAGTGCTCTGGCTTTCTGTAAATTTGACTTGTATTAGATATTAGTTCAATTTCCTGAGCAAATTATATTAGAGTTTTCTGAACTGTTTTCTGCAGATTTATGGGCCAGATTCTTTATTTATGTATGACTTGCCATCATTCATTTGTTTATCCAATCTTTTAGCTTTCTTAGGTAAATTTTGGATATTATTGATGAAAAGGTTATATTAATTTAGGTTGATGAATAAAGAAATAGTTACAAATAAGTATACTTTGCATTGCACAAAGTTAAATAAGAATATACTATTGATCTATAATGTATTCAGAAATGTTTTCCTTATGCATTGCATTTGTTTTATCATATATAATTAGAATATTTGCTACCACCAGCACATCCTCCTTAAAGGTGTTTTCCAGAATATGCTTTCTTAGCAATAGTGCAAACTCATTTTTATTGGATTTGTAAGAAAAATAGACCTTAACTTGGAAAATTTCTAGTTATATTATCTAATTAATTATAAATAGAAAGTAACATTTATTGATAAATAACCATATCTGTTTTAGGTTGGCTAATAATGGAGTCCAGCCAGAATTATTTCTTATGAAAATAAAGCACAAAAATTTTGATTCTTAAACTTTTTTATTTTGTGATAACAATAATAACAGTTATTTTTAAATATAGACTACATATATAACCCAATTCAAAAAAATGGAAACCAAATAAATAACAATTCAACAATAGAGAAACAACAGTTTTAAACAGCTTGTATTCAGTCTTGAGGATTTAGGGAATCTATAGAAATTTTCTGGTTCAATTCCACAAATCATTGGTGTAGATTATTGACACAATATTAAATGAGATGTCACAAAGCTTTGCATTGTATGTTATTGTCTAGTAAACAGTGGTATACATTTTAATTCTTAATTATAGAATAAAACAGGAATATTCAAAAGAAATAGTATTATGTTATACTGTATTGGTTGGGTTCAGTGACACATGTTAAATATTAAAATGTACCTTTCAACAATTGGAGTGATTCTGTAAAATTTTTGAAAGTTATTTAAAATGTCCTATATGAGAGTATCTAAAACTATGTATTTTTAGCTCAAACAACAAAATATACCATAAGTATATTTTAAATGATAATACTAATATCAAATTATTTTTATAAAATTGTATAGTAAAATAAAATATTTTTGGTGCAGTAACCTGTCATTTGTCAGGTCATCAGCTTAGCTTTATACTGAGTACTCACCTGACATACAAGAATAATGAAAACTGCAAGAAATTCAATGGACTGTATTTGTTTCTTATGCTACTGACAGTAACTTTCTGCCAGAAAACAATGATTCATTCACAAACTGAATAATATTCCAGGGTATCTATATCCCATACTTTGCTTATTCATCCATGGACATCTATGTCTCTTCTCTGCTTTAGTTATAATGAATATACATGGTGTATAAGTATGCCTTCAAAAGTCTGTTTTTAATATTTAGGAATATAAACAGAAGTGAAGTTTCTACAATATAGAACACAGTTTTATATATGTTTAGATATGAATCCTTCAATTTTCAGTACTTTATCTCCTCTCTTGGACTGTAGCCATATTCTAAAGTATGAGTAGTTCTCTATAAAATTGCAACTATAGTCTCTAAACTATTTTTTCTAATATTATTATCCAGTAATCTTTTCACAGAGAAGCCACAGTAAAATGTTTAAAGCAAATATATAGTCAGTTAACACCATCTCTCCAAAATCAGTGTCCACTATAATCTCAAATTTTTTGTGATGGTTTATATTGCAAGCATCAAAAACAATTAGCTCAGGAATCATATTTGGGAAACTATGTCTATATATTTTCTGCCCAGTATACAATGCCATAATCATATTGTTGCTTTTTTTCTATGAAGAATTCAGAGTACTTTTATTTTTCAGGGTCTTTCTGATTTTCTTTTATAAAAGTTTGCTCCACTCTCCTTTTTTTCTGAATGAAAATATTTTTCAAATGTTTTCTCATCATTTAGGTGCCATTTAAAATGTTCCTTCTTCAGGACAGATTTTTCTCATGAGCCTTCTCTCATTATCCCAAACATATCATAAGATACATATATACTATATTTCAATTTTCTGTATGACAATTTGAATCAGGATAATTCACTCTTTGTATCTTACTATCTCTGGCCTTATTCTAGGAGACTAACACTTTTGGGGTAGATTCATAACTTTGACATAAAGAGTCAAAATTTTATAAGTTCTCTATCATGACATGATGATGAACATCACACCATAAACATTATAATAGATTGTTATTAACAAAAAGCTTCTGGGATTCCACAGGAGTATAGATATCAAGGTGAATAAATAGCAAAAAGTATGGGTCTAGGAAAAGATTTGCATCACTGTGGTATAAAATGAAAGAAGATAGAGAAGAATTCTAAATGGATTGATTTGCATTGGAAACTTATGGGGAAGAGTGATATTTTGGAAATGGCTGAAAATTATTTAAATGATAAAATTAAATTATCAATTGTAAAAACAAATGACATTTTAAAACGAAGTATAGAATATTTATAGGGAACTAAATTTTCATTTCTTTGCACAGTGAAATAGTTTAAAAACATGTTTGCTACAACTAAGAACATATGTACCCCTAAAAGCAGTAGACTACTGGCCTTTGTTCTAGATAATATTAAAGCAAATTGTTTGCATCATGAGACATTTATAATAGAATAAGACTAGATGTAGATCTTTTTTTATCAAGCACAAAGTATGTAAGCATTCTGTTATGGTTTAGATCCAGAATATCCCCCTAAGAGCTTGTGTGGTGAATGCATGTTCCCAAATGCAATGTACTTTAGAGGTGGGACATGGCTGGAAGAGGTAGACCACATGGGAGGTAGTCTTGTAGAATATATATGTTCCTGTCCCAATATCCCTTTCCTCTCCTCTCCTCTCTTTCATTTTCTTTCTTTTCATTTTCTCCTCCTCCTCCTCCTCTTCCTTCTCCTTCTCTTTTCTCTCTCTCTTTCTCTTGCTTTAGCTCTTTCTTTCTCTCCCTTCCTCCCTCCCCCCCTCCATCCCTCCCTCTCTAACAAACCATGAGTATTTAGGAGGCTTGATTCTGTCATGTTTTGTGCCACCATGACACTTCTATCTAAAAACTGTCCAAACATGAACTGAACTTTTGAAACTGTGATCCTGAATCAATCTTTTCATCTCCTAGTTGTTTTTATTACATGTTTTGGTCACAAAAATGAAAAATCATGCCGGGCATGGTGGCACAGATATATAATCCCAGCGCTTGGGAGGCTGAGACAGGAGGATCACACAGGTTCGAAGTCAGCCTTAGATACTTAGTGAGACTTTCAGCAACTTAGTGAGACCCTGTTTCCAAGTAAAATATAAAATAGGTCTGGGAGTGTAGCCCAGAGGTAGAAAGCCTCTGGGTTCCACCCCCCAGTACCACCAAAAAAATTGAAACTAAAAGAAAAATGAAAAACATAATAAATTTGTTTTATCCTATAAAAATTTATCTTTTCTAGAAGAAACATTTGTAAACATGACACAGAAGGGCACACAAAAGTAAAAACAATTTTGTTATATTAAATTATAAGTAAAACTTTTCTAGATGAATGCCATACTAAGATTTTTATGTTAATTTTTTCTGCAAAAAATATAGTTATTTAAGTAAATTTAGCAGGCACAAAATCTCTGGAAAAAAGAAAAATGAAAGAGAATTTATGTTCCTGCTTATGGTGTTTTGTCTTTCCCTTTTTCTTTCTTATTTCCTAGGACATTTTAAACAAATGGAAGGTGTTAAATAGAGATTGTCCATGTTGTGTTTGTCTTAGCCGAAGTAAAGTTGAGGAGAGAGCAAGAGGAATCATTAACCAGGGAGGATCTCAATATGAACCTTGTCATTAACTTAAGCGAATAGTCCAGCACCTTTACCACACTCGTAATTCACTTTCATTTGGAATATATTTAGTTGTTTCTCCTAGAGAAATGATACTGCACCATACAAGATTAATATAGCCTGGGATCTGGTGGTCATTATATTGCCACAGGTTTATGATTTCTCCACAGTATTTTGATTTATGATAACCCTTCTTTTAATAGAGGTTCATTATTTGTACATTAAGGTTGTAACTTATTCTATAACATAGGTACTTCTATTAATCACAGAGGCTATGCATTTTGGACTTTCATTACTATCTTATTTGAGAGTATTGCACAAGCAGAACAATTTATTGAATGTTCAAGCCTTTGGTAGCTTAAGATTTACTTCAACAGCTGAATAATTATTTTCATTCTGATGCAAAATGACTCTTATGTGTCATTCCATATGTCATATAATCTAGGGACTTGATTCTTCAACTCACTCAACACTATCTATTTATTTTGAATTTGTAGGGACTTTAATAAATTCTTAAACTCTAAATCTAAAACTATATCCTACTTTTATCATTTCACTTGGTAAAGTAGTGAGGAGTCAAAAGCAGGACATGTCTAGTCTTTGCCTTTGGTTGTTGGGTTAACCATGACTGCTACTATATGAGAGAGAGAAAGCGAGAGAGAGGAAGGGAGAGATAGATTTAAAATCCAAATTAATATTTATGAGATTTTTTTTATACCTGGGATGGAACCCAGAAGCATTGTTCCTCCGAGAAGAACCCTCAGCCCTATTTTCTTATTCTTTATAATTTTAAAAGAGGGTCTCACTCAGTTGCAAAGGGCCTCACTTAGTATACTTAGTAGCTGAGGCTGTCCATGAACTCTGAGCCTCAGGTCTCAGCCTCCCAAATGCTGGGATTACATGCCTGGCATTTATGAGATTTTTAATTCTAAAATTCCATGCACTTTTAATTCTGTAGATTTATAGAAATTACATTTATATGTAACTTTACGTTTTGTTTAAATATCCAGATATCCAAGAGGAAATATTAATTCTAATGAGGTTTATTTGCTGAATAATATTAATGGTGATTTTTTTGGTAAAATAACACCACTGAACAAACTCTTTGTAGTGATTTGAGATTTAGTGAGGTTTTATTTGAAGTTAAAATTTGCATTGCAAATTGAGGTAATACAATGTTTCATACCCATCAACATATGGGTGAAATAACAATAAATAAGCATTTCTGAATGTAAGTTTATGTTAATCACATAATTACCCCTTTATAATATCTAATTTTTATGCTAGATAAGGTACGTGGAATTTCCCAGAAGCTGGAAAGGCAAATATAGATCTTTCATTACTTATTATAACCAAAACTATGAGGAATTCATAAGTTCACTTTTCTTTGTTGTTAAATTTATATAGTTTTCTGCTGGGCATGGTAGTGCACACTTTTAATCCCAGCATTTGGGAGGCTGAGACTGGAGGATCGCAGTTCGTGAACAGCCTCAGCTACTTAGTTGAGGCCCTTCACAACTCAGTGAGACCCAGTTTCAAAATAAAGAATAAAAAATAGGGCAGAGAGTGTAGCTCTGAGGTTGAATGCCCCTGGGTTCCAGCCCCAGACCTGAAAAGAAAATTATATAGTTTTCTAATTAATGTATTACTGCTTACAATTTTAAAACAGGTATGCTATAAAATGTCTTTTTATTGTTTTATTTTATACTTGAAAAATATAATAATATGTATTTGTTGAATATCTCCTATCTTTTCCAAGGTGAAGGATAAATGTCATTTTATTACTACACAATTATGTAGGTGATTATTTATGTACTGATGCATTATTTTATAACTACTAAATTATATTTATAAAATAGCTTTCTTTGCAGTTGTACATTAACTAGACTACAGTAAAATAAATGTTAGTTTTTGAATTGTTTCATAACAATAAGTATCTGAAATAACCACCATATACATGAGGGATAAAGGAAAGAGGGGGAAGGAAAAGAGGACAGGGAGAGATTGGGAGAAAGTATCAGAGATAGCAAAGATAACCACTACACAAAAAGAATAAATATCACATTAATAGTGAATAAATATCAAAGACATAAAAATGCTGAGTTGAATATTGATATCTTGAAGGAACTTACGTATTGATAAAAAAAAAGAAACAGATTTCCATAGTAAGTCTGGCCCCTTCTGAATCTGAAGATGTTTACTTTCAATACTACATAACAAAATACCACAAAAACAATGGTACAAGAACACACACTGTTTCTGTTTTCAGGGTCAAAACTTGAGAGTGGCTGATTCAGACTCTAGTTTGCAATATGATTCTTGTCTGCAACTGCAGTCTTTATTGGAGGCTGTGCAAAGCAATGGTCCATGTCTGTACACTCTCAGGTTGGTGGCAAGATTAACTTCCTCCGGACAGTGGAAGTGAAACTTGATTGTCTTTTAAGAGACTTTGCCCTATATCTAGAGACCACCCATGGTTCCTTGAAATGTCAACTTCCTTGACATGGCCACTTACATTACGGGAATTTATTTCTTCAAAGCTCATTACAAGAAGGGAACCTTTGACTTTAGCTCAGACATTTTTTTTGTGTGTGTGTTTTCAATTTGCTCATTCAGAAAAACTGAAATTCTCTAATACACATAATGTACTTTAAGAAACACATAAACGTCAATCACTAAGTCAATCATGGGAAGGAGGAAGGAAGAGGAAATGGGGCTGGACTTGGGTAAGGGGTAATTGGGTGATGTGTGCATGTATGTCTTCACCATCTTGTATCCCATTAAAATGTATGACTATGATGCACCAATAAAAAAATAAAAAAAAAAACTGAGGATAATTCCCTGTCTAATTAACTCAAAATAAATGGAATTTGAAACATTAATTACTTCTGCAAATAGTGTTTTTCATATTCAATTCATGGGAATCAAATCACAATTCTCTATATTCAAGTGTAGGGGATTATATTGGTTGAAACTATAATCCTGTATTATGATTTCTGAGGTACTCTAAAAACTGCTGACTAAATTAGTAGACTTATAGAGAAAAGAGATTCAATCATTTTGAAAAAAATAGTTAATTTTGGTTCCACTGATTAGTCAATATATGTGAAGTCACAACCAAATAACACATGTAAGACACTTAATACTTCAGAGGAGAAAAATAATACAAATGAACAGCAATATACACCCTAGATACTAAAATTATTATTACCAGATTAGGAAATCAGTAGTTATAAACTATTAAAATAGATAATAAAAAGTCTATTAAAATTATTTCCTTTGGAAAGATACTGAGGAGTTGTATAGTTGGGTCATATTGTGATCTAGTTCTCAGTCTTTTGAGAAAAACCCCAGTAATGGTTGTACTAGTTTACAGTCCCAAACAATAGTGTGTAAGTATTCCTACCTATCCATATCCTTATCCTCATCAGCATTTATTATTGTTTGTGCTGTTAATTATTGTCATTCTAACTGTAGTTGGAAGGAATCTCAGTGTAGTTTTGATCCATATTTCTATGATTTTTAATGATATTGAACTTTTTTGATCTATTTATTGGCCATTGTGTTACTTCTTTTGAGAAGTGTCTCTTCAATTCAATTGCCCATTTTTTTTTTTTTTTTTTTTTGGTGGTACTGGGGTTCCTGAAAGCCCTTCTACCTCCGGGCTACACTCCCAGACCTATTTTTACATTTTTATTTGGAAACAGGGTCTCCTAAGCCAGCACACGTGGCTGGCTTCGAACCTGCGCAATCCTCCTGTCTCTGCCTCCCAAGCGCAGGGATTACAAGCGTGCGCCACCATGCCCGGCCTCAATTGCCCATTTTTATTTGGGTTATTTGGGGTTTCTTTAGTCTTATAATTTTTTACATTCTTTTTGTATTCTAGAAATGAATCATCTATCAGAATACTATAGTGATATACAGATATCCATGTTTATAGCAGCATAATTCATATGTCTTTATTATGGAAGACACCTAGGTGTCATCTGTACAGCAGATAATGAAAATGTGGTTTATATACACAAAGAAGAAAAAGAGACAAAAATTATGGAGAAGCCATAAAGAAGAATCAAATTAAGTCATTTTCAGGAAAATATAAATTTAGAGAATATTATGCTGTGACATCAGTCAGTTGCTGAAAATCATAGTCATTAACATTGTCTTTCAAATGTATAAGCTAAAGAGAAAATGAGAACTTCAAAGAAATGAGAATTTAGATAAAAAAGGAGAAAGACCAATAGACCAGTGGAAGGAGATTGAAAGTAGGTGGAGAGGCATGTTCTCTGCTGATTTTTGACTGATCTTACATTGAGCATTAAGGGAATGTGGTATTTTAATTGTATATCAGCCAGTATGTCTATTTAGAGTCCTGTTGCTATTTCAGTATTCAGTGAAAATTTGGTCCCCAACAAAAGCAGAATTACATTTTTTCTAACAGATTGAGTTAATGTAATACATCTTTGATTTTCAAAAATACTCTTGTAGCTTTAGGATTTTGACTGATGAATAGTCATGATGTGTAAAAAAGCACAATATGCACTATGGTCTGGATCATACAAATGGGATATTGTGTGTGCATACACAGAAAGTGGAAGGCCAAGGTCAATGAAACAGTTTGTGACTATATGACTTTGCTCCTTGCTTCGTGTGTTTTTGTTTCTTATAATGCACAAATTAACTTTAAAGGTTAATTTACAACCCTAATAAAGGTTATTTTACAACCCTAAAAAAAAGAGAATTGATGAGGGAAAGAGTTCAAATAATATATACATACATTATATATATATATATATGAGGATATCACTCTCATCTCACTAACATGTATAGTGATTGGGCATACAGGGATGGGATCCAGATGTAAACATATCAAGTGCTCTGTGCATGTATGTTTGTATCACTTTTAATCTCACTATACTGTGTAATTATAATGTGCCAACAAAAGGATACTAAAATATTTCTGGGCTTCCAAAAATTGAATCCAAAGCAGGGTGGAAGGTATTTACAAGAGAATTAGTATAAATATAAGCAATATCACAAACCCTTACTTATAGCCAAAAGAGATGCAACATAGAAAAAAATGAAATAAAGTTAAAAGAATTAGAAGGAGAAATAAAATTACCTAAAACACCTTTAATTGGAATCTCACCAAAAGGGAGAATATTTAAGAGGAAAATTCTTAAAAGAAAATAGATTAATAAAATTCTGGAAGTTATGAACCATGCAAGTCCATATATTGGGAGACAGCACTATATGTCAAGAATAAATAAAAATTAATTTACAGTTTTCTCTAAAATTTTTTTCCATAGTGTGTGCTCAAGATAAAACAAACATTAAAAGCAATCAGAGAGCTGTTCTCTGCTCTCTGATGTTTGGTTGTAGAGACTGAGCGAAATAATATTTTTTGTGTAAGAAGGGTAGTGACCAGTAGTGATTAAAACCTAGCATTATAGGCTTGACGTGGTGGCACATGCTTGTAATCCCAGCATTAGGAGAAAAAGAAGGCTGATGGAGTTTACAGACGGCCCTTTGCAACTCAGGGAGACCCTGTTTCAGAAATAAAAACACTGAAAAATAGGGCTGAGAGTGGGAGTGTAGATCAGAGTTATAATGTCCCTGGGTTCTATCCAGAGCTCTCAGGCATTTAAAGGTTACTTTAAATTAAAGTAATCAATATCAATTAATATTAATTAAACAAATAATGTTCTTTCTATGAAAAATGACTTGCATTGCTTTCCATATATCAAGTTATATGGATAATATTCTTCAAGTGACATACTGAGTGATTTGAAGAAATTACAATGGAGTGTAATTTCATACTTTTGTAATACTTAAAAGCAAAATCCTATACAATTTAGTTAAGTAGGTGGTTAGTTAGACTGAAAGTCCAAATAGAAGCATATGCAGGAAAAAATAAAATGAATTAAATGTCTTGAAGAATGAATATAACAAAATAAACACATAGTACTTATGTAATCCTAAATAGTATAAAATATAAATTGAGATTCCTGGAACCTGATTGCACTGAAAGCAAACTTATACCCATATGAGTCATAATTCTATTCCCAAAATTCATTATGATAATAACATGTAAAGGTGGCTTTGGACAATGGTAAAAGACTTCATAGAGGGAAATAAATACAAAGATGACTGCAGGCTTCTCTGAAATAGTAAAAATAATATGAAAAGTAAAATAATATTAAAATTATTAAAGAAAAACAACTTTCAAATTAAAATTTTATATATTGCATGTGAAGCAAATATATTTTTACAGAAAAAATCATGACAATTCACCACTAACATATCTACAGTGCAAGAAAAATTAAATATTATATTTCATACCATCAAGTAGAAACACATTGGTAATTTATAAACTTATAACTTGGAATTTAGTTTATTAACTTGCTGTGGTTCTGAAGATTGAACTCAGTGCTTTTCACATTCTAGGCAAACCCTCTGCCACTTAGATACATTCATACCCCAGAATGAATATTAATTGCTTGATGTCAAGTTAATGATAATAAATTTTAGGATTTACATACAAAAAAACCAGCATAAATAAAGAGAAGGAAGGATATGAAAGACTACTGTTTCAAGGTGTTTATGGTATTTGAACATTATATTATTTGTTAAAAAGAGATTCTAAATTATTAAGAATGCAAATTATAAACTCTAGTACTATAGGTAATAAGATAATAATTTAAAATATAGAACATTAAAAAGAAATTGACATCTCCAAAGGAATTTGTTAAGCATGTTTTTAAAAAATCATAGCTGGGAGTAGTATGCAGACCTGTAATTCCAGAACTTGGGAGGCTATGACAGGAGGATAGCAGATTAAAAGCATAGTTATAAAGCACTGGGCATTTACATATTACAATGTGGGAATAAAATATGACAAAGCCACTTTGGAAAATAATATGATTGTTTCCCATAAATGTGAACAAAAAACATTTTTCAAAGTAATCATACTCTCAAGTAAAAACCAGAAAATGTACAATCTATGTGCACATCAATAAGTTTGTGTGAAATATTCATAGCAGCATAGTTTAAGATAGCCACATATTGGTAATAATTAAATTAAAGTTAAGTGAACTAATTAAATGGATGAACAAATTGTACTAATACTATGCAATTAACTACTAATATAAAATTAAAACAAGCACATTTCTTAGGTATGCATCAGCAAATATATATTAAGAAATTTTGCACTTACTGAATAAAGTCATATGAATGGTTGCCACTGATTGGAGATAGGAGAGTGGAGATGCTTGGTTTGTTTGCAAAGACTGTACTCAAACATTTCAGGTTGCTGTAACTGTTGCTTATTTTTATTATGATTATGGTTATAAAATCATGTACATTAACCAGTATATAGTGAAATGTTCTATTTAGAAAGTCCATTTAGCTCTATATAAATTATACATTAATAAATATGGCAAACATTAGAATACTTTTGAAGGACTAATTTTTATTTCACTTTTCTAGGCCATTCTTTTTAACATATAATAACAGTTCTTGATATAAGCAAAAAAAAGATAAGTTAAACTGTGAAATATGATAAAAATTAGAAAATATTCCCTTGTCTTTATAGATATTATTATATAATTCATACGAGACTAACCATCATCATATATCCAAAATCTATAAGCATGACTTTTACTAAAGACAGGCATGATAGGTCACACCTGGAATCCTAGTACTTAGGAGGATGAGAAAGGAGAAGCACAGGTTCAAGGCTAGCCTTAGCAATTTAGGAAGACACTGTTTCAAACATAAAAAGTGTCGGATGTATTTTGGGATAGAATAGCCCTAGATTCAACCCCCAGTACAAATAATTTTATGTTTATTATTTTTACTCTGGGAATACTAACTGATTCAATACTGTTTTCAGTGTAAGGTGTTTCAGTTTATTATAATGTTATTTTAAACCTTGAGTGCTAAAAAAGTAAATAATAGCATGTCTAATAGTACAAATACACTAAAACTTTTACACACTAACCAAAATATATTATTTGCTATTCAGATATATTACAGCAATTATTTAATTCAAATATTATGTTTTATAGATGGGAAATTCAAGCAGAGATATTGTCATTTCCATAAACTTTGTCATGAGTCTTTGGATATTAAAATGCCTGTATTGAAACTCCATTAACATATTTACATGCTGTGAGCTTGCTCACCAAACGTCCCCTCATGAAATGTTATTATGCCACTCTCTTCATATGTTCTGTGTACTTTGGTTGTTTTGTATCCCTCCTGGAAATCTCCTATTGTTAGTCATATAAAGATTATACCCTTTAGTTCACAGTTTTGAGCAGTGCAAAATTAGATCTCAATTTCTATTACAGATCTGTCACTCCAATTTCTGATTTATCTTCTTTTCAAATCATTACACCCAGAGGTATTTCTCATGGTTGTCTTGGAGTTTTATTTTACTATTGCTGTACCAGATTTTCTTTTTCTACAAACCACATTTTCAAATCTTAGACATTTTTAAGTATATTAAAATCCTGTCTGTTTTGTAAACTATTATTTTTTTGTTATGGTGTCCCTATGATAACACTGGCACTATAACCATGAGGACAAAATCAGTTAAAACAATAGTAAGTTGGAGTCTTTCACACCAGTTCCTTCCAAGTTGTATACATTCCTTCCAAGTCCTGTACAAGAATCAGTTCCTGTATAAGAACTATACAATATATTCAAGGTATACATGCTTTGTAAAAGTTACAAATAATAGAATATATATATATATATATATATATATATATATATACATACATATATATATATATAAAATTTGTCAATCCTGCAGTGTCTTCCTATTAGAACTTTCATTGTTCATTTTTCTCTTTTTCATATTGCTCTTGAGCAGCCATGGACATATTTAGGATTTGGGCAAGAGAAAATTGAACTGAGGGTGAAAATTGAACTGAGGGTATATTTAGTGTATTCAGTTTAGGTTTAATGTGGTTGTAGTCATGTTTTATTTATATTTTATTTGACAAAGACAATTTACTTTTATAGTGTACAGCACTATATTTTTATATATGTACACATTGTGGAATGGCTAAACTGAGACCAGTAACATGTGCCTTCTTTCACATAGCTACATTATTTTCTGGTGAGAACAGTTACAATATACCCTGTTGGTAGTTTTCCTGTACAGATGGTCTTCAATTTACAGTTATCCAATTTGTAAGTTTTTGACTTTGTAATGGGTCAAAAGCAAAACACATTTAGTAGAAACTTCACTTACAATTTTGATTTTGAACTTTTTTCTGGCTGGTGATATGTAGTCTGATATCCTCGTAAACTCAAACAGCAATGGCAGGCCACAGATACTAGTCAGGTACAGGAGAGATACCATGCTTACATATTTTTGGTACATAATTAAACTTGTTCTTTTTAATTACTAGTTTTTGTGGTTACTATACCACTATGCAAAGTTTATAAATTAAACTTTCCCATAATATACATATTTGGAAAAATCATAGTATGGCTAGGGATTAGAATTTTCTTCAGTTTCAAGTAGCCATTGGGTCCAGGGAACATATACCCTGCAGATAAAGAATTCATCATTGGAACTATCAAACCCTGGGCTTTAGTTTGATGTGAGATTTTTTTAATTTATTGACTAAATATTCTTACTTTTTTTTAATTTTTGGTGGTATTGGGGTTCCTGGAAGCCCTTCTACTCTCCGAGCTACACTCCCAGACCTATTTTTACATTTTTATTTGGAAACAGGGTCTCCTAAACCAGCGCGTGCGGCTGGCTTCGAACCTGCACGATCCTCCTGTCTCTGCCTCCCAAGCATGGGGATTACAAGCGTGCGCCACCACGCCCGGCCTATATTCTTACTTTTTTATCTTCATATTTTGTATTGCTTCTTGATTCAGTCTTATTAGTCATATGCATTCAGGGAATCATGCATTTCTTGTAGGCTGTACAGTATCTTGGTGAATAATTGATCATAGTCTTTCATGTTCTGTAATCTTGATATAGTTTACTCTCATGTTTAGCTAAATTGTGACTAATTGTCCAGTTCTCTTACTGTGCATTGTAGGGATTCCTCTGCCATTTTGATATGAAAGTTCAAAGCCAAAAGTCATATGAGAATTTGTTTTATGAATGTAGTTGAGATGAACCAAAAACAAAAATTTGAGTTTCATGTACCCAGAAGTAAAGCTATGAAAAATTTCTTCAAATTTTTATTTTATATATGAATTAAATTCAATGGATATTTTCTCAAATTTAGAGAAATATAAAAATTTTATCATAATATCAATAGTTTGAAGAAATAAATATGTCAATATAAAAACAAAGATCACCGTTGTGATCACCTCTAGATAAGTAAAAATACTGTTTATCAAAATATGTAAAAACAAGTAAAATGAAATCTAACCAAATTCAATCTTAGAGTTTTTTTTTTTTAATAGAAAGTGGCTTTATTTTATTTTATTTTTTTGGAGTACTGAAGATGGAACCCAAGGGCCATTCTATCCCCAAGCAATACCCCTATCCCTGTTTTTTATTCTTTTAAATTTTGAAACAGTCTCACTGAGTTGCAATAAACCTCACTAAGTAAGTGAGGCTGTCTGCAATCCTCCTGTCTCAGCCATTTCCTCTTCCTCCCTCCTTCCCATGCTTTGGCTTAGTGATTGATATGTTTGTTTAAGTACATCATTGCTTTAGAGAGTTCCTCTCTTCCCGCTTCCGTCCCCTCAGTTAGCTCACATCACCTTATTTGCTCCTCTATAGGATCTCCTTCTTCATTGAGATTTCCTCCTGTTACCCATTTCTCCCTAGCTTTCGCATATTAGGAAAAGCATTCAATTTCTTCTTTTTTGTGACTGACTAATCTCATTTAGCATAATGTCCTTCAGTTCCATCCATTTCCTTGTAAATGATGTGTGTTTCTTTATGGCTGAGTAAAATCCCTTTGTGTACATATCCCACACTTTTGTAATCCATTCACCTGTTGATGGACATCTTGGCTGGTTCCATAATTTGACATGGTGAAGTGTGCAGCTATGAACAGAGATACGCATGATATTGAGATTTTAAAAGAGGACTAATGCCATGTATGAGGGCTCCACCTGATGATATAATCATCTCTCAAAGTCACCACCTCCAAACACCATCACATCGTGGGTTAGAATTTAAGTATATAAATTTAGAAAAGCCAGATACTCAGTTCGTAGCCCTTTTTTAAACGAGCACCCAATAAATTTCTTGGAGCTATAATTGTATCTTAGTAAGCAGAATTCTATCTGTACAACCAAAGTTGAAAGTTTCAGAAGAGGTGAGATGAGCCCAGTAAGGGCAGGGCCTTTGATTGGCTCAATATTGTGATTTGGTGCTCAAAGCAGCCTCTGATAGGAAGTACAAATACATTGATATATGTGGATAAATGAATAAATAAGGTGTCACACCTCTTGAACAAATGCAAAAAATCTCCTGATCTGTAGAAACAAAGAATGAAAGTTGTTTATGCCACAAAACATATGCCACATGCCCTTTTTTACTTCCCTTTCACTTTAAACAGGGCTATAGATCATGTTTTTGATCATCATGTATGCCTAGGTACTCATAGTGGTGGGTAACAAGAAACCTACCTAGTGGAAATCGCTTATTCATTTTATGTAAGATTAAGTTACGGCTTAGCTAAATGAGTTGTTCATAGTCACATGCTGAGTATATGTCAGCCCTTGGAGAGCACTAAACTGGAATGTGTGGCCACCCTATCATCTTGGGAAGAATAGAAGTACGTGTATATCACTCTAATCCAAATACCAATTTCCCTCTCACTTCTTCTCACCTATTTAACTGGAAAATTATATTTTCTTATCTTTAGCTTGCCAAGTGTCCTTGATTCTCTCCCTGGCTTCCCAGTACATGGCAGAGTGGCAGTCAGGTAAGAAGGATGCTTTCCATTTGCAGCCTACTTGGGTTTTTTCTTTATTTGATAGCTCTCAGTTTTTAGTAATGTTAAAGAAACCTCAAAGCTATTGTTGGGAATTATTTGCTGATTTTGACTTGGTCAGTTCAGCCCTGTATTTTTTAATTTATCTGAATAGAATTGTGATTTCTATATTACCCCACAGGAAATGTCACTAACTAGATTTATGATTCTGTTCATTTCCTGTGTTATTATTTATGTTAAGCCTAATGCTAAGATTCGTTGAGTGACTCTGGGCAGGCAATTGCTAGTTAGAGTGTTGCAAACACAACACTCTAGAAAAAAATTTACATGTTTTGAAATATATTGAAAAACCTGATAAAAATTTCTATACATTGGTGATTAAAAACAAATATTTGTAAACTTAAATAATCACCATATTTCAGAATTATAAGCCATATAAAGGTATTGACATAGAATTCATATCTTCTCTCCAAACAGGAATAACTTATACTATGAGGATATTGCAATATTTGATGGACTCTTTAGTAAAAACAGCAAAATTTGTGGGCAGCATTATCTAGCCTTTCTCTGTAACTCTGCCATTTGTGCATATAAATTTAGGCAAATAAGATTTACCTGATACATCCATACCATCCATACTCCATATTATTTCACTAATAATTCTAATTATGGAGTCTAGTTATCAAATATATTTAATAAAGGACACTGTGTCCAGAAGTGTATGGTATTTTGAAACAATCATGTCACTTCAATGGAATGAATAATCTGAGTATTTGATGTATTATAAGCCAGAAAAGGTTCCATGAACTTAATATCAAGTGACTATCAAACCCAATGTAACATCTTTTCCCTGTAACTAAATTTAATACATGTAAATGTTTTCAGAGAATTTCTCATAGAACTATATTTACATGTACTTTAAACCCACAGGAATATAGCACTCTAAGTGGAAAAAAGAAAAAAAAAAGCAAAGGAAGTTAAAAATTTATTTCACCATTTTCTGGGAAGTAATGTTTTCTTCTGGTTCAGAGGTTAGAGAACTTAGCAGTGGCAAAGAAAAACTCAGTTTCAAAAAACTGAGAATGAATAACTAACATTATACCAAGAATTGGTAAGTGGAATATGATTCAATTATGAAATTATACCTTTGAAAATTGGAAAAATAAACACAAAAGAGAAAATAACATATCCTCTTTTTCAAGAAATATAAAATATATTCTCATTCAGGTTTTTCAAATAAAAGTTAAAGGGAAATATGATTACAACATTTATTAAGTTTAATATTATTTAAAAATATCATAACTACAATAAAATATGTTTTATCTATTTATCTTTAATTCTAAAAGCCTAATGTCATTAAATGTTCATATCTCTGACATAATTTTTTCTCATGAGTATAATCGCTCATGTCCCCATAATTGATCTTTTCAATAGTAATATGTCACCAAATTATGCTTTTCTACCCTAAAGCAAAATTAAATGTTTTCAGAACTATTCATAAATCAGTTTTGAATAAGCCTTTACATTACTTTTATACTAGAAATCAATACCTTAAGTGCTTTAAGTTATAACAAGTCTTAACATCTTGTATGTGTGCATGTGCACACACGTGTGTATAATATAAACAAGCACTCAATGAGTGTGTGTGTAAGGTCACACAATACAGGCACTTAAAGCAAAAGGATCAATTAAATGTTTTGAAATAAAGCATGTATCATAAACCTGGTGGAAAGCCTTAAAATATATACTGGAATAGTGGAGAGTACTGGCACTTTCCTAGAATTCCAGTACTGGTAAGTCTGAGACAAAAAGATTGCAGACTTGAGATTATCCTCAAAAATTTAGGGAGACCTTGTTTCAGAATAAAAAAGAACTAGATAGGTACCTCAGAAGTAGAATGGCCTTGGGTTTAATCCTCAATATGAAAAAAGGAAAAATATACACACATACTAGCTTCTATATGAATATACATCTTTGTGAGCAACTGACCTTTTGCTTTGGCCCTAGCATCAATACATTATTTGTCATTACATTTATTAAAATCTGGGCACCATTGTATGCATAGTTTTGTTCTTAATGAAAGAATAGTGTAGAACAATTTATCAGTTTGTAATGAGAATTTCTGAATGTATATAAGAAAATCATACTTTATGAAACTTCTCAAAGTATTCAAAGAATCATGCATTCAAAGGGAGACAATGATTGTTTGAAATTGTGCACCTTTTATTTCATAGTACGTTTTAAATTGAGGGCTCTAAAAAGAAACGGCTGTTTTAAAATTATATCAATAAAGTGCCATGACCTATATTTTTCTCAAAAGTTAGAAGCATATAAAATGTTTCTGTTAAGTAACTTTATATTGCATTTTATGTGAAAATAAACTAATGAAAACTAACTTTACATTTTAGAAGGCACTGGATGACATGTGTTGACTAAGTTTATGAGGGCTCTCACAATAATATATCGCCGACTGTGTAGTTTAAACAACAGAAATGCATTTTCTCACAATTGTGGAACCAAAAGTACAAGATCAAGGCATCATCAGCAGGGATGCTTTCTTCTGAAGCCTCTCCTTTTTGTTTATAGATGGTCATCTTTTTCTGATACTCCATATAATCTTTCTTCTATATGCCTGTGTCCTACATTCCTTTGTGAAAAGGACACCCATCATATCAGGTTAGGGCTTACTTAAGGACCACCTCTTTAAATTCTCTTTAAATAAAATCAAATTTTGAGGCACTCAGGTTTAGAACTTCAATATATTAATTTTGAGTCAGGCATGATAGTGGATGCCTCTAATCTCATTACATACTTGAGATGCTGTAACAGAAGGATTGCAGGTTCAAGGCCAGCCCTTGATAATTTAATGAGATCATTTAAAAACAAACACAAAACAAAAAAAAAAATAATGGGACTGGGGATGTAGCTCAGAGGTAGACCATATCTAGCATCAATCCCAAGGACCATAAAATAGGAAGGAAAACATAAATTTTGGAGTGACAAAATTCAGCCCCAAATAGTAATAGGGAGTAGGAGGCATTTGCTGCAGTTTAGCTAGGAAACAACCTCATAAAACAGAAATGACCTTAGTGAATTGATTAATGTTCAATGCCTGTGATCAATATTTTTGCTCTCATACATCTTAAAGCACAGAAAAATCAAAACATACTTGAAGAAATGGGATTTATTTTTGGTGAATTGTGTTATGTTGTATTAAAATTGATATGGCACTTAGAGATAGTCTACTGAGTTTGCAAGAATAATTGGCATTTCAATTAAAACATGATTTTGGTAAAGAAATTGTGAGGGTCATGATTGCTGTCATTATGTCCTAACATAATGACAGCAATCATGACCCTCACAATTCTTATTCTCTTTATTCTCTTTATTCTTTCTTATTCTCTTTATTCTCTCTCTCTCTCTCTCTCTCTCTCTCTCTCTCTCTCTCGCTCTCGCTCTCCCTCTCCCTCTCCCTCTCCCTCTCCCTCTCCCCCTCCCTCCCTCTCTCTCTCTCTCTCTCTCTCTCCCCTTCCTGCGCACATGCACATGCTTTTTGGCATTCTATCTCTGAGCTACAACTTTAACCCATTTTTTTACTCTTTTATTTCAAACAGGGTCTGACTAAGTTGTAGAGGGCCTCAAAAGTCACTGAGGCTGGCCACAAATTTGTGATCCTCCTGTCTCAGTCTCCCGAGTACTGTGGTTACAAGTGTGAGCCACCATGCCAGGTTTCTTTCTTTGACATTTTTATTATGATAATTTCATCCCTACAAAATAAATTATACTCCCATATACAGTCTCTTTCAATGTTAAAAAGCTTAATAATACTTAATAGTTTTAAAGTATTACTACTTAAATTATCAAAATAATTTCACAGTATTATAATCAAGAAAGTATGCATATATCTAAATGTCATATACCAGAACATATTGTATAATAAACAACTTACTAATTCATGGAGATACAGACATAAAAATGTCATATTTCCTGTTCACATATATAAAGAAGAGTACACTGGGTGATGTGTGCATTTATGTCTCCACCATCTTGTATCCCATTAAGATGTATGACTATAATGCATCAATAAAAAAATAAAAAATTAAAACAAACATTTTTGCAATTAATATCTTTTTACTGAATATTAGGTAATGTGACCATATGTAATACACTTTTTCATAATATAACATGGCATATAAATATGCGTATTATGAAATACCAAATTAATTTCTGAAAAAGTATAATTTTTATTAAATATTACTATTCATTTAGGAGTAGTCTAGAGATATTTAATTTTACTATATTGATATGTAAAGTATAAGGAATAACAAATTGCTAACCCTACTTACGTAAAAAATACTATGGGTTTTTTTTATGTCCAACAATGCTATTTTGCGTTCATCTAAACACAGCTTATTATTTCATATTTATTGTTTATAGCAAGTCTATATAATTTTTTATAAATCTATACATTGTAGTATAGGCCTACAATAAAATAGTAACATTTATTAAAAAGATCATAAACCTTGTAACATTTATAAAAAATTCTGCCATAGGAGAATTTGATACCTATATAAGTGATAGCTCTCTGCACTATGAGGGGATAGTGAGATTTGTGAAAAGATGGAATTGATGAGAATATTTTATACTCATTAAAATATATGTTTGAAAACTGCTTTTCATGATCCTTCCGAAACTAGAGACTATTAAAGATACCAGAGGGACTCCAGAAAATGGAGCAGAAACCTCACTAAAACTAGAATGGAAGATTCAGAGAGGAAGAAGGCTGAGGTTGATTAATGAAGGAGCTACATCTGAATTTGTGTAAAAATATGAATATAGCATGGTTAACCTGGACACTCATTGTTGGGGGTGTGGAAGGGGAAGTGGGAGGGAGGGGACCAATCACAGTCTGAATGTATGCCATTTTCAATATGTTCCACATAAAAATAAAAAAATAAATTAAAAAAATCAGAGGTGGCATGATGATTCATGCTTGCAATATCAGCACTTGGATGGTTGAGACAGGAGAATCATAGGTTCAAGAATCATCTTGGCTAGTAGTGAGACCTTCAGCAACCTAGTAAGACCCTGTTTCAAAATAAAAATAAAAGCCAGTTGTGGTGGCACACACTTGTAATCCCAGTATTTGGGAGGCTGAGACAGGAGAATCACAGGTATGAGGGCAGCCTCAGAAAGTAGTGATATTCTCATCAATTTAGCAAGACCCCGTTTCCAATTAAAAAATAAAACCAGGCTGGGGGTGTAGCTCAAAGGTAGAATGCCTCTGGTTTCAAACTCCAGTACCACTAAAATAATAATAATAATAATAATAATAATAATAATAATAAAGAAAGTATGGCTGGGGGTCGCATGCCCTTGGGTTTAGTCCCCAGTCACACACACACACACACACACACACACACACACACACACACAGAGTCAAATGGCTGGGGTGTAGTTCCAAGGTAGAATACCCCTCAGAGCAAACCCAGTACTAAAATAAGTTAATAAGTAAATGAAAGAATGATTATTTAAATTAATTTATTTTTAATGCAAAATTAAAAAATATGTGAGATTATAACATGTGTGTAATTTACATTGGAGAACAAAAATTTTAAAAAGTAGAAGAGGGAAGTTGAAGGCTTACATTATAAAATAATTGCATATGTTACATTTGACTTATATATAAACTACTTATAAATTAATTTGGGGAACCAAAAATTTTAAACCAAGATTAAAAATGCAAATAAATGCATAGAAAAGCATTATTAGTCTAAAATAATATTGATTGATTCATTTTATGTTTTATAATATGAATTGAAATTTAATAGAAAACTAACCATTTAATCACTTAAAATCACTTAAAATGTTAATTGTTTAAAAGTCAATTTTCTACTATTAAAAGTATGTCATTCACATAGGTGAGTTTATTACATGGACTTCTTCAATAATTTGAGAATATATTTATTCTATAGGAACACTTGTGCTCTGCTTCACTATTTAACAACCACATCATTAATACATTAATAACTCTGAGTTTTTCTTTGTGGCACTATTTGCAGATGAAAATAGAGTATGAATCTTGATTATTTGGAAAACTGTAAAATGTGAAGTGTATATTTCAAAAGCTCCTTTCAATCTCAGCAGAGCCCTAAATACTAGCCATGGAAATATAAAAAAGAGAGGAGTAAAACTGTAAAGCACGCATATGCAAACATATACACATTTTAGGACACCCCAAAAACTATTTTTCCCTCATATGTTTCTATTTTTTGAAATTGAAGAACATTAAAAAAATTAGTTTTACTTCATTGCTGAAGCATATATATTAGTATTTTATATATTTCATATATTGTGTGTATAAAATTTAAATAATTTAACATACTTTCCTAAATGTGTTTGTTTACTCTTTAACCAACTTACATTTTTAATCATCTTCTTAAAATATGAGCACATTTTTGTACAAACTTGAGAATTATACTCTTTTATGGGATACTGTAGCTTTTAAATTTTCACAAAGCTTTAACTCCAAATCATACCTCCTCTATCCCTTCAATGGTGAACTTTACTGTCATGGTATGAAGGTCCTTTTTTGATACCCCACATATTAGATTAATGTCTATTAATTATATTCTCATACAAAACCTTATTCTCTATTGATGTTATCATTGAAAATATTTATTCATTTTGTCAGTTTTTTTATGTGTGCAAAGTTTTTCCAATCTCAGTGAAAAAAATCCATTATGTTTATATGTATATTCTTAAAGATTTTCTATCTACTACATTTATAGGCCACTCCTAACATGTTGCATGAGAGAAAATCATTTAAAATATATCTATTATTAATGAAGTCTTTCTTTTTATCAAATAAAATTTAGCTGGGTGTGGTGGCGCACGCTTGTCATCCCCGCATTTGGGAGGCAGAGAAAGGAGGACCGCGCAGGTTCGAAGCCAGCCGCGCTGACTTAGGAGACCCTGTTTCCAAATAAAAATATAAAAAATAGGTCTGGGAGTGTAACCCGGAGGTAGAGGGGCTTCCAGGAACCCCAGTACCACCAAAAAATAAATAAATAAAATAAAATAAAATGGAAAAAAAATTTAAATATTTAATAAGATTGTTTCTCTTCAAAAATACTACACGTTTTGTTAAATCACAAGCTAAGAGATGATAAAACTAATACCGCACTTAATGGAGGAAAGACTTATTTTGTTTCAGAGGTTCAGTAAAGTCCATTCTCAACTAAAAATCAACCTAAAGATTCTACCATCTCTCTCTCTCTCTCTCTCTCTCTCTCTCTCTCTCTCTCTCTCTCCATTGTAGTTATATATCTAGATGGGGTACAAGATGGTAGAGTCATACATGTAAACATCACTACTTTAGTCCAGTCTCACTTCCCATCCTCCTCTTTCATCCTCCTCTTTTTTCCCTCCCTTCTTTTCATGTTTTCATGTTTGTCTTAGGGAATGACTTTGAATGTACATCTCTTAATCGTGCCACAGACTGGGACCAACACCTCCACACCTAGCTTTCAAAGGACATGCAAGATCCAAACTAGAGCAGTGATCAGAGTGATGTTGTGACAATTGGAAGCCTCAGGAGCTAGTCCTATGCTTGGTTCCTCTCATGCCACAAGAATCCCAAAATGAACCAGTAATTCCACTATCCCAGCCTGCTTCACAATAAGTATTCCTGTGCAACTGTAGTGAATTTTCCTACCTGAGCCAATCTTAGACAATCAACCCCTAGTTGATCTGCAGCTGAGCACTGACCCAGAAGCCAAGCTGAAAGCAGCTTCACTTGTCCCAGGTCTGGACAATTGTCCAGGTTACACTCTTTTCTAGATTTATTAAGGGGTTGTTAAATCATTGCATTTCTTGAATTTGAATAAAAAATAATACCAAGAGTGAGAAGTTTATGATAATTATAAATAGCTACATGTTGAATAAATATAAATATACTTGAAAATGTTTTGTTCTAATAGAGTAAGATTTCAAAGGTTTATTTCAAAAATGAATATCAATTCAAGTGCTTGAAACAATTTATAGTAAAAAAATATTTCTAATATGTTTTAAGTGATATAAAAAGAGGCTAACACATTATTAATATTTATTTATTTATTTATTTATTTATTTATTTATTTATTTATTTATTTATTTTTGGTGATACTGGGGTTCCTGGAAGCCCTTCCACCTCCAGGGTACACTCCCAGACCTACTTTTATATTTTTTTAATTTGGAACCAGGGTCTCTTAAGTCACCGAGACTGGCTTAGAACCTGCATGATCCTCCTGTCTCCGCCTCCCAAGCGTGGGGATTACAAACTTGTGCCACCACACCCAGCACATTACTAATCTTTAGTGGAACATTTTGTTGTTGTTGTTGTTGTTGTTGTTGTTGTTGTTTTGGTGGTACTGGAGATCCTGGAAACCTTCTACCTCCAGGCTACACTCCCAGACCTATTTTATATTTTTTATTTGGAAACAGGGTCTCTTAAGCCAGCAAGACTGGCTTCAAACCTGCGTGATCCTCCTGTCTCTGCCTCCCAAGTGCGGGGATTACAAGCGTGTGCCACCACACCTGGTGAGTGGAACATTTTTAAATTTATGGAAACTAGTAAATATTGATCTTTGATCACAACACTTCTTATTTCTTCTTTCTTTTTGATCACAACATTTCTTATTTCTTCTTTCTTTTTTCTACAATTTTAATATTTATTTTACTTTTCCCAAAGCCTCTAAAAACTTTAAAAAATGTATGTATACCTGACAATGAGATATTATTGAATAGTAAATAATTCCACATTTTCCATTTTATGTTCTCACAAAATTTTCACAAGAGCAATAAAATATCTTTGAAATATTAATCTGAAGAAATCATACATTCATAAAAAGATTAGCCTACAGGGACACAGGTTATTTTATTTTTAAATATTTGTGAGTTTTTATCTTGCATCTTACAATAAAAATTGACTTAAATTAGAAATCATTTATTGTAAAATGTTATAAAACAAGAATGCTTATTTGCCACCATAATTTTTTGGCTTTTAAAAAGTATGTTTTAAGAATTCTATCTAAAATATTTTTCTTATTTAAGCATAAATGTAATTCTGCAATATATCAGTATGTTGTTAACTAATGAGTAGTTATCATTAATTTTTCAAGTTACTTAATTATTTGACTTATTACATTCTTAATGCTGGGTACAGAGATCTTGGCATAATAATCATTTAAGCATACACACCAAAGTTGTCAGCATAATTCATCAGCTACATAAAGAATACAGTCTATTCAATTTTATAGGTTGTCTTGGTTCATGAACACTGAGATGCAATCAAGATTCATTTCCAAAAATTGTTCATTCAGTTTTATGAAGTTCTGTGCTTAGGAACAGTTCATGAACTTTGAGAATACAATTTTGTGTTCAAAAGCATGTCCTCTTGAGAAGTATTTGATAAATTAGGCATTTAAGGAGGAAGAGAACAGACAGAAATCTAAAATGGACCAGCACCAAAGCCATGAAAGACTTCTCAAAATATTTCTGTGAAAACCATGTTTCTGAAAAAGTATAGAATAAATTTAAATCTGTAATACAATTTATTTAGTGCCTTGTGATTATACATCATAGTGAGGTTCAGAGTGACAGTAACATACATGCAGAAAGCTCTCAGTGTGTTTCCTTCCAGTTCACACCATACTCGCATGCCCCTGTACATGGACATGGCATTATGTGAACTATTTCTTTCATGAGGCCTCATTTAAAAAAAAATTATTGGTGCATTATAGTCTTACATCTTAGTGGAGTGCAAGATGGTTAAGGCATAAAGGCACACATCACCCAATTAGCCCTTATCCAATCCCTACCCCATTTCTTCCCCCTCCCTCCTTCTCATGTTTGTCTTTGTTTGTCTCATGTTTGACTGATCTCACTTAGAATGATGTTCAACAGTTTCATCCATTTCCCTGTAAATGTTATAAATGTGTTTTTCTTTATGGCAGAGTAAAATTCCATTGTGTACATATTCTTCAGTTTTGCAATCCATTCATCTGTTGATGGATATCTTGGTTGGTTTCATGGTTTGGCAATTGTGAATTATACAGCTATGAACATAAATATGCATGCATTAATTTGGTAGTTTGGTTTCCTTTTTTTTTTGGATAGATACACAGAAGTGATATTGCTGGATCAAATGGTAAATTCATTCCCATTATTTTAAGTATTCTCCATACAATTTTTTTCTCTATGCAGTGGTTGCACTAATTTGCAATCCCACCAACAATGTTTTAGAGTTCTCACTTCTTCACATTTTCACCAGCATTGTTGTTGTTTGTGTTTTGAATAATTGCCATTCTAGTTCGAGTTAGGTGAAATCTCAGAGTAGTTTTGATTTGCATCTCTCTGATTGCTACTGATGTTGGGCATTTTTTCATGCATTTAATGGCCATTTGAATTTCTTCCTTCATGAAGTGTATATTTAGTTCCCTGACAATTTTTTTTATTGGGTTGTTTTCTTAGTGCTGAGTTTCTTGACTTATCTGTGTATTCTAGATATTAGTCCTCATTCGGAGGAGTAAGTGGCAAAAGTCTCCCATTCTGTTGGCTCTTGATTGAGGTTCTTTTTGTTAATTTATTCATATGTAGAACATATTGAAAATGGTATACATTTAGACTGTCCTTTGTGCCATCTCCCCTCACACCTGATTCCCCTTCCCCCCTCCCATTAATGAGTGTCCAGGTTAACCATGCTGTATTCATACTTTTACACATATTTGGATGTAGTTCCTCCATTAATGAAACTCAGCTCTCTTCCTCTCCTATTCTTCCACTCTAGCTTTGTTGAGATTTCCCCTCCATTATCTGGAGTCCCTCAGGTATTCTCAATACTTCCTAGTTTTGACATATTAGAGAAAACATTATGTCCCTTATATTTCTGTGCTTGGCTGGTCTAATTTAACATAACGTTCTCCATATCTTTCCATCCTTTATCTAGAAGACCCAAATAACTCAACCAAAAGACTTATGTAGCTGATTAACCAATTCAGCAAAGTAGCAGGATACAAAATCAACAAATGGTGTTGGCAAAATTGGTTAACCATATTCAGAAAAATAGAAATAAATTCTACTTTCTCACCCTGCACAAGAGTCAATTCAAGATGGATCAAAGAAAGGGAATTAGATCAAAGTTCTTCAGTCTCCTTGAAGAGGGCATAGGTCCAACACTGCAACACATAGGCACAGAAAAAAAAATTTCTCTTTCTTAAAAAGACCCCAAAGGCACATAAAACTAAAAAGCAAATTAATATTTGAGATTGCCTAAAACTGAAGAGCTTCTACATAGCAAAAGAAACTATCAAGAATCTCAATGGAATGGAATTGTTTTCTTTATTTCTTTTATTATGGATTCATTGTTGGCATAAAGAAAACCAACTGAGCCGGGTGTGGTGGTGCACGCTTGTAATCTCTGCGCTTCGGAGGCAGAGACAGGAGGATCGTGCAGGTTCAAAGCCATCCACGCTGGCTTAAGATATCCTATTTCCAAATAAAAAATAAAAAAAAAATAGGTCTGGGAGTGTAGCCCAAAAGTAGAAGGGTTTCCAGGAACCCCAGTACCACGAAAATAAAAAAGAAAGAAAAAAAACCCAATTGATTTCCTCAGGTTGATTTTGTATCCTGTCTCTAATTCCATAGATTTTCCTGAAAAATACAAAATTTTGTTCTTCTTTATTGCTGAGTAAAATTTTATGGTGTATATAAAATATACACTATAAAATTTATAGTGTATATATAGTATATATATATATACACACTATAGTATATATAGTATATATACAGTATAGTATATATATACACGATAGTATATATAGAGTGTATATATATATAGTGTATATAGTGTACATATAGTATATATATATATATATATATATATATATATATGTATGTATTTATTATCTAAGACATCTAAGTTGGTTCCATAATTTGATAATTGTAAACTATGCTGCTGTAAACATGGGTATGCAACTATTAGTATAGTATTCTGACTGAAAAACTTTAGGAAAGATTCTGAGGAATGGTATAGCTGAATCATGTTTTCATTGCTAATCTATTGAAGAATTGCCATACTGATTTTCAGAGTGGTTGTATTAATTCACAATCTCACTAATAGTATTTTAAGAGTTCTTATTTCTCTACATTCTCACTAGCATTTTTTATGGTTTGTATTCTTGATTACTGTCATTCTACTATAATTTCACTATAGTTTTGATTTGCATTTTCCTGAATTATGTTGATGTTCAAGATCTTTCATACATTTATTGGTCATTTTTCTTCTTTTGAGAAGTGTCATTTATAAAATTTTGTTTTATACCCCGGTGTGGTGGCACATGCTTTTTATCCCAGTACTTGGGAGGCTGAGACAGGAGGATCTGGGTTTGTGGACAGCCTCACCTATGTAGTGAGGCCCTTTGCAACTCAGTGAGTCCATGTTTAAAATAAATAAAAATAGGACTGGGGCATAGCTCAGAGGTAGAATGCCGCTGGGTTCCAACCCCAGTACTGTCAAAAGAAAAAGATTTTGTTTTATAAAATTGTTCTATGAGAATATGGTGGTGACTATGGTTGCCAAACAGGACATGCATTCCTCAAAGAAGCCCTGGGCACCATATTTTGGTTTAATATCTGATTGGGACAATTTAAAGAGGCATTTTCAGCTGTGATTTCCTATCTAGAATACAGGAGAGAGAGAGAGAGTGGATAATGGCAGAATTAGAAGCAAGATGACAGAATAGATTAGAGAAAAGACCGCTTTAGCCGTGCATGCTGGGGAACTTTTAACAACATGCCTTGTAAGAAAAATGATCCAGGTGTGGTGGAGGGAGCCCAGCCGAGCATCCAGGGGAACTCAGTGCATCTGGTGGCCATGGTGCACTCAGAACAGCATATCCTACTCTTTGAGGTGAGGCTGTGTGCCTCCACTCTTGGAGAGGAGATAAAATCCATTGCTGCTGAGTGCTCGATCTCACAACCTCTTTTAAACACACATACTGTCTATTGGAGAGGGGCTAAGATGGGGGCCACAGCATCCAGTATTCAGGAAATGCAGACAAATCCTATCCAATCCACCTTGAACTTTTGGAAAAAAATCTCCACAAAGGGGGGCTGCTCCTGCTGCACATGTTTAGGATTTCTGGACATCATACTATGTAAGGAAGGTGCTCAGGGGAGAACCAGGAGGATAGTGATGGTGGCAGGGGTGGCAGCAGCAGCCAATATTTGGGAGAGACAGAGATCTGATCCAACCCACCTTGAACTTTTGAAGAAATCACCCCAAAAGTAGACTGCTACTGCTCTGCAGGCTCAGTACTTCAGGACAATTTGCTGTGTGGGAAAGTTGTTTGGGAGAAGAACTGAGAAGGCTGTGGCAGCCAGTAGTTGGGAGAAGCAGAGATCCAATCCAATCCACCTTGAACTTTGGAATAACTCTCCCCCAAAGTAGGCTGCTATACCTGCACATGCTCAGGAATTCCAGACAACATGCTGTGTGGGAAAAGTATTTGGGAGAGGACTGAGATGGAGATAGTAGCGGCGGCTACCACCAGTAATTGGGAGAGGCAGAGATCTTACCCAATCCATCTTGATCTTTTGAAGAAATCTTCCCAAAAGTAGAATGCTACCACCACACATGCTGTGGCGGTGGTGGCCAGTAGTTGGGAGAGGCAGAGATCCGATCCAATCCACCTTGATCTTTTGAAGAAATCTCCCCAAAGGTAGACTGCTGCTCCTGCACATGCTCAGGAATTCTTGAAAACATGCTGTATGGGTAAGATGTTCAGGAGAGAATCAAGATGGCAGTGGCAGTGGTGGTGGTGGCAGCAAAGGTGACCAGTGTTTGGAGAAACAGACAGATCCAGTCCAATCCACCTTGAACTTTTAAAGAAATCTCCCCACAAATAGAATGCTCCTGCCCCACATGCTTGGGAATTCTGGACAACATACTAAGTGGTAAAAGTGTTTGGGCATATCAGAGGGAGCCCTGCATAGCCAGATTTGGCTGCCATGCTGCCTGTTCTGGGAGACATCAGCCCTCATGGCCACCGTGCTCCTCTGCACAGTGCAGGAGGCCAGGGTGCATGAAGAGCAGCAGAGCCTGATCTCTGTAGTGGAACTGTGGACCTCTGACTTTGGTGGAGAGACAAAATTCATTGCTACCAGGTATTCATGCTTCCAGATTTTGCAAGACATGGACTGCTTTCTCATATTAACAACAAAGAGAAGAAAAAAGGGAACCTCTGTAGATGACCTGCTCACAGCAGCAGAGACCAGAGCCTGCAGCAAAGTGAGGCCAGTGCCGGGGCCTCTGAGACCAGGATAGGAGTCTACCAGGTGGCAAGGCCGGTGCTGGACCCAGCAAGGCAGGGATCGGAACCTGCCATGCAGCAAGGCTGGTGTTGGGGCCTCCGAGACTGGGATCGGAGCCTGCCGTGTGTTGAGGCCAGTGCCAGGGTCAGCAAGGCCAGGATTGGAGCCTGCCCAAAGGCAAGGCCAGCACTGGGGCCTTCCAGGCTGGAATTGGAACCTGCTATGAGGTGAGGCCAGTGCCAGGCCAGCAAGGCCAGGATCGAATCCTGCCATGCAGTGAGGCTGGTGCCGGAACCAGCAAGGTTGGGATCAGAGCCTGCAGTAAGGCAAGGCTGGTGTTAGGGCCTCCAAGGCTAGGATCAGAACACACCAGGTGGTGAGGCCAGTGCTGGGGTCAGTGAGGTTGTGGTGGGGGGTCACCCAAGGGTGCCCTGCGCGCACCCGCCCACCATCCCGGGGTCGGGGCCAAGCCTCCGAAGCCGTGAGGGGTTGTCACCTAAGGGTGCCACTAAGGGTGCCTAAGGGTGACCACCTTCCCAGGGTCGTGGCCAAGCAGCCCAGACCTCTGGGGCCTTCTGGCTAATCCAAGCTTTCTAATCCTCCATTTGTCAACTGTAAAATGGAAATAAAAAATAAATGCATCACAAGGACTTACTGAATAAAATATAAAATGAAAAGCATTTTATCAGCCAATCAAATGGTTTTTCTTTATGTTATTGGTATTATTTGTATTAAATAAATGATTTGTCCTTAAATGAATAATTACCTTTTATCATGAGAAGATTTTAATTAAATAATCAAAAATATTGGTACTTTGGTTAGAACCCAGCAGCATTCCACCTCTGAGCTACACCTCCAACTCTTTTTATTTTTATTTTGAAACATGGTTTCACTAGGTTGCTGAGAGTCTAACTAAAAAGCTGGCCTTGAACCTTCATTCTTACTTTCTCAGGCTCATAAGTTCTGAGATTACAGGCATGGAACACCATACGGTCCTTCAAACTTGTTTTTAAAAAATTTTCAGGAAACTTAAAATGTATAAAACATATTATTTTCCCTTTAAGAAAAACTTCCAGGGTTTATTTTATTATAAATATTTGCAACAGTCACTTCCATCTGATTTTATTATTTATTTATAATTTGTTCTTATTTTCATGAATTAATGGTTTTATCAATACCCTTTGTTGGATAATATTATGGAGATGGACCACTATATCAACAAGAATTTTTTTTTGGCTGAGTTAAAACAAAGTTTGTTCTGTTTTTCATTTCAAAAAAGAAAAAAAAAACAGTTCAAGGGTTAACATAGCTATTCGTATATCATAAGGTACAGTTTATTTATTCTGTCTAATTCATCAAGGTTAGTGGGTGCTTTGTATTCAGAAGTTTAAATAGAAATAATAAAGCTGCTGTTTTCTATCCTGAAGGTCAAGTGTTCATGAATGAAGCAAGGAGATCTGGGGATGAAGTGTCAAAGGGGAATTTTCTAAAAGTTGATTAAGTTCCTTTTCCAAAGATTTCCTGAAGATAACACTGCAGTACTTATTTTGTTTCTAGTCACCTTTAAAAAATAAAATTATTTTTGTATGTACATACACTGATGCTTCCTACAAATTTAGGGGATTATTATGAAGAAAAAAAGCAAAAATAATAGACAAATATTTTGTCAAAGTATAAGCAAAGTGGCAGAGGCTCTTTGCATGAAACCAATACCTGTGCAGTACAGACAGCTTTTCTATGCAACTATACTGCTCAGGAGAATTTTATACAATTTGTCAGAGATATGCTCCCCACACTATGCCTGCTTCATTATTTTAATCATCTTAGCAACTTGCGGCAAATAGGAACTAAAATTTGAATGTTGTGTATCTAAATTTGTGAGCAAAGATAACCCTTGCATGTTGTGAAAATATTATATGACTAATCAGATAAAAATCTCATTTTTGTGTATGCTCAGGAATCATGGCTTAAATTATATTCTGTGAGTTTTTGATCCACTCAATTATGTAGGGCTTCACATTTTTATGGGACCATATTATAGACCATATGTAAATAGTTTATGCATTTGTCCAAATATTCTGATTAACTGTGGGACACATTGATATTTGACATCATATTATGTTTGAAACATTTTCTAGAATTTTTGAGCTAATTCATTTTAGTTTAAATAGTTTAACCAGTGACTTGCTGCTCTTAACATTTATATTCTGAAAAACTATCAACAACATCTCTATTAAGGGCATTATTTGTTGTATCAATTTCAGTTAAACTCTTTAGTTCAGAAATATTTTAAATAACTTTCCAAATAAACTTTCTTTGCAGAGCTCTTACTTCTCTTATCAATATATTTAATTGAACTATCCTAAGTAACTTTTACAGTAGGTATGGTATACGTAATAATTACAACTGACATATTATTCAAGAGCTATTACAGTTGTTAAGAGAATAATGAACTTCTCTTTATGTCCTGAATTCTGAGAAAGTGGCAGGTATGAGAATCTCTGTAAACAAAGTATTTTACTATCATTCTTTATTCTTTTATTAGTGACTCATATGCCAGTGATCGTCTACATCTTGGAGGGATAATGATGAACAAGGAAGAAAAGTATCTTCTTTGGAGCTTAAATTCTACAAGTAGAAAGAAAGCAGCACACTACAACAAATATTTAGACAAAACTATTTTCATGGTATTAACAACGACTATGAGAAAATACATGGTATGATTTAAGTTAGAGGCTCAGGAAAGGTCTTGTAAGTGTTTATCATTTGATTTAAAAGGAGAGACTGCACATAGAACAGAGAAGAAAAAATATTCTAGAAAGAGTAAATTATAAATGCCCAGATGCTATGGTAGAAAGTGAGTTTTCATTAGCATAAGCAAGGTTGGCCTGGATGCAGAGTCATGAGGAAGCAGGACAGAAAGTCAAGGTGAGACAGAGTCATGATTTTTCTAAGATGTGTGACCAATTCTCAAAGCAAAAATGAATATTATCAGAGTGTTATCCATGGGTCATTGTGACATTATTTACCATTTGGTCATTTATGATTAATAAATGTGAAAGTTTTGTAATAGCTTAAGTAATAACATCAGCAGGTGCACAACTCAATCAAGTTGGGTTGAGGGTGTGAGGTCTTAAGATGATCTGTTAGACAATTTTGTAACCTGGCATAACATTATTTTTGGGCAAGCAGTGAGTTTTTCAAAATTAGATGACCACCATATTGATTTTAAATATAAGGAATGATGTGTCCAAGAAGTATGACCCTGGAAAGAGAGGAGTAAGGATGGACACTGAAAATTATGTTGCGAAGACCTTCCCATTCCCACAAAGGTGTAACTTTCTTGGTATTTTCTTTTGTACTATATGAAAATAAACCTCACTTTACATCTTTAAATCTTTTTTTCTACATTTAGAATAATTCATTTAAGTTTAATCATAGGTTTGATAAGGCTTGATATATCTTTGTAGATGGTACAAAATAAATAAAAAGCTACAAAAATAAATATGTTTTGCCTTATGTTCAATAACCACCCTGGGGAAGAAGAGTTTTCTTGTGTAGTGTATTCAGAAGTCGAACTGATGACACCGAGGACTGTGAGCATTGGCATATGCATGGACTTGGCAAGGATGAGAGGAAAAATTGAAGCTGAGGAAACTGTTGCAGGAACCACTTAAGAGACACCTTTACCCCTAGACTAGATTAAAGAACATGAAACCAGTAACCTGTATCCCAAATAATCAATTTGAGGTACATGGTGGTGTGACTTTGTGTACACCATTTACCTCAGCATTTACTTATAAACCAGAACTTGAATATTTACTTTATGTCAGGTCGTGGGGTAGAGACTGAGCTGGAGAGAGATAAAAAAAATGTCAAGACACTAATCCAATGCAGTTCATGTGTTCCTAGAAAACCAACTTAGGATAGTAATTTTTACAACCATATGCCATAAGTATATTAATACACAAATATTAGATGAAATTTTTACAGAGACCACAGGGAAAAGGCATGATATTGAGCAATTAAAAACAAAGAACAGTTCATTAACTGTGCTTTGAAAAGTGAGTAGGAAGATATAGCCAAGAGCATCACAATGGTAGAAGAATATATGAATATATGCAATTTGACCATAGCACATATATACCATATATGTATATGCCATACCACACAGTATGAGAATAGAACTCAAGGAGACTTGCTAAGGTGTATTATAAAATAATTGTGTCAATACGTAAGGATAAAAAAGCTGATGAGTAACTCATGAGTCATCTAGAATTCCAGAGTAAAGGTTCTGGATGTTAGTCCAATATGAGCAAAGCTAAAATCTTTAACAGAGAGCTAATGTTCATTTTAGAAGGAAGTAAGGTCACCTTAAGAAAAATTTACTAGGCTTTATAGTCTCCAATGATAAGTGTTTGAAAAAATATAGTAGACAATTAATGCTTATTTTATTGAATAAATATGTATGGTAACTTTGTCTTTCTGTCATTTATCTTTTAACTTCAGTGTCCTTACTGGCCCACTCTGAGGAAAATCATGTAATACCATTGCCTAGAACACAATATGTGATCAGTAAGTTGTGTGTTTGTGTGTGTTTGTGTGTGTGTGTATGGCACTGGGAAATGAACCCAGGGACATTCTACCTCTGAGTGCTTCTCCCATGCTGATATTATATTCTTTATTAAAACAGGGTCTCACTAAGTTGAAATGGGCATCATAAGTTGCTGAGGCTGGCCACAATCCTGTGATTCTCATGTCTCAGCCTTCCAAGTACTGGGACACAAGTACATATCTCTATGCCTTGCTATTAGTGTTTGTAAATGTGCTCTAATCTAATTTTTTTACCTTTATATAGAAAATTTATTTTGGTCAGTCATTCATGACAGATTATATATATATATATATATATATATATATATATATATATATGGTTTTGTGTATAAATAAAGATATAAAATATATAATATATAGCAAAGGTGAAATGGAAGGGTAGGAGAGGAGAAGAAGAAGGCTGAGGTTGATTAATGGAGGGGCTACATTCCAATATGTGTAAAAGTATGAATATAGCATGGTCAACCATTGTTGAGAAGTGGGGAAGGGGAAATAGGAGGTGTGAGAGGACACCAAGCACTCTCTGAATGTATGCCATTTTCAATATAGTTCACATAAAAATAAAATTAAAAAGTATATATATATATATATATATATATATATATACATATATAGCTATATATACATATTTACATTTATATTTTCCCTGAGCTATCATTGCTTATTATTCAGCTTCCTCAGATTATTGCCAGGTAATTAGAATTTTTCTGTCTTTTCAGTTGTTTCACAGGCAAAATGGACTTTGTTATTATTTTTTCCTAAAGTCATATGCTTTACTCTTTGCTCTTCCTTAAATTTCCACATTCTGTTAGACTTTAAATAAGACACTTGTTTCTTAAACCTTTTTAAATCTCCTTAGGGAAATATTGTTGCTGTGTTTTCTAAGCTACACCCATGTTCTGCTTTTGAATTCTCAGCTCTATTAGCTCCTGGTAAAGTTTGTGCAGATTACATCATATGATTCTCCTGGGTATACAAAAATCAAATAAAGGGGCCTACTCACCCATGTCGATTCCTCTGTTTTTTACATCAGTGAATCCTTCCTAATTAGCAGATGTCTGGTTGGTTCAATTCCCCTGTCACAGCCAAGTTTTGTACCTTGACTATAAAAAGCTGCTCCTAGAAGAGGAACTGTTTATTTTCTTTACTATGGCTCTATTGTGAAGAAGTA
Organism: Muscardinus avellanarius; assembly: GCF_963383645.1. NCBI lineage: Eukaryota > Metazoa > Chordata > Mammalia > Rodentia > Gliridae > Muscardinus > Muscardinus avellanarius. The sequence goes on along the minus strand of NC_137790.1, from coordinate 24,616,094 downwards.
ATAGTTTCTTTTAAACTGATCAATTCTGTTCATTGATATCTAATTGCTTGTATTTCTCTACTTTTTATAGCAAATTGTTTTAAGTCTCTGTGTTCCTGAATATATATGCTCTGTAAGAGTAGCAAGGTAATATATCTAGGAAAAATATTGATTTTCTATGTATTTAACCATTCAGTCATATAATTATTGTCTTGCTGTGTTAGAAGCATTGTTATTCATTATTTTTAGGTCACCTTGATCTGGCTTGCAAAGGCACAAACTGCCCACCCAGTACAGATTTCTGCATGCAGACAAATCTCCAAGGATCAAATAAGACTGATAAACAAAGAACCTGACGACTTTCCTGTTTTCCAGTATTTTACCCTTTATTCCCTGATTCCTCCATGACTACCTTGTTGCTTTTCTATCTCCTGTGATCAATTATTTTGAATATGTTTTTGGTTATAACCTTTAATTAATGGAATACCCTGGTGAAAAAGGTAGGGGAAATGTCCCTCTCCTCCCCAGGCTTCTCTGCTGTTTTGTTTCTCTAATATTAATCATTTTTTTTATAAAATCTTTATGAATGCATTGCCATTTATGCAAGAAAATTCTCATCAATCAATCAATAATACCATCTGCTACGTCTCTGGTTAGCCTATGATATTCATTGGATTAGAACTATAGTGTAAACCAAGAAGATTGTTTTGAGAGAAAAGAGGCTATTTACTACTCCACAGTTCAGGATCATTGTTCAGGATAATAAAACATCAATATTTTTTGTTCATTGTGAATAAAGAAATTTAGCTCAATCAGCCGGCTCTTCTGATTTTTACTCTTCTATTTCTTTGTGGTATCTATATGATGAAAATTTACACACTTGACTATGGCTGAGGCTATATTGTAGGGGAGATGAGAACCAAGCTTTGCAGACTGCTGGGGTCCAGCCGTAGCAAGAGTCTCCGTGAGCGGTGGAGTGAGGAGTTAGCAAAGTTCAGTGGAGAAACAGCACACAGACACAATGGAGAGTGGAGCTGCTCTATTTACTTTCGGTTTTGGCAAGCATTTTATACTTTCTTTTTTGGCTACATTCTACTCTTACAATTTTTTCTAGAATTAATCCATCAATAAGTATACAAAGAACTAATACATCAAGGCAAGGTGACAGACAGCCAGGTTCTTTTTCAAGGGAACATTTCCTCTTACAAGCAATCATGGAAATGATCAGAAGTTTATTATTAACTTCTAATATAATATCAAAATAATATCCTACACTAAGCATTATACTCTCTGATTAATATACACCGTTGTTTTTTAATCAATAGGCACTACTAAGGAGAGGAACATTTCATACTTTCCCATGTCCCAAGGCTGTGCCTGGGTACCCATCTATTCTGCTGCTGTTGATGTACCCATTGTACAACCAAAGGGGGTAGGGTTACTGGGGAGGTCAGTAGGCACTCTACCATAGCCTACCTCTGATTAAATATGCTGGCTTTTTAGAATTCATGACAGTGGGAACAACTTGTCTTGGCTCTGTTTTAGGTGTATTGTTAATATTGCTTGGAAAAAACCTGGGGAGGATCGGTTGCCTTTTAGACTTGTTCTCCTTGTTATTGTCTGAGTATTTATAGAATTCTTGTTAGATCGGTTATTTGGAAATTTAGGTGGAACTCATACATAAATGTTACAATTTTAGGGAGTAAATCCTGAATTATTTTAAACAATTTGAAGCCATTAATAATACGAGTCTCATAAAACATGAGTTATCTTTTTGGTAACAAAGCCAATTCCAAAAAAATCCTTAAATCCCCATGCCTAATACTATTCCCCAGAAGGAGATGTCGCGTTCCTATTCCAGGGAATGTCTGCCGTGCAGCATTCCTGCTAAAGCGAGCCTTGCTCAGTTTTAGACTAGGGAAGAAGATGTGGCAGCAAACATATGGTATAGACTCATAATAATTCTACCACATATGAAAGGTGATAGAAAACAGTTATTTTATATCATAATTTCTATCCTGATTGAATTGAGAACATGGAATACAAGAACATCAGTTAAGAGAAAATTATATTTCATATTTCATTCCAGAAAATTCTGAATTGGTTTTGACATTATTGAAGTTCACCAGAATCCTGTGCTCCTTAAAAAAAAAAAAAAAAAAAAAAGTAGTCAAAATACACCCGTAAGCTTTTTGGCTATTTTGTAATAACTGACTGCAAAATCTATCCTTTGCCATGTGACTTAGATAAGATTCACATGTGACCCTTATTTTTCCCTATGACAAAATATAAGACTACAAATTACTATTATGTCTCATAATTGTTTGCTAAATCATTTGTCTTCACTTAACAGTCTGGGCAAAGTGCCTCTTCACTGCAACAAACTATTCAGGCTTCTCTCTTTCCCCAGACCCCGAACTTTTCTCCACTTTTTTATTTTCATTGGTGCATTGTAGTCATGCATCTTAATGGCGTGCAAGATGGTAGAGGCGTACATGCACACATCACTCATTTAGCCTTTCCCCATTTCCCACTATATTCTCCTACTCTCCCTCCTTGTTATGTTTGGCTTACTGATTGACTTTGATATGTTTGTGAATGTACATCATGTACATTAGGAAAATTTCCTCTTGTCCATCCATTTCCATCCCCCTCAGTTAGGTTGACTTACTTGTTCATCTATGGTTTCTCCTTCATTTAGATGTCCTCCTATGCCCCCCCCCCTTTTTTTTGGTGGTACTGGGGGTGGAACCCAGAGGCTTTCTACCTCTGAACTATACTCCCAGACCTATTTTACATTTTATTTGGAAACAGGGTCTCAATACGTTACTGAGAGCCTCACTAAGTAGCTGGGGCTGGCTTTGATCCTCCTGTCTCAGCCTCCCAAGCGCGGGGATTACAAGCTTGCATCACCATGCCCGGCTCCCTTTTTTCTTTCTAGCTTCCATCGATGAATGGATTACAAAACTGCAATATATACACAGTAAAAATTTTACTCAGTCACAAAGAAGAACAAAATTATGTCCTTTGTGGCCAAATGGATGGAATTCGAGAACATTATGTTAGTGAGATTAGTCAGTCACAAAACGTAAAAAAAAAAAAAAAAAATTGGATGCTTTTCCTGCACTTTTAATTATTGCAACTCAACAACTTCTTCTCAGTGGCCCTGCCCAGGTCCAGGCTCACCTATCTCAGGAAAAATATGTTGTCAACTGTTTTTATTTACTTCTTCCTGCAGAAAAAAAAAAAAAAAGCTTTCTTTGGATGCTATTTGATACACACTGATGTCTAGGGTGGCCATTTTTCACATTGCTCCCCTTATTTGCAAGAGAGTTCCTGTTACATTGCAAATAGTGTTCCTCCTTTTACTGCAATAATCCTTTTGAATAAAGTTTGTGTTTAACCCAAGAACTAGACGGGAGGATAAAATCAGAGATTACTCTTCTCTAATGCCTCAAAATTATACAAAACTTTGCCTCATCTTTCTAATCCCAGCTACAAAAGATACAGGGGAGAATGTTGAGAAAACTTAAGACTTAATTGCTGAATTATTATCTCAAATACATTGATTTCAATCTCAAGAACCCACTTAAATTATTACATCAGACTGAGCTTTAAATTGATGTTCGCTAAAATTATTTTCCCATTATTCTTTCCATGCCCAGGAGGTTTGTTGTGACAGGGAGGTTCATCAAAAAGAATGTTTATAAATAAGACCAAACAACCAACAAACAGAAACACATATAGTCTGTAAGTCTTAGTTTAATGTAAGTAAATTTGTTAACCAGCTATACATATAAATCTTGAACTTTGTAAATTATTTCTTTTTTATGAACCTTTGTTTCTGGTTTTCCACATCTTTTTTTTTCTGAGTCAAAATCTCACATTTTATAGGTTTTACTTATTATCCTTCTTTGTTTTCATTTTTTGTTTCTATATAGGTTTAAAGAATAGGCTTAAAAACCTATTCTTCTGAGACAATTGTTCATTATCAAAAAATCAAAAAATGATACACCCTGTGAAAAACATTTCACTCATTTAAGAAACATGAAATAAAAGAATTTATCTTTTATTATCCTACTCCAGGTACCTTCCTCATAAGATCTTATGATTTACCATTAAAATAATCTAGCCAAATTATTTTATACATGTTATTTAATTTTTGTTTTTAGTTATTATTTTTCTGTTTTCCTTTAATATTGAGGCTATGTCCTATTAATGTAAATGTCTATTTTACAAAGTCAGGAACTAAAATAAATATTTAGCCTATGACTAAAGATTTATAGTACTGCATATGGTGGTAATCTATTTCCTAGATTCTATGTGCAAATAAGAATTTTATAATAAAGTCAATAGAGTCAGGTGTGATAGCACATGCTTATAATCCCAGTACTTGGGAGACTGAGATAGGAGGATCTTGCTTCACAGCCAGTCTCAGCCACTTAGTGAGGCCCTCTGCAATTTAATGAGACTCTGTTTCAAAATAAAGTATAAAACTGGGTTGGGGTTGTAGCTCAGAGGTAGAATTCCCCTGGGTTCAATACCCTGCACCATTAATAAATAATAATAACAATAATAATAATAATAATAATAATAATAATAATAATAATAATGTCACAATCCTATTTCTCATATAAGGTCTTTCCATCTCTTCAAAAATCTCCTTGATCTACAGAAGCATTCCTCTTGATTATTTATGAATGTTCTTAATACAGTTAAATGCAATGGTGGCCAAGCATCCTATTTTACAGAAGCTTAAACTTTTCAGAGAGAATAGATTTCTAATAGTCTAATCTTGACAGGCATACATTATACAGGGACAAATGTCAGGCATGAGATAATTCATGCTGGTAATTATTTTAAACGAGAAGGAAATAGAACATTATGGTTAGATAAATTTGTCAGGAGAGACTTGTTTTTTATAGATGATGTAAAAAGTTAAAATGATTTAGGCTAAAAACTTTAAAATCTTCACACTCAAAGGAAATAAAGTAAATAGTCAAAAAGAAGACTATTTGGGATTGTAGGGGCTGGGAGAAGTCATGCTGAGATAGGGGCACATTGAAGGCAAAAGCCTTCAGAATCAGAAATGATGAATATTGTTGGGGCCCACTCGGCAGGACCGAGGTGGCACCCAGGCTTGTTGCCAGCGTGGACTCAAGATGGCGCCTGGGCTTGCAGCCAAGTCACGAGGCTCACGAGGCTGGCGGTGCCCTGAGCCTGCGCAGTGAGCCCTATCAGGCGCCTTACGGATAATTAGTGACGCAACGCCTCGTGCTACCACCTGCCCGCCCAGGAGAAGGTTAAAAGGCGTGCATGCCCTAGCGGGAGAAGGAAGAAGAAGGAAGGAGAAGGAGCTAAGAGGGTTGGTGGACAGGAAGAGCAGTTCCTTGGCGGACTGCTCCGGGCTCCGAGCTGGGACGGACATGTTCACAAAGCCACCATTGTGACCGGTGTGTGCTGCAGCAGAGACGTAGAGTGCCAGAAGGAGGGTTGGTGGAGTGATGAGGGAGAGGATAGAAGACTGATGTTGTTTTTACCTGAGAGGGCGTTGAGAGAGCATTAAAGAGGAACTGTACAAGAACCTGGGGTAATAAAACTGCTTGAGGAAGATCGTGTAAGAGTCGTCACTGCGCACGACAAGTGGTGGCCCGTACGGGGACCTTCGCTTTGATCAGAACCTCGGCAGTCCCGGGCAGCCGGCTGGTAAGTACTCCTTTGACTCCGAAAAGGGAGGAGGAGGCTCCATTAAGGAGGATATTTTTTAGTATTTTCCCCGATCAAAGGGGGCTCCATTAAGGAGGATATTTAGTAAATAAGGCTCTCGGATAAGCGAGGCTCGCGGAAAAGCGAGGGACAGCGCTGTATTTTCCCCGATCAAAGGGGGCTCCATTAAGGAGGATATTTTTTAGTGTAAGCAAGTTATTTCCCCGATCAAAGGGGGCTCCATTAAGGAGGATATTTTCCCCGATCAAAGGGGGCTCCATTAAGGAGGATATTTTTTAGTGTAAGCAAGTTAGAGAATCGGGCTGGTCCTGATTCGACTCCCTCTCCTAATCCGCCACCATAGATGGAAGACACCTGAGGTTAGTTGGAAAAGGCGCCTAATGTGTAAAGGATAGGTCAGAAGATTAGTTCCTAACGTAAGAGTTGTAAACTGCTGCTCGGTACCGTAGAGATGAGTTGTTTTCTTTAAGATCTTTGGGGAATTATTTCTACTTTCCCTCTTCCTTTACCTTGGTTAATGATAGTTTAGGTTGTTTTATTGATACCTGTTTTCTGACTTTCTGCTATGCTTCTATGCATCCTTGGAGAATTTGGAATTTCTGCTCTTATTGCTGTAATTGTGGCCTCTGTGGCCGTGGCAGTTATTGCAGCCACTATGAATGCTCTATCCTCACATGTGGCTGCTGGCATGGCTCAGCAAGCTCAATTATCTGGACTATATGTATAACGTATGTGCAGTATCAGAATTTCTCCCATGCAGGCAATTTGTTTCGTCAATTAAGCAAGACACTTCTAGGAACTTGGAGCCGTGAATTTGAACACACCATGATTGAGCTATGAACATCCATCGCTGCGATTAATTCTACCCGCGTGGAAGTCGCCGCAGTACAACAATGAATGGACTTAATACACGGAACATTGGGTTTTTTAAAAGACTGGGGTGGCATGGCGTTCTGGGCATTCTTGCTGGTGGTAGCATGATGTTTCATGGTTGGATATATCAGGCGAACTCGACAACGCGCACTGCAACAACAGCGCATATTGGTGCAAGCTCTGGCAGCCCTAGAAGCTGGCTTATCTCCCCATGTATGGCTCAGTATGCTGGATCGGTAGTCAGTGACGGGTAAGATCGTCCCCGGGACCTTTCAACCTAAGACAGGGAAACAATCATGCTATTGTTCTCCCAATGACGGGTAAGAATGGTCCTTGAGGGTCGGCAACCTAAGACAGGCACGATCCCGAGCCTTATTTTAATAAAACAAAAAGGGAGATATGTTGGGGCCCACTCGGCAGGACCGAGGTGGCACCCAGGCTTGTTGCCAGCGTGGACTCAAGATGGCGCCTGGGCTTGCAGCCAAGTCACGAGGCTCACGAGGCTGGCGGTGCCCTGAGCCTGCGCAGTGAGCCCTATCAGGCGCCTTACGGATAATTAGTGACGCAACGCCTCGTGCTACCACCTGCCCGCCCAGGAGAAGGTTAAAAGGCGTGCATGCCCTAGCGGGAGAAGGAAGAAGAAGGAAGGAGAAGGAGCTAAGAGGGTTGGTGGACAGGAAGAGCAGTTCCTTGGCGGACTGCTCCGGGCTCCGAGCTGGGACGGACATGTTCACAAAGCCACCATTGTGACCGGTGTGTGCTGCAGCAGAGACGTAGAGTGCCAGAAGGAGGGTTGGTGGAGTGATGAGGGAGAGGATAGAAGACTGATGTTGTTTTTACCTGAGAGGGCGTTGAGAGAGCATTAAAGAGGAACTGTACAAGAACCTGGGGTAATAAAACTGCTTGAGGAAGATCGTGTAAGAGTCGTCACTGCGCACGACAGAATATGGGATTGAAATCACAAAGTGACTTAATGAAGAGTAAGAGGAAAACACAGTAGTTGAAGAAAATATATTCTTGATGGTAAAATAAAACCTACTAAAGATGATTTGCACAAAATAGAATTCATACAATGTCTTTGCCCACTGAATTCCACAGTTCACTCTGTCAGATGTGTCAATGTTTGTCAGTTAAGTTTAGGCGATGGGAAGCTTAAAAAAATGCCATGCATGTCCAATCTCCCTGAGGGGATATATAAAGCCAGGAAGCACAAATGGTGCAAGCTCTGATCTTTTCTGAAGATGATCTTTTCTCTACCTATTAATCTTTCTTAGAAATATTCATCTGGAGAGGAAAATGATTTTTCTTCCATCACAAAAGAGGCAAGGCTTTGAAATTCTGTCTTTGTTCCTCACAATGTGGACTTGTATAATGTACAAAGAGTTCTCTCTGAAGCCCATAAACAAAAGAACAGCCCTGCTGTACACAACTTATCAGTTTAACTGAGAGTGCTTTTTCCTTTTCCTATGTCTTGATTTAAAGTGTTTCAACATATCACAAAAGTAAGATCTAATCATTGTAACAATTTATTATGGATTGCCCCAGAAAGATTTTAGGAAATGCATCTCTCAAATTTATGTTAACTCAGGCCCCAGAAGCACATGGGACATTGGCTAATGGTTGTTTATTTTTTTAATATCAAAAAAGATTAGACTTTTGGTGAATGACACAAACCACTTGCAGAAATAGCATATTTATAAGTAATTTACCAACATGAATAATTTTTTTAAAAAGTTTTATTGGTGCATTGTACGCATCTATCATCTTGTACACTTAATGGAGTAGAAGATGATAGAGGCATACATGCACACATCACTCTTTTAGCCTTTGCCCAATCTCTTCTATGTTCCCTCCTCCACTTTTTCTCATGTTTGGCTTAGTGATTGATTTTGATATATTTGTGAACCTATATCATGTACATTAGAGAATTTCCCTCTTCCCCCTCACATACTCCTCAGTTGTCACCTTATTTGCTCATCTATATATTTTTTTCTTCTATAGTTCCTCCTGTAACCCATTTTCTCCCTAGCTTCCACATATTAGGAATATGTAAATATACATAGTATTTAACTTAGAAAATTTGCACTACATGGAAAAGAAACATTGATCAAAATCAATTATTTATTTATTTTTAATTTGTTTTATTTTTCAATTCTTGGAAGAAAATTAACTTCTGGGAAAGATATAGCTTATTGTCATTCTAAGGTTTAAATAAAAGTTCTGGCCTTCTAAAAATTTGAAGCATTTTGCCCTCTATAAATTTTACTCATCTCTTTTTTCTTGCCCTTGTTTCTTCTGTAAAACATGTTTCATTATGAAAATGTATTTCTCTTTTCTTTGCCCGAATTTCTTATATAACATCACAAATGTTCTATACAATTCTTTATATATCTCTCTTTTAATTAAAATTAGAATAAAATAGCCTTTGAGAAATATGAGGAATTTTCAGAAGACAGGAGTATTAAAAAATTTCCAACATAAAAATATGCCTTCTTACCTGTCACCTCAATTTTATTTATATTTTATTGATGCATTGAATTCATACATCTTAATGGAATAAAAAAAAAACTTGTGTAGATATACAGGCATACATTACCCCATTAAAACCTACTCTTTCCCCATCCTATTCCCTTCCCTTTCCTCCCTCCCATGCTTGGATTAGTGGTTGACATTGATATGTTTTTTTATGTACATTATGTGCTTTAGAGAGTTTCCTTCTTCTCCTCTCCCATTCCTTCAGTTAGGTTGCCTCGTTTGCTCCTCTATAGGAGCTCATTTTTCATCTGGAGTTCCTATGATGACCCATTTCAACTTAGCTTTCACATATTAGTGAAAGCATTCAAAAGAGGAAATTCAAATGGCCAATAAATGCATGAAAAAATGTTCAACATCATTGGCAATCAGAGAGATGCAAGTCAAAACTACCCTGAGATTTCACCTAACTCCAACTAGAATGATAAGCATTAAAAACACAAACAACAACAGATGCTGGTGAGGATGTGGAGAAGTGGGAACTCTAAATCATTGTTGGTGGGATTGCAAATTAGTGCAACCACTTTGGAAAACAATATGAAGCATTTTCAGAAGAATGGGAACTAATTTACCATTTGACCCAGCAATACCACTTCTGGGTATCTATCCCAAAGAAAGCAAACCAAACTACCAAAATCATTTCAATTTTAGAATACCATATTTGAAACAAAAACTTGATATGGAAATAAGAGATGATTATGTAATTCTGAGAGAATTCAGTATCCATCACCTTCAGATAGTTTTGAAAGAAACCGCATATGGAATGGATCATGGATTGGAGAGATAGTAAATAAAACCATATTTCAGTATTGCCTGTGTATTAAAACCTTCTGACTTTGATGTGTCTGTTTTTAATATGTAGGAAATTAGACTACTATTTGGTAGAATAAAAAATAGGGCAGGGGGTGTAGCTCAGAGGTAGAATGCCCCTGGGTTCCATCCCCAGACCCGCAAAAAAAAGAAAAAAGAAAAAAAAGAAAAAATGTTGATAAGGGCCAACTGGGATTATACTATGAAAAAATAGAACGCAGAAATACTTCAGCCGAAATATGAGGCAAACATTTGCCCAAGGAAGCAATAATGTCAATTTCTTCACCAAAAGGAGGGCAGTTTTGAACAAAAAAAGACATAAATTAAAAGAAACAGAAAAGTGTCACACACACACACACACACACACACAGACACAGACACACACACACACACACATATACACACATACACTTGTAAGTAGAAATAGGCAGATCTTTTATGTTTTTTTAAAATTCTCAGATATTGGACTTGTTTCTCTACAGTTGGAATCTGGAATATCTTCCAACATAGGGGTGCCAATAAAGGAAAAGAAGAGATTATTATCCCCCAATTCCCTTTGAGAGATATTCACAATGACTTAAGACTTTCTACATGGGTAACTTTTTAAAGGTTTTTCTACCACTTAATAGTCACAAGGAGAAGCTGGGTGTGGTGGTACACACTTGTAATCCCAGCACTTGGGAGGCTGAGACAGGAGGATCACAAAGGTTCGAAACCAGCCTCAGCTACTTAGTGAAACCCTGTTTCCAAATAAAATATAAAATAGGTCTGGGAGTATAGCCTCGATGCAGAAAGCCTCTGGGTTACACCCCTAGTACCACCAATAAATAAATAAATAAATAAATAAATAAATAAATAAATAATAGTGAGAAGGACTGGGGTCCACAATTTTAACACATCAGCCCTTGGGGGACATTCCTCATTGAATGAACACATCTCCAATGTTCATGTCAATTTCACTGTGTAAAACTATTTTCATTTCTTCTATGGAACCACCAAACTCTTAAATATTGTAACACCATTGAGAATCCATATTCAACATTTTCTCTAAGAGTCAAAGCAAATTCTTAGCTGTTTCTATAAAAATAAAAAAAGTAAGTAATGTACTTCTGTGTATGTCTGTGTTGGGAGTGGAATACTGGGAACTGAACCCGGGGACATTTTAACTCTGAATTCAAGTCAAGCCTATTTTACTCTTTTTTTATTTGTCTGTTTTTTTAAACATTGTCTCGCAGAGTTTCTGAGGCCTTTTCTAGGTTGCTTAGAGTGGTCTTGAACATGAGATCCTATTACCCCATCTTCCCAAGAACTGGATATAGATCTGTGCCCTAATATCTGGCTATTACTTATATCTGGCTATACTTCTAGAATACAAAGGGATAACCTTAGCATTTCAAATGAATATTAATGGCATATAAAAGAAGACATGACACCAAATCAAAATTAAAAACCAGGTAGAAAAACTGGACTGTAGCTCCATGTTCAGTGTCTAGGTTTATAGTGATGTTTCATAGGCTCCAAAGAGCTTGGATAGCCTTGATCTCATAGCCTCCCCCCCTGAAACCTATATGGACACTCTATTGGGCTGGCTCTACTAAAATAAGTGGTCCCTTCATGGACTTCTTGCAGTGATTCTAATACTGCCACACACTAACTACCTACCAGGCTTTTCTTTGAAATTTTGGTGGAAGCCTTTATGATCCTACAACTCTTGTATTCTGAATAACAGCAAAATCAGCATCACAAAGATTATGCCAAGGTAGGATGCCAGCACTAGCTAAATACCTGGCCCTGCTTGCATGGCAGAAAAATTAATCTCTTTTCTTGCCAGTTTAGGCAGCTCTGGGGAGGCAGAATGCTCCAGCAATCTCTTCTCAAATTATTTCTTAGAAATTGCTTAAAACAAATTTCTATTTCTGTGAATCAGGGACTAATACCTGTGGCTTTGCCAATTTCTAAAATTTCATCCAGGAATTTTTCTTGTTGGTCTGGTAAAAAGGCTTAGTATCTTTTTAAAGGTGCTGACATCATTAGCAACTGCATGCTTCTCAGCTGTATCTTTAATGTACTTCTGTTTTGGCCAAAGTACCATATTTCCAATTGTTTCTGCTCTTTTACTCTTCATTTCTTATTATCACTGGGAATTAGGCTAAAAAGAGCTAGTAAGGCCCATGCCACTGCCTGAGTACACTCCTGCCTTAAAATTTTCTTAATCACAATAACTATGCCATTGCCTTTAAGCTCACTATTAGACAATGCATCAAGACTTAGACAAATTTCATAAAAAATATCTATACATTTTTTCAAGTGTATGTTTTTTGCCCCTTTGTAAAATATCAATTGGCCTCCCTGCACTTGGGAGGCAGAGACAGGAGGATCGCGCAGGTTCGAATCCAGCTGTGCTGCCTTAAGAGACCCTGTTTCAAAAAAAAAAAAAGTATAAAAAAATAGGTCTGGGAGCTTGGGAGCATAGCCCAGAGGTAGAAGGGCTTCCAGGAAACCCAGTACCACCAAAAAAAAAAAATCAATTGGCATTAAGTGTGCAGATTTGTTTTCGAATCTTCTATTCTGCTCCATTGGTCTATGTATCTGTTTTTGTGCCAGTACCATGATGTTTTTTATTACTATGGCTTTGTAGTATACTTTAACGTCAGGTATTGTGATTCCTTCTGCATGGTTTTTGTTGCTTAAAACTACTTTGGCTATTCTGTTTTTTATGTTATTCCAAATGAATTTAAAAACTGATTTTTCTATGCCTGTGAAAAATGACCTTTGTAATTTAATGGGTATTGCATTGAATCTGTAGATCACTTTTGTTAGCATGGTCATTTTGATAATATTTTTCTGCCTATCCATGAATATAAAAATATTTCCATTTTCTAAGGTCTTCTTTGATTTCTTTTTTAAATGCTTAATAATTTTTTTTGTAACAGTCTTTTCCCTCCTTGCTTAAGTTCATTCCTAAGTACTATATTTTTTGTGGACTATCCTGAATGAAAGTCTTTTTGGGATTTCTTCTTCAATGGTTTTGTGGTTGGTTTACAAAAAGTGTGCTATTTTTTAAGATTTATTTTGTATCAAGACATTTTGCTGAATTTGTTCATCAGTTTTATAAGTCTTTTGGTTGAGTTTGATTGGTTTTCTAAGTATAGTATCATATCATCTGTAAATAGCGAAAGTTTTTTCTATTTGTATTCCTTTGATTTTCTTTTCTTGCCTTATTGCTCTGGCTAGAGTCTCAAGTACTATATTGAAAAGAAATGGTGATAATGGACATCCTTTTCTTGTTCCACTTTTTAGGGAAAATTCTCAAAGTTTTCCCCCATTTAATATTATGTTAGTCATGGCCCTATTATAGATTTTCTTTATGATGTTGAGGTATGTTTCTTCTACCCTGGTTCTCTGCACTGCTTTTAGCATAAATGGATGTTAGATTTTGTCAAATGATTTTACAGAATCTATTGAAATGATCGTATGATTTTTGTCTTTGGTTCTGTTCATGTGATTAATTACATGGATTGATTTTTGTATATTGAACCAGACTTGCATCTCTGGGATGAACCCTACCTTGTCATGGTGTATGATTTTTTTGATGTGGTTTTGAATGTATACTGCTAGTATTTTGTTTAGCAATTTTGCATCCAAGTTCATCAGTGATATAGACCTGTAGTTTTTCTTCCTTATGCTGTCTTTATTTGGTTTTTGTATTTATGTGATGTTGGCTTCATAGAATGTATTTAGGAAATTCTCGTTTTTTTTTTTTTCTATTTCATGAAATAAACTGAAGAGTATTGGAATCGTTTCTTCTATAAAGGTTTTATGAAGCTGACTTGGGAAATCATCTGTTCTTGGCCTTTTCTTTGATGTAGGCTCTTTATTGCTGTTTCAATCTTTTTGATTACTATTGGTTGGTTTAAATTTTCTACATCTTCTTGTCTCAGTTTAGGAAGGTTGTGCAAAACTGAATAACCATGTGAGGAAAAATTGAAGTAAATCTTACTTTCTTACCTGTACAAGGGTCAATTCAAGATGGATCAAAGACTTGGAAATTATACCAGACACTTTGAGGCTCCTTGAAAAGGGCATAGATCCAACATTGCAACCCATAGGCACAGATTAAAAATTTTCTCAACAAGACCTCAAAGGCATAAAAAACTAAAAGAAAAATCAATATGTGAGATCACATTAAACTGAAGAGCTTCTGTATAGCACATGAAACTATCAAGAACCTCAACCTAGAGCCAACAGAATGAGAAAAGATTTTTGACAACTCTTCTTTGATATAGGACCAATATCTAGAATATACAGAAAAATCAAGAAACTCAGTACTAAGAAAACAAATAACCTAATAAAAATGAACTAAATAGACACTTCACCAAAGAAGAAATTCAAATGGCCAATAAATGCATGAAAAAATGTTCAACATCATTAGCAATCAGAGAGATGCAAATCAAAACTACTCTGAGATTTTACCTAACTCCAAATAGAATGGCAATTATTCAAAATGCAAACATCACCAAATGCTGGCAAGGATGTGGAGAACTGGAAACTCTAAACATTTTTGATGGGATTGCAAATTAGTGCAACCACTTTGGAAAACTGTATGGAGAATCCTCTATAGAATGTGAATGGATTTACCATTGGATCCAGCGATATTACTTCTGATAATCTACTCAAAAGAATGGATGCATGCAACCAACTACCAAACTAATGCATTCATATCTATGTTCATAGCTGCATAGTTCACCATTGCCAAACTATGTATCAGCCAAGATGTCCATCAACAGATGAATGCATTAAAAAAATATGGGATATGTACACAATAGAATTTTACTCAGCCATAAAGAAAAATACAATTATGTAATTTACAGAGAAATGGATTGAACTAAAGTGAGATTGGTCAGTCACCAAGAATAAAAAATCAGATGCTCTCCTTTATATGTGAAAGCTAGGGAGAAAATGGATCATAGGATGAACACTTGATGAAGAAGGAAATACTCTAGATGAGCAAATAAGGCTACCTCACTGAGGGAATGTAAGGAAGAAAGAGGAAAAATTCTCTAATGCACATAATATACTTTTTTTTTTAGTGGTACTGGGGTTCCTGGAAACACTTCTACCTCCAGGCTACACTCCCAGACATCTATTTTTTATATTTGTATTTGGAAACAGGGTATCTTAAGCCAGCAAGACTGGCTTCATACCTGCGTGATCCTCCTGTCTCCGCCTCCCAAGCGTGGGGATTACAAGCATGTGCCACCACACCCGGCCACGTAATATACTTTAACTAACATATTAATGTCAATCGCTAAGCCAAACACGAGAAGGAGGGAGGGAGAGAATGGAGAGGGAATTGGATAAGGGCTAATTTTGTGATGTGCACATGCATTTTTCCACCATCTTCTACCCCATTAAGATGTATGACTATGATGAGCCAATAAAAATTAAAAATAATAAATAAAATATATATGCCATTTTGACAAGTATAAAATACAATTATTTATATTTTGCATGTACTATACTGATGCTTAGTAGCTATACATATTATGATGATTTGTTTTGTGACAAAAGACTCAAATTTTAAAAATAGAAGCATTAATGCAAGAATTTGAAAACTAGAATAGAAATTCAAAGATTAACTATAACCGAGATCTTGGAATTAGATAAAGGAAAGAATCCCAAATGTCCTAAAGGAACTGAGAAGTGGAGTTTGGTTTAGAAAACAAAATAATAAACAAAAAAGAGGGATATTAATATCAAGGCCATCTCTATTTTAAGTTATCTTCTAAGGTAATGGTTCTTTTCATATGTCATAAGAGGATTATTACTTAGATTTTCTGAAGATAGAGTTCAACTCACATGAATGGGCACATTATGTTCCTATCACTACCAAAACCTGATCTTTGCAGTAATTCAAAACTAGTTATTTCTTGATCATTGCTGATGGAGTGGTTGTGGCTTCCTGAAACAATAAATTTGAACCTACTACATAGAGCTTGTGACTCTAGTAACACCAAGCTTGTTTCTTTCTGGTTTATTTACCTTAATACTAGATGCACAAGGGGCTTTAGCAAAGGTTCTGAACTAAACATGATGATTAATGGAATCAACTCACTGAGTTATGAAGAAAGATTGCAAGACTTGAAAATACATTGCTTAGTTAAGGATCAGTTGTCTCAAGATAGATAATAGTTTCCTAATATTTGAAACATAAAAATAATATCATATCCTTCATATGCAAATATGTACTGAAAGTTCCTTGTCTCCATGACGGAAACAGCTTTTAACAATTTTAAATATCTTCCTATACTCCAATCCCTCCTATGAACAATAAGACTCATATAATGGGTCAGGATTAATGAAGCCATTTTGAAATGAAAAACAACTGCTTTAAGGTCTAAATTTAATAATATTGAATTCTTGATCTAATATTAATGCATTTTTCTGCCACACTTAACAATTCTCTATTATCTGGCACCAAATGGGTGTGAAGTAAGTTAATTCAACTCTGACATTATCTGCCTAGTGTTACTTTCAGATCTCACAAGATAAAGGGGCCCAGTCCTGCAAGATTGTCCCTATTTGAGACATGTCCCAAGTAGGGGCCACTATTACTTTGGGCCAATTCATCACAAATTATTAGTTTTCAAGAGTTAAATAAAAAAATTAAAGTAATATTTTACCTAAAATAACTAAAATAAATAAATAATCAGTTTACATTACTAATTATTTGACTAATTGTCAGGCTTAATAATTAGTCAGAATGGCTCACGAAACTCAGGATGTGATATTTCTTTCATTACTACTCAGGAGAGTCCAAAAGGAGGAAATACAGAGGGCACAGGAAGAAAAGAAGGAAGGACTTGGGAGTTTTCAGTAACTCTCTATGTATGCTATACTCCAAGCTTCACAAACACAAAAACTCTCCAAAACCTGCCATTTAGGGTTTGTTGTTGTTTTTAAAATAAAAGCTTCTTTGACCATTAGAAACTAACCGAGCTTTCTGCTTTTCTCTCTTCCCTGAATACTAGGGGAGGCACCAAAACTTTTAATTTGTCTTGGCCTTTCAGGTGACCAGCCTCCATCCTGAAACTATCTTGGAGTCCACCCAAAGTTATCTCATAAGACAAGAAGACTCTTATCACTCAGGATAAATGAAGGGTTCTAGGACCTCTGCGTCAGTCACTGAGGATAAAGAGTAAATATTTTTCTATGATATCGCCAGTATATAAAATCCATTGAATTGGATTATCGCAAAGAATATGAAGTACATTGGTTTAAAAATTAATATACTAACCACACAAAAAATACAATTGACCTTCTGAATCTGTGGGTTTTGCATTCATAGAGTCAACCAAACTAAATTAAAAAGTCCATTTTAAATTGCACATGTACTGAGTATGCATAAATTTTTTTATGTTATTATTCGCTAAAGAAAGTAAGAAATATTTATATAGTATTCACTCATATTAGGCATTATAAGCAATCTCAGGGTGATTTAAAATATACAGAAAGATTAGTGTAGGTAATTTAAAAATATTATGCTATTTATTTATTTATTTTAGTGGTACTGGGATTCATGGAAGCCCTACCTCCGGTCTACACTCCCAGACCTATTTTATACTTCTTTAAATTTGGAAACAGGGTCTCTTAAGCCAGCGTGGCTAGCTTCAAACCTGCGCGATCCTCCTGTCTCCATCTCCCAAGCTTGGGGGATTAAAAGTGTGCGCCACCATGCCCTGCTATCATGCTATTTTCTATAAAATGAGTTCAGCTTCCATAAATTTTGATATCCAAACAGGATCTGGGAACTAATTATCTATAGATACAGAGGGACAATTATATCATTAGAGTTTCTGACCAAGTATCTATGATTGGCCATAGATACTCTGCATTGTCTTCACCAAATTGCAATCAGTTTTCTCTACTCCACATAGGCCCCTGAATTTCAGCTTCTTCTTAATCCTGAACAAGTATTAAGATGTTCTATAAGTCTAATCAATCACTATCCTAAGTATTAACACTAAACACATTTCCTGTCAGATGGTACTTGTCCTGCTATTTATTTGCTTCTTTCTATTTGTCTAATTTCTCTTTAAATGTTTCTGCCAAGTTATTTTTCCCATTTCTACAAGAGTAAAACTTTTGTTTTTCTGTTTGATTTTTAAACACTTGTTCATATCTAAGTTCACAGCCTTCTGCTTATTATAATAGTCTCTTCAAGTAAAGTTTCTTATCTATCTCTGGATTTGTTTTTGACACTCCTTAAAGTGAATGTTAATAACTCTACAGTTACTTAAGTTGACATTTTAGCATCAATTCTACCCAGACAAAAATGAAACTAAGAATTAAACAATAATAATTCAAACTTGGGTAATGAAAACTAGGCATCTGGATAATTTTATAATTTTATAAATGTATTAAAGGCTTTTTGTAAGATACCTTTTACAAAGAAATTTTCTAAAGTGAAAGAAAGGAAAAAACACATCATTCAAAAATAACAATTGGCTACATACTATGGAATATCTTCTTAAAATTATAAATTACTTCATTTTTGTAAGCTCTCAAGTAAAATGGTATTGCATTATCTTAATCTCATTTATATTTTATTTCTATAGACCTAATTAATTTATTACTATTTAATATTAATTTATACTTTTATTGGTATATTATAGTTTCTCATCATAATGTAATTCGTAGTAATAGTTGCACACAGTACTTGGCTTATTTGAGGTACTGGGGATTGAATCCAGAGATGCACTCTCTCTGAACTGATCTCCCAGCACTTTAATTTTTTTGACAGGGTTTTAATAAATTGCACAGGCTTGTCTGAAACCTATAATTCTCCTGTCTCAGTTTCCCAAGTATTGAAATTAGAGGCATGCATCACCAAACTTAGTTATAAGTTTCTCTTTTAAGTAGCACAACTATTTTTTTTTCTTTCTATGAGAGAATATAAGTATGGAATTCAAAATAAATTTGCACTTCACCCTTGTGTAGGGATCATGTTTATATCCTCTATACCATCCAGTTTTAGTGAATGTGTTGCCAAGATGAATTCCCAATCTTTGTTAAATTGTGATTATTATTATTATTAAAATTTAATTTTAATTTTATTTTGTATTTTTGTGGTTTTTATTGGTACATTATAGTCTCACATCATAATTAAATCATGTTGACAATAACATACAAGCACACACTTTTTTGGTGCCCTCCTCTCCATTTTCCTCCCACCAAATACATAATTCTCAGATTGACATTGGTATATAATTACATGTATACACATAGTCTATGGTAGTATTTCTATTAATGAATCTAAATCTTCTTCCACCCTTACCCTTATATATCCTCCCTGGCTCCATTGAGGTTTCTTATTATCATCTGGATTCTTTCTTGTATCCCAATCACTCCCTATTCTGCACATATTAAAGCAAAACCAAAAACAAACAAATAAAAAAACATGAGCCTTCATTTTCTATGATTGGCTAAAATCACTTAACATAATGTCCTCCAGGTTCTTCTATTTTCTTTTAGATGGTGTACTTTTATTTTTCTTTATTGCTGAGTAGAATTTTCTTGTGTGTATTTCCCATAAATTAATAATCCATTCATTTGTTGATGGTCACCTAGATTGGTTCCATAGTTTGGCTCTTGTGAATTGTACTGCTAAGAACATGGATAGGCATCTATTACTGTAGATCTCTGGTTTCAACTCCTTTGGAAAGATACCCAGTATTGGTATGGCTAGATCATATGGTGGATCCATTTTTAGTTTTCTGATGACTTTCCATACTGATCTCTGTGGTAACTGGACTAGTTTGCCATGCCACCAACAATGTAGAAAAGTGTCTATATTTCTACAGTGTTGCCAACATTTATTGTTATTTACCTTCTTTATGATTACCATTCTGGTTAAAAGTAGAATATCAGTGTAGTTTTGATTTGCATCTCCATGATTGCTAGTATGATATTGAACATTTTTATATATCTGTTAGCCATTTCTATATCATTTTTTGTGATTTGTCTATTCAATTCAGTTGCCCATTTCTTGATTGGGTTATTTGTTCTTCTAGTGTAAATTTTTTTTAAGTTCTTTGTGTGTTCTAAATATCAAACTTTTGTCAGAGGGATAGCAGGTAAAGATCTTTACCCATTCTGTAGGCTTTTTCTTTAGACTCTTGATGATTTTCTTTGATAAGCAGGAACTTTTTTGTTTGATGTCATCCCATTTATTAAGTCTTGGTTTAATTTTCTGAGCTTTGAGGGTCTTGTTGGCTTACTATGTTGGAAATAACATAATTTTTACTATGTTTGAAATAACATAATTTTCAGGGAATTCTCTATGTGTGTAATATGAGATATATTTTCATAATTCATTTGGTGTTTTATTTTACTCACTAATAAAATCCAGGATTAAAATAAATAAGATCATCACTGAGTTGACTTAATATGTTGGAAATATCATAACAACAAGAAACACTTCAGTTACCACCAGTTTAACCATATGAATTTGCCTTTAATGTTAAAAATACAAGTCAAACAAATTCTTCAATTTTCAGTAAATCTTTGTTAACATTATTTCATAGCAAATTTTCTCACATTACTTTTCTCTTTCTCCATTTTTATTACTATTTCCCTGGTTCAAACCATAATCATCTGTCATCTAAAAATTTGATAAAATAAAAATAAGAGGTACTAATATAGTGCATTTCAGAGTCAGAATTATAAAAAATAAGGTAGTTAATTACATTGAATATTTTTAATTAGAAACTATTTCTGTAAAAAAATAGCAACTTGATCTTAAGTAAAGCTGTATTTGACAATGTATGACAAAATATAGAAAATATTCTAGTTTCTTACATCTTTTTAAAAGTTCAAAACATGGTATTAACTATAACTAAATAAGTCTATGAGTGTATGTGTGTGTATATGAGGGTCACACAATGTTTCCAGGCTAGTCTCATTCTCATGGAGTTCAAAAGACACTATTCTACCTTTGACTTCAGCCTAGCAAATAGTTGGAACAAGAAGCATGTACTACTACTCTCATTTGGATTAGTACATTTAATTATATTAACATAAATAACTTGTATGTATTGTTTCCTAAGTATATAGTTCAGTGGGGGTCTAAAATTTGAAAGATATAGAGAAATAGAGTGTCTTTAATATCCTGTGTCAAGTAATCACTAGGACACACACATTACAATTAATTCATGAATAAATTCTTCCCTGGATCTTGTATTTCAATATTCTATCTGTTGAATAAATGAAAAAATGCATGTGTTTTAGAGTAGATGTATATAGATAGTAAAACTGACAGAATTGCTGTTCTAAAAAATTAGAATTTTAACTTGAATTCTCCTTCTGACAGATGACTATTTATTTTTTTACAGTGACATAGGACACAGGAATGCATGTGTTAAGACAAAGTGTATTATTTTTTCTCATGAAAAAATAGTTTTGATTTTTGTTAAGTACTGAGACATATGCAGCCTGAGATCCAAAGTTCAGCACCATAAAGCTTAGAACAGACTGTCTGGAGCTAAAAGTACTTTAGAATGTGTGTTATAAATTGCCTGTTATATCCATACAGGAGCAAAATGGTAGTAGAAAACCTGCTTTCAAGGAGAAGTATGTCTTAATAGATACTTCAGAATGAACAATATAAAAATGTAATTTAAAATGCTTAAAGATTTTGTCAAATAGATTATATAACTTATGAGTACCTTTTTACATTTTGACAAGTGTTAAATTTTATATTTCTTGATTGATATATTATTACAGTAAATATTTTTCTGGAAAACTTTCTTACGGTCTTCTGTTGTTATAAAACAAAACTATATTTGTCAGAGAATACTTGATGAACCTCCTCACTTATTTTGATAAATTTTTTATTTAATAATATTTTAAGAACATTTTTATTTTAGATACTTACTTTTCTTTTTCCTTCCAGAAAAAAATGTCATTTTTCTGTCTTAAGATAATTTTATCTGACAGAACAGAGAGAATTATATAAGATTTTATTTTTCCCATAGTATTATTGTCTACATCAGTGGAAAGAAAGCACTTTATATACAGGTGTAGCTCTTATCCAATGAATGCAGAGATCAGAAAGCCCTTGGTTTTGTTGATATTAAAAACGGACTGCTCTGAAACTCTGCTTTTTATTCTGGCCAAAGATTAGTTATAAAAATATTAAATTTTACTTCTAATTACAACTCAGGGTTTTTTACTGAAAATCAGAGACTTCAGACTAATTTTCTTTTAAAAATTATTACACACTTGCCATATAGAAAGTATCATGTTTTTAGTTGGGGTTAAGTTTACACAGTCAAAACTCATTTAAACTCTGAGTTTACACCTCAGCAAAATATTAAAAGAATATTTCAGAAATGTATACCTAAAGGAGGTGCATCAATTAAACGTATAGCTGCAGTTTAGTTAATGCTCAACTAGTGTGTTATAACTATTATTCTTAATCGAGCTTCCATCCATTAGCTGTAAATATTCTAATAAATATACAAGTAATTCATTCATCTATCTGCTTATAGGAATTACTAGTATCAGAAACTCTAATTTGCTTTTGGGATGAAATCAATGCTTTTTGAGAGTATGATAGAAATTTTATCATAAAATTAGTCTTTAGTTTCATGGCTATCCACTGGCATAACCATGTTGCAAACACTGCTTTTCCTTTCTGACTTTCAGATTCATAGCTGGTACTCCAGATTCTGGGCAGAACCAGCTACTTAAATTCTATTCCTGAAATTGGCAATGCCCTGCTTCTCTCAGTATTGAGACTTGGCACTTGTGTTCACATTACCTCTACTCAGATATATAGCCACAAGAATATAATTTCTGCCCATAATTCAAATAAGAAAAAAATAAAATCTCCAGAACTTTCATAAATCCTGTGACACAGTCCTGCCAATACCTCAGTTTTAGTCTGGGAGTTCTATGCTAGGCTTCTTATCAACATAAATGTAAGTCAATGCCTTTGTATTTACATAAACTCCTAAGTTCACAGAAAGTCAGTTATATTAGAAATATAAAACTAAAAAAGAAATGTTCAACTTAACACCAAATCTTCAGAACAGAGATTCAATGTGTTTCGTATGTGGGCATTTCCTGAAAGGTGTAGACTTCCCTTAGTTTTTCTGTTTTCAAATATAAACTCACTGGCATCTTTTACAAATTGTTTCACATGCTTGTCTTAAACCTTTCCTCTACAGGTAGGCTATAATTCACCATTATCTTGTTGACAAGGCTATGATTCATTTCACACATCATTGTTCATTAAAATAATATGTACCAGAGCCTAGTTCCATCCCACTTCAAAGCCCAACTGCTAACACATTTATGGTCAATTAATTTTCATGGATGAAGAGCAGTTGAAAACTGTGCAAGGTTTTCACCTTTATAATTCTTTTATTTTTTGAAAGTTAGTAACTACAAACTAATTCAAATAGAATGATTTTTAAAGTATTCTTTTCAAATTTTTTTTATAAAACCAGTTAACCTCATGTAGAAAAAAATAAAGCCATTTAACTGTTTGTAGAGTTTAAAGTTATCTTCTTTAAAAACTATTTCTAAAGTATGACTTTACTATTCTTGCAAGTATCAGTTTCAAATCCAGAATATTTATTCTATATTTGGGCGTGATTTCTTTCTGTTTTTAATAATTTTTCAAAGGCACTTTCAATATCATAAAAGAAAGGTTGCTGAAAGTAAGTAAAATATTTTTCATAAAATTACCGTTACTCATTTAAAATTTTTAGAAATATTGATCATAATTGTAATTGATAAAAGATTATTTATTGATTCAGTTTAGAATTAATTTGCACACCTGATACTATGCTGTGATGGTTTGTACTTTAAATGCAATACTCACATTGTTTAATCGTTTTCTTTAGAGAAAATTTAACTACATAGAAAACTGGAAGATGAGAAGTGGGGTTAAAATTAAACCAATAAGGCTGGGGATGGTGGTGCAAGCTTGTAATCCCAGCATTCAGGAGGTGGAGACCAAGGATCTATGGTTTGAGGACAGACTCAGCTACTTAGGGAGATGCATCCCAATTCAGTGAAACCCTGTTTCGAAAATTAAAAGAAAAACTGAAAAAAAATAGGGCTGGGGGTATAGTTCAGAGGTAGAATGCCCCTGGGTTCCATTCACAGTAGCAATCAATCAATCAATCAATAAACCAATAATTTTTTGGTTACAGGGAGGTGAAATATATTGTCTAAGCCAGATAGTTTAACACAAAAAATTCTAAATGTATGTTTCACAACCATACAGGAATTGATTAAAAGTAGAAATGAATCAGATAAATGAAATCATAGTTACAAAAGATTTTATATTTCATAGATTTATGAAGAAGTATAAAGCAATATACTATATTTCAAAGAAAAGACTTTGGGAAAATAAAAAGAAAAATGTAGGCAAAATAAAAGTAGAGAGGATGTATTAACCATATATTTTTTAAAAAAGAGTTGCAATATTTTAAGAAATCAGCATATAAAGAATGGTAAGAAAAATTTTCTATTAAAATTAAAAGAACAGTAGTTCATAACCAGGCTTCAGATGACGAATGGAAATTTGCAAGGAAAATGACCACAGAATCAAGTGTTAAATCTTAGCAACTGTTCATCTGTCCTGAGGGAGTTCCAACTTACAAGTTATACAAAATATAGAAAAAAAGATTTATTTTACTTAAAATTTATCTTGTATCACTTAAAATACAAAATGTCTAATAAAATTAAGATTTTTGCTTACAGCCTATAATCCTGATTTTTCATTTATTAAAATAGCACAATGTTGATCTTAATAGATTTCACCTAACTCCAACTAGAATGGCAATCATTCAAAACACAAACAAACAAATGCTGACAGGGTGTGGAGAATTGGGAACTCTAAAACATTTCTGGTGGGGTTACAAATTAGTGCAACCACTTTAGAAAACTGTATGGAAGATCCTAAGAAGAATAGAAATAAACTTATCATATCATCCAGCAAAAGCACTTCTGGGTATCTAAACAAAAGAATGTAAATCAAACTACAAAACTAGTGCATGTAGTTCTCCTTCCTTGAACTTTCTTTATTTGGCTTTGGTATTAATGTGATGTTGGCTTCATAGAATGTATTTGGGAGAGTTCCATTTTTTTTTTAATTCATGAGATAGATTGAAGAGTATTGGTATTAGCACTTCTATAAAGGTTTCCTAGAATTCACTTGGGAAACCATCTGGTCCTGGGCTTTTCTTTGATAGTAGGTTCTTTATTGCTGCCTCAATCTCTTTGATTATTATTGGGTGGCTTAAGTGTTCTATAGCTTCTTGACTCAGTTTAGGAAGGTTGTATTTATCTAGGAAGTTGTCAATTTCCTCTAGATTTTCCATTTTTTTTGTAGTATAGTTTTTCAAAGTAGTTTCTGATAATCCTCTGGATTTCTACACTGTCAGGAGTAATATCTCCTTTTCATCTCTTATCTTCATAATTTGGGTTGATTCTTTTTTTTAGGTAGGTTGGCTAATGGTTTGTCTATCTTGTTAATTTTTTCGAGAAACCAACTTTTGGTTTCGTTGATTTTCTGTATTGTTTATTCTCTACTTCATTAATTTCTGCTCTGATTTTAATAATGTCCTGTCTTCTACTGGCTCTGGGGTTAGATTGTTTCTGTTTTTCAAAGGCTTTGAGGTGTGTCATTAGGTTATTTATTTGGTGATTTTCTGTTTATCTTATGTAAGCACTCAGTGTTATCAATTTTCCTCTTAATACTTTGAAGGCATTCAAAGTATCCCAGAGGTTTTGATATGTTGTATCTTTATTTTTGTTTGTTTCTAAAAATTTCTTGATTTCACTTCTTACATCTTCTGGCCTATATCTTTGATGAATTTGGATGCATACTGCTAACCAAAATACTAGCAACATGCATTCATATTCTAGATATTAGTCCTCTATAAGAGGAATAGCTGGCAAAAATTTTCTTCCATTTTTTTTTGGCTCTGTTGAGGTTCTTGATAGTTTCTTTTTCTGTATAGAAATTCTTCAGTTTTATTCAAGTCCACATTTAGATTCACCTTTTACTTTCTTGTGCTTTTGGTGTCTTGAAAAAGTTTTTACCCATGTCTATGTGTTGAAGTGTTAAACCTATTCCCTCTTCAAAAAGCTGCAAGTTCTCTGCTCTGATTATTTTTCTTATTTTCTTCTTCATTTGAGGATTGAGAGATGGAGCCCAGGGGCATTCTACCTCTGAGCTATATCCCAATCCTTTATTTTTGAAACAGGGTCTCACTAAGTTGCTATGAGCCTCTCTAAGTAACTGAGGATAACCACAAATCTGCAATACACCTGTCTCCACCTCCTAACTACTGAAATTACAGGCCTGCTCCACCAGGCCCCAGTCGATTATGTATTTTTCTAAGCCCAGCCATCTATGAATGAAAGAAAACAGAAGACTGAATTGGCTGACAGACAATTAGCTCATTTCAGAGTAGGCTGGTCAAGCATTTGCCCTTCACCAGTGTCTTAGATATTTTCCTGGGTTGAATGCAACAACAAAAACAAAAAGATGATCATAAATTCCCATTTACTCTTTCATCTTTCTTTCTTTACAGATTAAAATTCTTTCTGATATGTTCTAGAATATATTTGATATGTATAAATACTAATGTAATGTTCTGAAATAATAGATTCATATGAGTATACTCAGAGAGAAATAATACTTAAAATAACATAAAGGATGAGTTAAGTTTTTTCTTCTTTTCATGTTTTTAAGGCATTTTCCCAGTAAGGGGATTCTGGTTGTATTGCACAGTCTTAGAACAGTTGATGGGAATCAGGAAAATATTATTGAAATAGCAGAAATCTCTGTTGTGTCAAATGTCTTTAAACAAATAATTATTCCTTATTGTTCCTTGTTTTTTATCATCATCATAATATTGAAACTTATCAATTAAACTCTGTGTAATTATAAAATTCAACAAAACCTCATTGTTATCTATTTGCCAGCTCTCTCTAACATTATTCTATCCATCATTTAGGTGATAGTGTATAATCCAAATAGAAAGATGGAATTTATTTTAATGTTCTGTGTTATACATACTAATCATTGTGTAACAGTACTTCTTGTTACTCATTTGTGAATTTTAACTTGGATAACTTTCAATATAGGAAAATTTAATATTTCTGGTAATTAGTCTTTAACATTATTTCCTTTAACAAAAAACTATGATGTTGCTGGGCGTGGTAGCACACGCTTGTAATACCTGCGCTTGGGAGGAGGAGACAGGAGGATCACGCAGGTTTGAAGTCTGCCTCACTGGCTTTAGACACCCTGTTTTCAAATTTAAAAAAAAAAAAAAAAATATATATATATATATATATATATATATATATATATATATATTCCCAGACATTATATATATATCTGGGAGTTTAGCTCGGAGGTAGAAGGGTTTCCAGGAATCCCAGTACCACACATACACACACAAAAAAACTATAATATAATTGCAAATAAACACATCTTTTGGGTCTAAGTAAATCCAGATAATCTTGGCATAAAACTTAATGACTCAGTAATGTTTCTCTGTGGAGAGTATTATTATTTGCTGACACTTGCACTTAACTTAGCTTTTAGTCATATTTAGCACCCTCTTTCATAATATGTGGCATTTGGCTAATAGAAATATGGAAATATGGAAGGTTTATTCACTTCAACAAAAAAAGCTAGAAAGCATGGCAGAAATACTAGCATTTCTGGAAGATTAAAATAAGTGAAAGGGACATTTTTCTGATACCATATTCCAAATGGGCTATTAAATGGGCTATTGATAGTGATACTGGGATATCATTTTTCTTTCTTCTGATAAGCATCTTATATACATGATTTTGCTTATTCAACAACTTTCTAAATAATCCTAGTACAATAATCAAGGAAACTAATGTATAAGAAAAATACTTGAAAAAAGCTAGTTAAGTTGTTTATTATTATTATTATTATTATTATTTTGCTTTACAGTTTTTGGCAATATTTAGTAATCTAATTACCTGTACATGTTGCTTTTTCTTTCTCTTTTAACAGTGTCAATGTGAGAAGCAAATAATGGATGCATTTTTGAGAGCACAGTTATTCGGCTAATATCCTGCAGAATCTATCATTTACTGCTTATCATGTGCCAGAAACTACTATAAATGATTTATGCACATTTTCTCATCATCTAGAACTCTAAGATGTAGGTATTTTCCCTCATTTTACAATAAAAGAAGCTAGCCTTTAGAAAAATTAATAAATAAGCCCTAGGATCATATGCAAATAAATTCCCCAAGTCATATACTCTGAAGCTAGAGTCTATTAAAATAATCACACTCTCTCTTCAGTAGATTAAGATAAGGAATTCCAGCAGAATAATTTTTATTGCTCAAGTTATCATTAAATAATACTTTGGCTTTCAGAATGTTTCTTTTTATATACATATTATATATTTTGTACATAATATATACAAATAGCTCTAAAGTTTTAAAAAATACTGTATTGGCACTCATAAGTTATTTGAAAACTATTTCAGAATTTAAAAAACATAAGTTAACATAATAATAAAATATATAGGGATTCAAAAACAACTGTAGCACTTTTTTAGAAATAATCATTGGGAGAAGTTCTAGACAGAAGTAGTCTAAGAGTGTCAGTTATTCCAAGATAATGAAACTTTCCCTATAACAAATATGGAAATACACGATGTTGTGCAGGTAGAATGTTATTGAGCAGAAAGGTAAATATTTGTTTTCTATCCAAAAAATGTTGAAAATATTTATTGACAGTACAGTAGATGTTTTCAGCAAACTAAGATGCATCAAGAAAATTAGTTAAAATGGGGCATGGTGGCACATGCTTATAATCCCAATACTTGGGAGGCTGATACAGGAGGATCACGCAGGTTAAAAGCCATCATCAGTGACTTAGTGAGACAGTGTCTTCAAATAAAATTTTAAAATGTCATATGTCTGGGAGTGTAGCATGAAGATAGAAAGCCCCTGGGTTCCATCCTCAGGAGATATATATATATATGTGTGTGTGTGTGTGTGTGTGTGTGTGTGTGTGTGTGTGTGTGTGTTAATGCAAAGGGATAGGTAGTAAAGGATAGTGAGGGAAGGAATCCAAGAGAAGATCAGAAAATGAGCTTATCACTCTAATAAAGTAGTCTTTTTATGGCTATGAAATATTATGTAATTATAATTTCTCCTTTATAGCAAAGGTATACTGTAGAACCTTAAAAAGAATTAGAAGGAACTAAAGACAGGACTGAAGGTAATGTTTGGGGTTTGGAGAATTCTAAAGAAGTTGGTATTTAAGTGATATTTTTAGGAATATATGAGGCAGGCAGGTGGAGAATTGAGAAGCGGTTTTTAGAATGGAAATAGAGAAAAACAGTAAGAATAGAATAGAGAAAAATAATAATTTTATAGCAATAAGTTCAGGAAAGGGGGCAAAATTTGATGCAAATAAAGCATGGACACAGTGAAGAAAGTAATTTTTTTGTAAGTTTTTAAATAATTTGTCAAGTATAGAAATTACATGGCTAGCTCATAAAAGCACTTAAAATACTTACTAGACACTTTGAAACTCAGATTTTTGCAAGTGTTTGGCAAAATTTTTTCCATTTCCATTAACTTTCATGTAGGAAAATAATTAGATTAGTCTGGCTCTAATTTTTAAGTCCTCTTTTGTATTTACTTATTATAATTACGCAGTCACTGTAGGTAAGAGTGTTCAGAATGTACTGAGTAAATTAGTTTTGAGAACAGATTTGAAGAAGTTCTGCAGGAGGAAATGAGAGAGAGAGAGAGAGAGAGAGAGAGAGAGAGAGAGAGAGAGAGAGAGAGAGAGAGAGAGAGAGAGAGGAACTTTCTTTCCTCAGATAAAGAATACATCAATAAGTTTGCCCTAGAATACCATGATTATTAATGTTTAGATCAATTCAAAAGAAAAACATGAAACTTTTATAAAGCACATCAAGATGGTTTTTTATAGTTAAATTGATAAATAAGTGATTACCTAATTGACACTTAATGTGAGAAGTCAGTAATTTTCTCCACAAGCTTTTTTAAAATCAGGGGATATTCAACCTAAACTGTAACATAAATGCCAATTGTCTGTGGGAGAAAAGAGCAAGAAGGGTTTATGGTAATTGACACTTCATTGTCCTTAGAGGTGAGCTTGTCAGTTCCTGGAATGATTTAACAGATGAAAGGTACGTTATAAAACGTGATGTAGTTCTCTTTTTGAGAATGGTATTCCTGTATTAGGCAAAAAACTGGCAAAAAAATAAGTGGCAAAATTGCTAACACTCACAGAAAAATGAATTGTTTGGCATTTTGCCCATATGGTAAGTTAGCAGCAATGAAGTTATAATAAATCAGATATACATGTCAAAAAGAGGTTATAGATGAAACATTTATTGACGTTACCCTCAGTATTCACAGAGATGATGTATACTCTTTAGGGTTTAAATGACCTTAAAAGTTTGTACTTAAATTGAAAATAAATTGTGCTGGAGTAACTGATTTTCACAAGAGTAGTGGTATTGCAGTGCTTAGAATAGAAACACTTTCTTTAGATGATCTTGGCAGTCATTGCTTTTTGTTTCTTTGAACATGTATTTGTCCGTTTAGCAATCTACAGTATTGGCAAGTTATACCTGAACTGTCATTCATAGGAATCTCTAACGTTAAAGAAATATAGAACTACAAAGACTATAAAATAAATCAGAAATTAGGAAAGAGAATAGATAGGAAATAGTTCAATACACTTAATACAATAATTAACATATACTCTATCCCCTATGTGAGATTAATTGGAAAAATATTTAGACAAATTACTAGTATTCAAATGGAACATCAGTAATTTCATAACAAAAAATGATGTCCTTTCTCTCTTGATGCACTACAAATCATTGTTGTCAACTTGTTTTTTTCCGTAGGTCCCCAGTTTTTGTTCTCTATCCCTCATCATTCTTTATTTATTCTTTGATCTAGCCTTTCATCTTTTACTCTGTCCTAAAATTCAGTTCCTAAATGGATTTAGTCTTCTCCTTTTATATATATATTTTTTGTTGTTGTTGTTAGTATCCTTTTCTGAGGTACTCTGAAAAATCACTTCTATCTTGACAAACTTCAAATTGCCCCATTCAGTTAAGAAATTTTTCCTTTTACTCTAGACACTTATTTATAAATGTCAGTGTGTAACTACATCTCAGTACCCAGAACTTGACCAGCCCATCAATCAACAATTACGCACTTCCTCCCCTTTGATAGTATCACCAACTGTCTTCAAGCATCTTCTGTTAAAAATATCAGCACACTTGTTTTTATTTATCTTTAACTTCTTAACAAATAGCGTTATATTTAATTATTTATTTATTTAATTATGCATGTATGAGCATATGCACTCATACCCATATATGTCCTCTATCTAATGCATGTGTACACACAAACACATACACACACAAACACACACACACAATTCCTTGCTTTTGCGTTTTTCTGCAGTTGGTTGATTTCAGGCATATTCACACAAAATTTTGTAATAACTTTTTAAATGTTTTCTCTGCTTAAAATTTCATATATATATATATAATATATATATATATATATTTTACAATATTTGAATTATTTCACATTGTCTCTAACTTTCCTTACCATGTGTAACATCCTTAAGCCTAGATCAAACCAAACAGAATCTTTTTGATATTTTCTGACAGTATCATTTCCACATTCAAACTGTACCTTGATCTTGAAACAAAATGACACAACTGACTTCTCCAACTTAGAAATTGTACCAAGAGAGCTGTATGTAACCTTTAATAGGTCCTTTACCTAAGGGCAATTACTTCTTCAATGCTCCAAATGTTGGTTTACTAGCACATGTTCCATTCTACTTTCTATTAAAGCGTTGTCAATGAAAGACCACTGGGACAAAGGTGAAGTATGGCAAATCAGAGCTACGAACCTGAAAACATGAAGAAATGATACTGACACCCCAGAGCAGTGTCTTTGCTTGAGTGTCCAGTGGTCTTGTAAGGATAGTGAGAATGGTTGGAGGAAAGTAAAGATTGTGTCTGTAGGAATTAGAAATGGGGCTTCCTCAGCATCAAGTGGTCTCATAAAGTCAGCATGTCTTGGTGAATGGAGCTTGTAGCTGTAACTGAAAATAACAAAGAGCATTTGGGAGTGTGATTGATAAGAAGGAAGCAATCATTCCAAAAGGATATCATTATGTTTTGATTGTAAAATATAAAATATTTTGTTAATTTATTACCTGCCATTTTTTATGTCTGCTTTCCCCTTTTGTTCTCACCCAAGACCAATTTTTTGAAAAGGATCTATTTGAGTCCAAACTTACTTTTTCCTTTATTTACAGACAGCATTTAGCGTGTGTGTGTGTGTGTGTGTGTGTGTGTGTGTGTGTGTGTATGCTATAAGTATTATATATACATGACAATGTGTGTGTGTGTGTGTGTGTGTGTGTGTATATATAATGTTTCTTCCCTGTGAGCATAGGGATGATACTTTTTATTGTTTTCATGAAAATGATATAATGAATTGATCAAGAGGCAATTCAGTTCTTAGTTCCAGTCCTGCATTTTATGGCTTCTGGCCCTAGCCCCTCTACTATATAGTTTGTTTTAACAATTTTACATATCTAGGCTGTTTACTGAGAAATAAAATAGCAATAATACCATAAGATCTCATGGACTTGTAATGAATAATGAAAACAATAACTCTTATAAATTGTTTTTCATAGTGATTAACCTTTAGAAATTTTCAAAAAAGCATTACATTATATTTTAGTATATGCATATAATTCTTACTATAGACAAATGTATATAACAGAGTTTTATAATTGCAGAACAAGAAAATAGAAAATACACTCTGTTACCAAAACACAGACCACTGCTATTTTATTGTGACAGTTATTTTCATGTATATTTTCAGATATTATTTTCAATTTTATATCTATATATCTTGATTTGTGTGAGAAATATTAACAGAAATAACAGGCATTCAACAAAATTTAATTAAGTAATTATAAATATTAGTACTTCCTTTGTCCATAATGCAGTGAAATTCAGCAGACTCCTCAGAATCTGTATCCATAGCTGAAACACAGGAACAAAAGTCTAGATCATCCTAAAGAAGTTCAGAATCCTGTCAATAAACCAAAACACATCACATAATTTTATCATTCTTGAATGGTTCAAAATCTTTCAAATGAATCAAGTTGTATTTTCAAAGACAGAGAAGAATAGAGTAAGAAGAAAAAGAGGAGAAATACATTATAAACTTGGCAGAAATGTAACGAAGTATATTTGATTGCATACTCAATTGGTATTATTTCTTGAATTATGCCTTACTTGTGATTCACATATTTATGTGATTTGCTCATTCCATTACAGCCTCATACATACTAGGAGATGGAGATTTGCTCCTTGCCACTTGTAACCATTAGTTTGAATATTTCAGAAGGGCAGTTTATGCTTGAAGACTAAGATTTTTTTTAGTGTCATCATATTGGAAGAAATATTAAAGAATGAATGAAAATAAATAGAAGTTAATCAACTTAGAAAACATATGCAACACTACCTAATTTCTGTGTTATATTGAAATCATTTTTTCTTAAGTCTTGTAATACTTCAAATTAAGAAACCTGGGGCAAAAATACATAGGTATGAATGTCTACAAACATGTCTAAAATATTCTACCAAATCAAATATATCTTCATTTTAAACACACATTGTTACTTTCTGGGAAACGCCTAACCTACATAAATGACTTGTAGGATACTAATTATTCCAACATGCATATTCAGTCCAGAGACTTTATAAAAAAAAGTATACCTCAAAAAGTTGGTGAATTGTGGCAGCCACAGAGTGGCTAGCCACAGAGTGGCAGCCACAGAGTGACCTAGGAATGTCACTTCATTAACATACAAATGAGTTGCTTGATTTCAAAAAAGGGTGAAAATAAAAGAACTTATCTATTTAGTTTAGTGGTTAAACAAGGCAGTTCCTATAAAACATTTATACAATTACATAAAACATGTTAAAATTATCATCTGGAACTAAAAGCTAAACCAGTATTGTGTTTTTAATAAAGTGATATAATAAATTTACAAAAGAAACAAATAGAGCCAGCATGGTAGCACATATCTATATTCCAAGCATTTAGGAGGCTGAGATCAGAGGATCGCACACAGTGTGATTCTACTCAGCCATAAAGAAACACACAATTGCATCATTTATAGCAGAATGAGTGAAACTGAAGAGCATTATGCTAAGTGAGATTAGTCAGTCACAAAAAAAAAATTAGAAATCTGATGCTCTCCCTAATATGCAAAAGCTAGGTAGAAAATGGGTCATAGGAGGAACTCTAGATGAAGAAGGAGATTCTATAGATGAACAAATAAGGCGACCTAACTAAGGGGGTGGGAGGGGTAAGAGGAATTTCTCTAATGCACATGATGTACTTTAACAAACATATCAATGTACTAAGCCAAACATGAGAATGAGGGAGGGAGAGAGAATGGGGTGGGAGCTGGATAAGGGCTAAATGGGTGATGTGTGCATATATGTCTCCACCATCTTGCATGCTGGGCTCTAAGATGTAGGAATACAATGCACCAATTAAAAATAAAAGACTTAAATATAGGGCTTAGGGTGTAGTTCTGAGGTAGAATAACCCTAGGTTCCATCCCCAGTACTGAAAAAAAAAAAAAAGACAAAGAAAAAAAAAAGGAAAGAAAGAAAAAAAGAGAAAGAGAGAAAAGAAAGAAAGAAAGAAAGAAAGAAAGAAAGAAAGAAAGAAAGAAAGAAAGAAAGAAACTTTTAATTCACATGAAATATTTTTTTCCTGGAAGTAAGTAGTAAACAGCCCGGGGTAATTTACATGGTGCAAAGTAGTTCTCAGTCTATGGTTCCACCTGGCAGGGAAAAAGAGAATACAGAAGAGGCCATAAACTTATACACCTAGACTTCAACATGGATCACTGCCACTCCCTTTCGCAAGAGAAAATATATCTATTGCCATGTCTACCGGGGAAACTAAGACTGACTGAGAAATGACTTCTGTAGCTTGAAATCTTCATTCTTAGTAACAACCTTTTTCCTAAGTAATAAGAAAATAAGATTAAAAGAAAGCTAAAAAGATTTGCCAAGATCAAAGAGTACATTCAACAAAGGCCAGCTATTTTTATTTTAGCCATAATAGAGGGGCGCATAAAGAAAAGAAAATGTTAGAGAAAACAGATGACCCTTCACTTTCTATTACTGGCTAATATCACTTAACATAATATTATTTAGGTCCTTCCATTTTTGTTCAAATGACATTTTCTCCTTTATTTCTGATCAGAATTTCATTGTGTGGATATTTTATAATTTTGTATCCCGTTCATCTGATGATGGACACCAAGGATTTTTGAGGAATCTCCACTCTGATTTCCATAGAGGCTGAAGTAATTTGCAATCCCAGTAACAAAAAGCATAGAGAATTTCAGTTTCTCCATATCCTCACCAACATTTTTCTTTTACTTCTTGATGATTGCCATTATGATTGGAATTTGAATGAAATCTCAATCTCAATGCACTTTTGATTGCATCTTCCTGATTGTTAATTACATTGAAAAAAAAATATATATATATAATGGTGGGGATGGTGGAGACATATATATGCCATTTGCATTTGTCTTATTGTGAAGTGTCTAGTTAATTCAATTTGCCATTTCTAGACTGGGTTATTTGGTTTTTTTGTTTGTTTGCTTTTCTCTTTTAAGTTCTTTGTATATTCTAGATATTACTTCTCTCTCAGATAGATAACTGGCAAAGATCTTCTCCCATTCTGTAGACTTTCTCTTTAGATTCTTAATGCTTTAATGTTCAAGAGCAGAAACACAGAAAGTGAAGGGCCATATGTTTTCACTAACCCGAGGAAGCTAGGGGAAAAATGGTATATCAGAGGTGTTCCCCATTACCAGATAGTGGAGGAGAAACCTCAGTGAATCCAGAGAGGTGGTTTAAAAGAAGGGGTGAGGGAAGAGTGAGGTTAATTGAAATAATTACTACCATTATGTATGTGTACATATGTGAAAATGCTGTGTGCTTGTGGTTAAAAGGATACAATTAAGCTTACCAATGTATTTATAAAAACAGTGTAGTCACAATAATTTAATAACAATAGAATCTCAGCCTATTTGCTTCAACAATAAACAGAATGTTTCTTTTGCAGACTAAGGACTATTTTTGTCTTTAAGACCTCAAGGGAAATCCGGAGCAGCTGCCTTACCTCTTTCCTGTAAAATAAACTTTGAAATATTTAAATAATTCATTTCTTGTATTCCATGAACTTATCAGAAAAGCCATTTTTGTAATCCTCTACTTCTCTGCATTTATCTTATGCTTCTTCTAAACAGGGGTACCTAACATTTAATTGGATGTAAACCTTACATTTTGCTGAGCTTAGGGCTCTTTTAATCCTGAGTAGTTTTCTATACATCACTGATTCGAGTTCTCAAGCTGGTTCTTCTTATGAAGTATGTCAAACAAAATAAATTGTTTTGGATAAAGCTAGTTGTGCTAGAACAGATATACAAGGACTAAAATACTACTGACAATAAAAAGCCATGTCAAATGCAGTGTATTTTCAAAAAAATGAAGAAAATAAACAGTAGTAGTTCTTTTTTTGACGATTCTCACTTTTTCATACTCTTTTTAAAACAACCATAGCTGTTAGTTAAACATATTCTGAATTCCCTAATACAGTGCTCTGGACCACAGCCCTCTAATGATAGGATCATGTCTAGTAAAGCATTCTCAACAGACAGAAAATTGGTAAAATCATAGCACACTTTGCACAGCTCCTGAGCTCACTGAATGAATTTATCCCAATAATGAAGGCAAAAATGAGCTTAAATTCTTAGGTCACACCCCTTCTTCTTCTACTCATGCAATTTTCATCTTCATTGCTTACTCTCAGAGCAAAGAGCCTTCTCACTAATGACA
Source organism: Muscardinus avellanarius (assembly GCF_963383645.1). Lineage (NCBI taxonomy): Eukaryota > Metazoa > Chordata > Mammalia > Rodentia > Gliridae > Muscardinus > Muscardinus avellanarius. The sequence goes on along the minus strand of NC_137790.1, from coordinate 24,579,123 downwards.
GTATTTTCAGGCATTGTTAAAGTAAGAAATAATGAGGACAAATACAGGAAGAGTCAGTTAGAGAAATACAGGATAAGAATAAGAAATTGCAAACTGAGCAGAAGAGCTACACAAACACTTAACCCAAGAGCTCTCTCTGGGCTCTATGGCATTGCTATTTTATTCATGAAAAATGATGAGAAATAGATAAAAGAAATCACACCAGGGTTGAAATTTATTTTTCAGCAAAGGGATGTCCACAAGTTTTTATGGTTTAGAATCAAAATCATGTTATATGGTTTTATTAGGTGACTATATATAAAATCAACTTACTAAGAAACCAAACACCAGAGAGTCTAAAGGTTGTTTTTAAGGAATGATTACTGGATTGTGTAGCTTGGGGAGGTAACTATTAGTAATAAAATTAAATGAGGAGCAAAAAAAGAACAAAATAAATGTTTTAGATTTTTCTAACTAAATGACTTAAAATCCTATGAATATACTTTTCTGTCTTGAAATTTTATGTATGTGAAGTATTATTAGATAATAAATTATTTTGTGGTATATATGCATAAAATAAATCCTGCATAATTTTACTGATGTTACATGTGTACTCAGAGGAGAAAGTGGTTATAAATAAATATGTGATTGTAGATTTTATTTGAAGTCAAATAAAAATAAAATTAACATATTGGCCAGTATTGTGAAGACTAAAAATTAGAGGATTATGTTTAAATAAAATGTTAATGGTCAACAAACTAGGGTAATTGACTAAAAATTCTAAGCTACATCAAAATAAGTTAATATTTTAGTTCAAAATATAAGAGAATCGTGCACATTGGGTAATTTACTCATTAATTTATTTTCTTTCTTTTCTTTTGTTTTCTTTTTTTTTTTCTTTGTTGTTTTTGTTGTATTGAGATGGGGCCCAGGGGCATTCTACCTCTGACCTATACCCCCAGCCCTATTTTATTTTAATCTTTATTTTGAACAGGGTCTCATTGAGTTGCAAAGGGCCTCGCTAAGTATCTGAGGATGTCAGTCACCCTAGATCCTCTTGTCTCAGCTTCTCAAATACTGGGGTCCAAGCCTGTGCCACCATGCCCAGCTGGTAATTTACTAATTAACTAATTGTGGTACTGGAGATTGAACTCAGAGACATTCTACCTTTCAGCTAATTCCCCAGCCCTTTTTTGCTTCTTTTTCTGAAACAGGGTCTTACTAGGTAGGTAAGAGTCTCCCTCAAATGCTGAGACAGGCCCCAAACCTGGGATCCTCCTCTTTCAGCCTCTCATCTACTAAGATTACAGGCATCTACCACCAGGGCAAGTTTACATAGGGTATTTAAAAATAGGAACATTTAATACTTAAGAAATATGATAGACCTAACGTGGCACACTGATGTATAGAGTGATGAATATGCATTAAAAAATCTAAACATGAACAAATAAAAACCAGAAAATGTTTTCACAAAATGGATAAATTAAGCTGATTAAGCGGGGCAGGGTGGCACATACTTGTAATCACATACTTGGGAGGCTGAGAAAGGAAAGTAAGCCAGTCTCAGCTACTTAGTGAGGCCCTCTGCAAATTAGTGAACGCCTGTTTCCAAATAAAGAACAAAAAAATTGGACTGGGGGTTTAGCTCGGTGGTAGAACACTCCAGAATTCCACTCCAAAGCCACACACACAAAAATACAGAATAGAAGTTATTAAATTTCTATTGCATAAAATAGTGTAATATCTTCATATAATAAATCTACAGAAAACAACAAAATAGTTAATTTATTTTCTATAGAATATTGCGAAACTGATTTGATAGAAAAACTGTCCACTCAAATATTTATTATAGCCAGGCGTGGTGGCGCACGCTTGTAATCCCTGCGCTTGGGAGGCGGAGCCAGGAGGATCACGCAGATTCGAAAGCCAGCCACGCTGGCTTAAGAGACCCTGTTTCCAAAAATAAAAAAAGTATAAAAATAGGTCTGGGAGTGTAGCCTGGAGTTATGATGGCTTCCAGGAACTCCAGTACCACCAATATTAAACTTATTTGTGGGAACATGTGCGCTCAAGTTATACTCTACTATTTATTCATTTTCAAACAACTTGGCTTTTGAATGCTTTGTAATTAACTATATTTACATAAATTTTGCTTTTGTAATTAATTAAAAATTAAATATAATTTTTGCCTAAGTGAATGGTTTACTGTATTAAACTCATTCGCCTATGTTGAAACATTACATGTTTAAAGGAAAAAAAATATGTATTAAAATTATTATTTATTTATTTATTTATTTATTTGGTGATACTGGGGTTCCTGGAAGCCCTTCTACCTCTGAGCCACACTCCCAGACCTATTTTATACTTTTTTATTTGGAAACAGGGTCTCTTAAGCCAGCGTGGCTGGCTTCAAACCTGTGTGATCCTCCTGTCTCCGCCTTCCAAGCGGAGGGGGGGGGATTACAAGGGAGTGCCACCACGCCCGACTTGTATTAAAATTATTAAAAAAAAAAAAAGGAATCTAATGCAAAGCTTTACAAGTGCTAAAAAAAAAAAACTCTGATTACATTGTAAACTTTAGTTTTTATTATCTTCATTAAGGACTTTCTTTAGATTTTAAACCAAGACTTTTTTATACATATGAAATTAACCTATGTTTCAAAGTCAGTTTTGTGAATAAATTAAAGTGATTTTGTAATTGAGCAGTAGTTGCAACTGGTAATTAAGCACAGAATTTGTGAAAGAAGTAAGGTCAATATAGATCTTTTTGTTTCTTTGTTACTTAATTTTCTTTTCCATTTTGTTTTTACAACATTTTCATTTCCTCTGGTAAAATTAATAAAACCATGCATGGTTGAACATTTGTACTCTGTTAGGCTAATTAATTTTGAACTTTAAAGTATGAAAGTAAATGAGCACCTTTTATTATAGTGTAACTGCATTTTTATTTTAAAATCAAATTGATTTTAATTGTAAAATTTTATGCTGTTATGTTTTTAATGCAGAAGAATTAGATTTGTCAAGGTAGAAAGTAAGATATAAAAATAATTCAATAATTATTAAATATCCAGAAAGAAATTTTGAACCAACTTAAGTAGTTTTTATTTATATATGCATCAACATCCTGTGATGCATTGTAAAAATTCTATTGGCTTATGAGTACAAACTGTTGCCAAGAGCACAATAAATAAATTAACTAATGTATAAATTATTAACATTTAATAAATGAATTAATCTGGTTTAGAATACATGATAACTCTTAAAACGTCTGATGTACTATAAGCTCTCCAAAAAGGCCATCATTGTTAAACATGTTTTGTAAGGTGCTTCTTTATAAATAGGTCTTACTTTTAGTTACATCAATAACACTTAGGTTATTTTTGATAGTGATTATTATTTTATTATATTTTTAAAATTATGTTATTGGTGCATTGTAATAGTACATCTTAATGGAGTACAAGATGGTAGAGGCATAAGTGCAAACGCCCAATTAGCCATTACCCAGTTCCTACTCTATTCCCGCCCCACTTCCTTTTTCTCATGTTTGTCATAGTAATTGGCTCTGACATATTTGTGAATATACATCAAATACATATGTAAATGACATAATTATGTTTGTCTAAACCCAGAATACCCAAAGTAGTTCTCAGTAACAAAAACCATGCAGGAAGAATCATAATATCTGACTTTAAACTATACTACAAAGGCATAGTAATAAAAACAGCATGATACTGGCACAAAAACAGATACCTAGACCAATGGAGCAGAATAGAGGACTCAGAAACAAATCAACACACTTATAGCCAATTATTTTTTGACAAAGGGGCCAAAAACATACACTGGAATAAAGACAGCCTTTTCTTAACAATATGTAGAAAAACAGGACTAAACCCCACTTTCTCACCCTGCCCAAGAGTCAATTAAGATGGATCAAAGACTTAGAAATTAGACCAAAGACCTTGAGGCTTCTTGAAGAGGGCATAGGTCCAACACTGCAACACATAGGCACAGGTAAAAACTTTTTCAAAAAGACTCCAAAATCACAAGAAACTAAAAGGCAGACCAGTACATGGGATTGCATTAAACTGAAGAGCTTCTATAAAGCAAAGGAAACTATCAAGAACTTTAACCAAGAGTCAAAAAAATGGGAGAACATTTTTGCCACCTACTCCTCCAATAGAAGAATAATATCTAGACTATACAGAGAACTCAAGAAAGTCAGTACTAAGAAAACAAATAACCCAATAAAAAATGGGCATGGGAACTAAATAGACTCTTCACGAAAGAAAAAATCCAAATGACCAATAAATGCATGAAAAAATTATTAACATCATTAGCAATCAGAGAGATGCAAATCAAATCTACTCTGAGATTTTACAAAATTCCAACTAGAGTGGCAGCCATTAAAAACTCAAACAACAATTGCTGGTGAAGGCACCTAGAAGTGGGAAATCTAATGCATTGCTTGTGGGGTTGCAAATTAGTGCAACCACTCTGGAAAACATTATGGAGGATCCTCAGAAGAATGGGAATGAACTTACCATCTGATCCAGCAAAACCACGTGTGAGAATCTACCCAAAAGAATAAAAACCAACCTACCAAACGAATGCATACATATCTATGTTCATAGCTGCACAATTCACAATTGCCAAACTATGGCACCAGCCAAGATACCCACCAACAGATGAATGGATTACAAAACTATGGGATATGTGCACAATGGAATTTTACTCAGCCATAATGATAGTGCTTATTTGGTGTATATTATTTATCAAATAAACAGGGTTCAAAATCAAAAGTTTTTTTAAGATGTCTCAATAATGGTATTTACCATTTACTTATGTCACCAAGACTAGGTGACCATTTCTATGATAAGCAATATCTGTAAAATTTTAAGAAGTGATGTTCTAATATTTTTGAGCTTTTGATAGAAACATTTTAGTAAAAATATTTAGTTTTCAAACATTAAGACCACCTTTTTGAAAATGTATATTAACATTTCCAAATTTTATCATGAAATTTACTGTTATTCTGAATAATTTTAATGAAATTTTTATAATTATTTATATAATTATTTCTGAATACCACTTCACAGATTATTTTATTTAATTTGAATGCTTCCTTGGTCTTGTTTCAATTTATATACATTTAGAGGAGTTTCTCTCTGAATAAACAAAAAACAAAAACAAAACTGGCCAATCTATTCAGCTTTGTTTTGCCATTCCAAATGTTTCAAAATTGAGGCGAGGAGAGAAGAAATATACAATCTTTTAAAAATATTGTAATTGTTCTTGTTTGTTTGTAGTACTAAGGATTGAACTCAGGGCCTCAGACATACTAGGCGAACAGTGGACTGTATTCCCCGTTACTATTTCATTTTAACTTAAGTCCAAATCGCTTAAAGTTGCTCAGGCTGGCCTCAGACTTGCAATCTTTCCTGCCTTGGCCTTTCATGTAAGGGAAATTACAGACATGTAGTTTTCAATTATTATTTTTTCACATTCATTTTGATCAAAAAAAGTAACTCAAAATAAAGGTAAGTGAAAGATCAAAATAACTGTGTTTTTACTCAAAGAAACAAAAATAACTGATCTTGCTATCATGATCAGCGGGAGGGGGGGTTAGTCCCTAAGTACACCCTGCAAAGACCTCATGTATATGATAGCAATGAATCAAGTTGATTTAAAATGTTAACAATATCTATTTAATACGACTCCTTATATACTTTTTACAAAGTAGTTTTTGACTAACATTTTCTACTATTCACTGCTTTTGCACTGCCTCATGATTTTTTTCATTTTTAATTTAGTTGTTTTATATCTACTGCCAGAGTGAGGTAATATTAAATTTAACAGGGATTGTGGACATAGGTAGGGGATGGTATAGTACTGCATGGTTCTTATTGCTGAGAATTTATTAGTTATCTGGGTCTTTTGTTTTTCCATATGAAATTTAGAACTGAATTTTCTAACTTTGAAGAATGACACTGGTATTTTAATAGGTATTGCATTGAATCTATGAATCACTTTTAGTATGATGGCCATTTTTTTTTCTGTGTATGTGTGTTACTGGGATTGAACACAGAGGCATTCTACCTTACAACCTCAGCCTGATTTTATTTCTTATTTGGAGACAGTCTTGCTAGGTTGATGAAAGTCTCACTACTTGCTAAGGCTGTTCTCCAGCCCACAATCCTCCTGTCTCATCCTCTCTAGTACCAGGATTATAGGAGTGTGTAAACACACCCAACTTAGAATCACCATTTTGTTAATATTTATTCTGCCTACCAAAAAGCATAGAAGAACTTTCCATATTCTAAGGTATTCTTCAATTTTTTTCTTTAGTGTTTTATAATTTTCACTGTAGAGTTCTTTTACCTCCTTGGTTAGATTTATTTCTAGATATTTTATTGTTTTTGAGGTTATTTTAAATAGATTTTTTTCTGGATTGGTTTTTAAGTGCATTCATGCTTGACAAAATAAAATGCTACTGAGATTTTAAAGTTGATTTTGTGTTCCACTACTTGGTAACTTATTAATCAGCTCTAGAAGTCTTTTAGATTTTCTACATATAGAATAATGTCATCTTCAGATAGAGATATTTTTAGTTCTTTTTTTCCTGTTTGTGTTCCTTTGATTTCCTTTTCTTGCCTTAACACTCTGGCTAGAGTCTCACTACTATTTAGAAAAGGAGTGGTGCAAGTGGGTGTGCTTATCTTGTTCCTGATTTTAAAGGAAATTCTTAGAGTGTTTTCCCTTTCAATATGATGTTGGCTTTGGGCTTATTGTATATTATCTTTATAATGTTAAGCTAAACTCCTTATATCCCAATTTTTTTCAATGTTTTTAACCCGAAATGTGTGCTAAATTTTGTCAAATGCTTTTTTAGCATTTATTGAGATGACCATGCGACTTTTGTTCTAACTTCTATTTTTGTGGTGAACTACATGTATAGAATTGTGTATGTTGAAGTAGTTTTCAATGGTGAAATAAAATCAACTTGGCCATGGTGTATAATTTTATTGATATGGTTCCTAATGTGTATTGTTCAAGTATTGCTCAGAATTATTATATCTATGTTTATCACACATATTGGCCTATAGTTTTCTCTTTTTGAAGTATCTTTATTTGGTATTTGAATTAATGTGATATTCACTTAATAGAAAGAGTTAGGAAGAATTCAATTATATATTATGGAGAATAATTAGGGAATAATTAGTTTTGTTTTTCTGTAAAGTTCATGTAGAATTCACTGGGAATCCACCTGGACCTGGACTTATTGATGAAAGTTTTCTTTATACAAACACATTTCCAGTATCTAGATAAAATAATATGATTATGAGTGATAACAGGTAAGTGGAGGGACTTCCTTGTGACTAAGTTGGAGAAACATTGTTCTCTGCTACATCTTGCCTAATGTTGTCAACATATTGCTGCCATGGTATCAGTAAAAGGAAATATATTAAAATTCTCAAATCTAGCTTTTGATCTCTAACATATTTTTATCATTTTAATTGGTGCATTATAGTCATACCTCTTAATGGAGTACAAGATAGTAAAGACATACATATAAGCATCATTCATTTAGCCCTTCACCAATTCTCATCCCATTCCCTCCCACCTCCCTCTTTATGTTTAGCTTAGTAATGACTTTTATATGTTTGTGAATATACATCATGTACATTAAGGAAGGTAAAATGGGTCATAGGAGGAACTCAAGAGAAAGAAGAAATAGATGAGCAAATGAGGTCATCTTTAACATTATTAATTTGCTACAAAGTAAATTCACATTTACCTCTGCATTCATTTACTCAGCCATTGAAAAAGTATTTATTAACCACATTGTCCCTTTTTTATCATTGGAACAAAAATATAAAATCTTGAACTAATAAAGAAATAGTACCCATAGACCATTTAGGAATAAGATAAAAATAAAACCAGTAAGGGCAAAAATAGATATGTAACTGAAAACCAGAAAAGGAAAAATACTCAATGGTAATAAATGACAGAAGAAGGATGTTTGACCTACTCTGAGGGCATTCCAATGAGACCTGAAAATAATTATAAAGATTGAGTAATTAATCAGGTGTGAATTAGAACATTTAAATAAACATAACCCACATGTCAGAGAGAAGAAGGCTCATGTTTTTTTTGTTTTGTTTTGTTTTTTTGTTTTTTTTTTTCTGGAGCTTGTGGAAGAGAAAATGGAAGGAGAGGAGGCTGGAGATGTGTTATGGGGTCTCTACCATGTATTAATTTATAGCTCTTATTAAAAGAATAAAACTAAGCTCTCTTGGGAATGTTAAAATTTCTTGTCCAGGTATGTTGCCTGAGTCTCACTTCATTCACTCAGCAATTTTCTATTGCATGATTACTTGGGATCTATGTTTTTTCAAAAAATTTACATTGGTCGCCACAGGAAAGCATATACTATAACTAGAGAAACTAGAATTACTTTTTTCTCTCTAAGATAGTGAGTGTCCCACAGTATAATATATGCAAAAGGCAATGATTCATAAAATATCAATACTAATTGAGAAATACAGTAAAGTGAAGATTTATTCTATCTTAATTTCAGAGATTTGAAGTGACTGAAAGATCATTTATAGTGCTTCTTTATGGTGACATTATTTTAATGGTGTCATTTAAATCCATTTTCAGTGCAATACAGTAATTCTTAAATGATAAATTGCACTATTTAATATTTCAATTGAGACAGTGGTTAGATATAGAAGTCCAATTGTTGTAATGAAGAGTCTAAATATTTCCTTGCATCTTAAATTTAAATCGTGCACTAAATGATTTGTGAACTGAAATCTCTTTTTATTTGTAATAGATATTATACATTGACTATAAAACAAATGTTATATGTTGTTTTTTAATACTGCTTAACTTTCAATGAGAAACCCTAAGAAGAATGCACAGCTTGAAGAGATTAAAAATAATGAGTACACTTGTAGAGATGTACTCAGTCCCAAACTAGTAAGCCTTCTGCCTCTTTTCTCAATTATCACTTCTTTGTAAGAGAGATTTACTTTTTGAGAGAAAGTTTTAAATTCAAATTTTTAAATACAAGATTCATTTTTGAAATATTTACATTTTTGCTTAACATTTTCTATTTACAAAAAAATTGTATCTGAAAGTAAATATTTTTGAGCAAATCAAATATGAGTATATATTAAAAGTTCTATTTTTATCTTTTGTTATATTCTAAGTGAATAATACGTTGTGAGGTTTATTTGGGATGGTCTGAGAATATTTTTATCCAAGTAGAATTTGTTGAAGCTCCAAAGTGTTTTAAAACTAAATTCTTTTTAGGGAATCTGAGATGAGGACACAGTTATTTCTATGTGTATCAAAATCCTCATACTTTCTTGCTCTCATGAAAAAAATAAGTTGATTCTGTTGCAGCAATATCAGGCTTACAGAGCAATATTTATTGCTAAAGATTGCAGAGATGAAAATCAATGGTTAGCCTGTATTTTCTTCAAGGGAAGCTAATAGATATCTGAATTGAGACTGAAAGAAACTTAAAGCTTGGTCTGTGGGGCTCTAGAAAAAATCAAAAGAGCATGTCCTCTAGTGTCAGCAGGGGGCAACTTACCAAAGCAACAGGGAGGTTCAGATTTTTGGATGCAGGCTGCTCTCTACTGCCACCTCAGTATAGGGGCTGAGGACTGGAAGAATATATGCCTTCCCTTGATCTTTGCTGTTTTGCTTTAAAGGTTAAGGTACAAGAATTGAAGTTGCACTTTGAGTTGTATTATTAGTCAATCTTGCAACATCATTGCATCAGTAAGTTGTGACTGGGCTCCGGGCTTTGAGGTTGTCCATAGTTGTTTAGCACTGGATTTGGAAATGACCTGTCATCCCTAGGTGTTTCTCCTTTAGGAGCCCAGCCTTGAACAAGTTAACATTTCCTTCTCGGTTTCATGTTTCAGAGGTAATGCTATACCATTTGAAGGTTCAAAAGGACAGGTATTAATAACTATAATTATCACTACAGTCAATTACCCTCTTCAGACTCTATTTCTGTGTCTCTTTGGCAACTTGTTCACATTCTCGAGAAAGATGATCAGTTCTGTTTCTTCAGGAACATTTACATTTTGGATCAATTCCATACAGGTGTAGTGGGAGATATGCATTGTGATTAAGTAGAATCATTTGTAAGTAATAAAAAGGACAGATAACTTCTATTTTGTAAAAGAATGGATGCAACCAATTTTTAAATTTATTTTTCATATTTAAGCCCTTTATTTAAAGCATGTGAATATTGCTTGGTCAATCTCATTTTTAAAAATTTTATACGAGGGAAATAATTGCATAGATGGATACTTAATTATTTAGGAATTATAGTTTTGTGAAGTGATATGTACACACAAATATATTATGGGGTAACATTAAGCCACATGCTGTGTCAGTAGTGGGTGAGGATTTTATGAAGCCTTTAAGAATGCACAATTTCCTTTACATTCTGCTGTTATCTGAACATTTTACTACTACAAAAATATAAATGTTGCTCTTTTAGACTCACTTTTTCACCTAAGGATATTTTTGTCATGTTCATAATTGGTTTACTATATCTGCATGGTCAACAGAACTCTGTGCTTTCCAACATTTAACACCTGTGAAGAACTGTGACTTTCCTGTAAGCAGTAGATATAATTGGTTGAAAAGGACTTTAGCTTAGTAGAAGGCATTTTGGATTTAACAACAAAAGCCTTGGTTCAAAGAAGTCTGAATCCCTGTATTTTTTGTTCTTTTACAATTCTGGATTACTATATTTGCTTTCAAACTCTTCATAATCTCTGGACATCTATATGTATGCTTTTTCAGCTGTCTCCAAGGTTCTCTATAATTTTATTTTTGTGTTTAATAGCAATTCAAGTTTTTTACATCTAGTCATTAAAGATACTATATGTTTAATCATTCAGCCTTTTTTAAAACCATATTTCTTTTAGGATTCTTGTCTAAGTGTGCAGGTCTACATTGTATATAAAGATGAAATATGATAAGAATAGCAAATAATAGCCCATGTTCATGAGTTTTAAGAGGTAGGTCCTAAATTTAATGTAGTGAATCTAAAATTACTCAGAGTTATAAAATCTTGAAAACATTACTAGAGAGTGAAGTCAAGTTTTGGGTAATGTACTCCACTGCAAGATTAGAACAACATGCTGACAATGTATTCTTTGAGATGAGTGGAAGTTGAAATTTTACAGGAAAGTCAACAACATTTATTAGTCATCATAGGCAAGAGTATGATATTCATTTTTATTCTTTTTTATCTCTTGACAACATGACATTTCTATATGATAGCAGAGTTAATAGAAGATGATTAATAGTGGTGTAATATAATAATTACCTATTATGTAGGTATATTGAGTTCATAGACATTGGAGGGACGGAGGTTATATTTCAAAATTGTATAAGATCTTTTCATTCTAAACTTTTGTATTTCATCATGTTATTTTCTATTATAATTATTTTGATGTTTATATTTCAAACCTGAAAGTAAACCTCTGACTCATAAATTACCCAAATAACTATGTAAAATTAAGAAATTTAAAGCCAGTCATGTCCAACACCAATTTGTAATTACTGCTCTCCTCTGTTACCATACTTCTTTTCTCCTTTCATCTATGCATATATTTATTACCTAATGCATTTCTTCCCATTGGAGAAAAATTGAACTTACCACAGAATATTCCATAAAGTATTGAGCTTTTTCTTTCTTACTCATTTCAAGTGGGTAATATGGAAGATGTTGAATATATAAACTTCAAGATGCATAAAATTTGGGCTCCAAACGAGCCAAGGCTTACTTACCTGGTATGTGCAAATGTGTGTGTGTGTGTGTGTGTGTGTGTGTGTGTGTGTGATGTGACCTGAATATTTGTAAAAATCTAGCAATAGAGTATAAAATTTTTTGTGAGGATGCCAATGAAGATTCTATTGACTGGAAAGGGAGGTTGGGGCTAGGAGAGAACTCGCCAAGCGCTTATGCATGTCACTATTATTTTGAACTACATTATGAAGAGAGACTATAATGCACCAATAAAAGTATTTATTTATTTATTTATTTATTTTTATTTATTTATTTATTTATTTTGGTGGTACTGGGGGTGGAACCCAGAGGCTAAAATACCTCTGGGCTATACTCCCAGACCTATTTCATATTTTATTTGGAAACAGGGTCTCACTAAGTTGCTGAGAGCCTCACTAAGTAGCTGAGGCTGGCTTCGAACCCATGCGATCATCCTCCTGTCTCAGCCTCCCAAGCGCGGGGATTACAAGCGTGTGCCACCACGCCCGGATTACCAATAAAAGTATTTAAAAAAGAGATTCTTATGATTGACCCAGTCTAATTCCTAGAAGATAATGTGATCTATTTTTAAGGATCATTATAAAATTTGGGAAAAATGTAAGCCTAATACATGTGGAATCATAGTAATATACTCTTATCCTAATGTTAATAAACATTTCTTAAAATGTTCTACATAATTTTTTTCTCAAATTGTTTATACATTATGTTCCTAAAGGATGTATGTATATGTGTTGGGATTCTTTCATCACTCATGTATTTGTCTCTATGAAGTTTTAATTTTTTTATTTTTTATAATATAAACGTGCACCACCACTCCCGGCGCTATGAAGTCATAATATTATACTTAAAATAATCATCTACTTCTGCCGTGTGTGGTGGCGCACGCTTGTAATCCCCATTTGGGAGGCAGAGACAGGAGGATTGCTCAGGTTTGAAGCCAGCCTCACTGGCTTAAGAGACCCTGTTTCCAAATAAAAACATAAAAAATAAGTCTGGGAGTGTAGCCCGGAGCTGGAAGGGCTTCCAGGAACCCCAGTACCACAAAATAAATAAATTAAAAATTATCATCTACTTTCTACCTATTTAATGTTTTTAAAATTTTATTTATCAGCAAGCTCTCTAATGTGTTTTCTTAAAATCGCCTCCAACTTATTCCCCTAAATGTAACTCAGTGTTGCCTGTGTTAACTAACTACTGTTGTAAATGATGCCAAATGCACTAGTTTAAAAGAACGAATATTTATTTTTTCTATTTGATATACCCAGTAGATTTTTTGAAATGAATGATTCCACATAAGACTTCATAAAATATGGCATTTCTCTCAGAATTTAGCTTTTCCATTTTAGTTCTCTTCTTTTCTCATTTTTCTTTGCACTTGTAGCCTTGACCTGACATCTTTTCTATGATTCTGGCAAAGGAAGGCTTGGAGCAGAACAGTTGAGAAAGAATTGATTTGTAAAAAGAAAGTTAGCTTTAAAGACTTTAAAAGAGTCTAATTTAAGTAAGTCAGTTCCCTAATAAAAACATACAGCAGAATTTAATGAAAATACATCAAGGTTCTTTTGTAATCTTTTTCTTTTTCTTTTCTTTTCTTTTATTTCTTTTTTATTTCCTTCTTTCTTTCTTACTTTTTGTTTTTTTGTTTGTTTTAGAACAATGTCCTGGAATATTCTAGAAACATCCGGAAGGTCAGGATATCTAATGTAAATTAATTAATTTATTTATTTATTGTGGGTCTGAAGATGAAAACCAGGAACATTTGATCTCCAAGCTACAGCTCCTGCCCAGTTTTTATTCTTTATTTTGAAACGGGGTCTCACTAAGTTGCGGAGGGCATCACTAAGTAGCCGAGGCTCTCCACGAACCATGATCCTCCCGTCATAGCCCCCAGAATTCTGGGACTACAAGCATGTGCCATCACGCCTGGCTAATTTTTTTTTATTTATACATCTTGTTTTTATTCATTGTCTCATGATTGTCTGCTCATGTGTCATGTATTCTGGAGTCAGGAACATTCTGGTTTAATATTTCTAGAGAATAAACTTTGGGTTTTCTCATGTCCTAGACTAAAGAAAGATGGCATTTCTTATTCTGATTTCAGGTTCTAAACTTTTACCAGCCCACCACAAGACCCTCAAAACACAATTGTAGCAGTTTTATCCCTATCAGCCTCTCTCTTCATTTAGTTTCCAGTTCTTTCTGCTCTTCTGGATTCTATTTCTTCTCCCTTTAAGATACTCAACTATAACTTCTGTTTAAGGTGCTTTTCTCTCTATTATTTTTTTCATACTAACCTACATGCCTCTTGTAAATTTAGTTGGTGTTTTGAAATGCAAGAAAACAAATGTGTTCAGTGTGGCAGTATATGGTAACTATCTCCTTTATACCTTACAGAAACCAGTGACTATCAATTAAGGTCAGAATTTAAAAAATGAAAATAAATCCAACTCCTTCTCCCTCCAGCTTCCCTACAGTTTAATCACAATGAAAGGCCTAGTTTGATTTTTTTTAAATTAGTATGCTAATGGCTAGTTCTAAAATTACTGTCCCATAAACTTCCTCTTTTCTTTCAAATAGCTACTGGACCTTTTTTAACCTCTTTTAATAATATGTCCTTCAGTCTATAGTTTACAGATCTTCAGAGCACTCTAACTTATATAGAGAGCTAGCTGTACTCCTTCTCTTTATAAATCCATCAATGACAGATCTGATGGGTCTGGATTAATGCATAGCTTCTTCATATGGAAAATAAGACTTTCCTCTTATGACTTCTTGACATCTCATCCATAAGCCATCACCACTGCCAGGCTTATCTCTAAGTTCTAGCTACCAGCACTCAGATTAATATGATGTTCTCATTTTGACTTTTCCAGTTCTTACTGATTCTTTCAAATAAACCAGAAAATTTTTCTCCACCATAAAGTCTCCATGTCTTCTCCCTCTTCCACCCACCATATCTTGCCCTACCAGACTACTTTAATTAACAAATCATTTTCTTTTCAATTTTGGTACTGGAGATAAAGGTCCAGGAAATTAGACCTCTGAAATATAACACCATCCATATATATATATATATATATATATATATATATATATATATATATATATATTTTATTGGTGCATTATAGTTGTACATCTTAATGAACAAGGTGGTAGAGGCATACATGCACACCTCACCAATTAGCCCTTACCCAATTCCCACCCCATTTCCTCTCCCTTTCCTTCCCATGTTTGGTTTAGTGATTGACTTTGATATGTTTGCTATTGTACATCATATATATTAGGAAATTTCCCTCTTCCCTCCTTTCACCCCCTCAATTAGGTCACCTTATTTGCTCATCTGTAGTTTATCCTTCTCTGTGTATAGTGCCTCCTAGGGAGAGAATCTGATTTCTTGTTTTGTTTTGTTTTGTTTTTGTAACTGACTAATCTCATTTAGCATAATATTCTTCAGTTCTATTTCCCTATGTATTACATAATTTTGTTCTTCTTTATGGTTGAGTAAAATTTCATTGTGTATATATCCAGTAGTTTTCTTTTTATTATTTTCCTCAAGTCTGGGAATGGAACCCAGGGGAATTTGACCTCTGAGCTACATGCCCTGCTCTATTTTGTACTTTTTTTTGAAACAGGGTCTCACTAAGTTGTGGAGGGCCTCACTAAGTAGCTGAGGCTGTCCACAAACCACAATCCTCCAGTCTCGGCCTCCTGAATGCTGGGATTACAAGCATGTGCCACCATGCTTGGCCATATCCTTAGTTTTGTCATCCATTCATCTGTTGATGGGCGTCTTGACTGGTTCCATAGTTTGGCTATGGTGAATTGTGCAGCTCTGAATATAGATATCCATGCGATAGTTTGGTAGTTTGATTTCCATTCTTTTGGGTAGATGCTCAGAAGTGGTATTGCTGAAACAAATAATGGGTTCGTTCCCATTCTTCTGAGGACTCTTCATACTGTTTTCCAAAGTGGTTGCACTAATTTCCAATCCCACTAACAATGTATTCGAGTTCCCACTTCTCCACATTCTTGCCAGCATTTTTTGTTTTTGTGCTTTGAATGATTGCCATTCTAGTTGGTGTTAGGTGAGATCTAAAGGTAGTTTTGATATGTATCTCTCTGATTTCTAATGATGTTGAGCATTTGTTTATATATTTGTTGATGATTTAAATTTCTTCTTTTTTGATGCATCTATTTACTTGTCCATTTTATTGTATTTTTTGTTTTTTAGTGCTGAATTTCTTGAGTTTTCTGTGTATGCTCTATGAAGTAGATGGCACATTTTTTTTCTAATATTTTTAAAGAGAGAGTGTCACTAAATTGTTAAGAGTATCACTATGTTAATGAGGCTGGCTTTTAACTTATGATCCTCATGTCTCAGCTTCCCAAGTGCTAGGATTCTAGGTATGTGTCACCATACCCAGCTAGAAATTATTTTCTTTGCTCTTATAAGTTAAATATATTATTATCTTATCAGACTACAATGCGAAAATTAAAAATTTTAAAAATTTATATGAATTTTTAAATACTTTTTCTCCTTTAGAATGTGAATGTTTTAAAGAAGGTTCTATATTTTTGTTTTTTTACTGGTGCATTGTAGTCATACAGCTTAATGAGGTACAAGATGTCAGAGGCGTACATGCACACATCACTCCTTTAACCTTTCCCCAGTTCCCATTCCCTCCTCACTCTCCTCTTCTCATGTTTGCCTTAGTTATTGACTTTGAAATATTTGTGAATGTGCATCACATATATTAAGAAATTTCCCTTTTGTCCCCTCCCATCCCTCTCAGTTAGGTCACCTTATTTATTCACCTATAGTTTCTCCTTCTTCCTCTAAAGTTCCTCTTATGACCCTTTTTCTATTTTTATTCATATGTTTAATTTATATGTTTAATTTATTATTTTGGTACTGGGGACAACTCAGGTCCATTCTACCTTTTAGCTATACCAACCTTTTTTATTTATTTTTATTTTGAAACAAGGTCTTAGTAAGTTGCTGATACTAGCTTAGTACCTAAAAATTCTCCTGTCTCCACCTCCCAAGTGCTGGGATTATAGGTATTTGTCACTATGCCCAACCTCATAGGTTTAATTCTTATTTTACAACGGAATTAAAAATATTAGCCAGCCGGGCGTGGTGGCGCACGCTTGTAATCCCAGCATTCGAGAGGCTGAGACCTGGAGGATCGCGGTTCGCGGACAGCCTCAGCTACTTAGTGAGGCCCTCTGCAACTCAGTGAGACCCGGTTTCAAAATAAAGAATAAAAAAAAAAAAAAAAGGGCAGGGGGTGTAGCCCGGAAGTCAAATGCCCCTGGGTTCCATCCCCAGACCCGCAAAAAAAAAAAAAAAAAAAAAAAAAAAAAAAATATTAGCCAACTGTGTCCTAAAAGAAGGTCAAACAGGGAATAAAAAATATTTTCTGACTTCCAAGTAGGAAGAAATTCATGCTTGATATTATTTATTTATTTATTTGCTTCTAGTTAAAATAGACTCCTACGTCTCAATGTCATTACCTATGTTTGTATTTCTGCCTGAATGCCCTTTCCATCATTCTTCTACTGAATACCTCAACTCAGATTAGGTACCATAATTTATAAAACTCCCAGTACAGGAACATCTTATTCTAATATGCTTTATCAAAAATAATGACACTCAGAATCGACTCCTTTTCTCAATTGTACAGTTTAATTTTCCTACTTCTGTCAGAACATTCATCATGGTAAATTGTAAAGTAAGATAACCAACCAGAATTTAAGAACAAAATTATGATAATATCAGATTGCAGTGGTTGGCTTATCATTGAGTAAAGTATAATACTTATAGCATAACACATAAATGAGTAAGTAGCTTTCTTTAGCAAAGTGATCAGAATATCCTTTGAGAAAAACACTACCTACTATTAGTCTGACATCTGTTGCAAAATTAGAGTCTAAAATTCTTATGTTTTAATCAGGGACAAGTACATGTTAATTGAGGGAAAAAACATAAGATTATGAATTGCATCCAGCATTGATTATCTAGGGAGATGACTGAGCTGAGGACTATTTTTTCTTGCCAAATTTTGGGGAAGCTTACACATAATATTTCACAGATGTTTGAGATATCTGATTAATTTTTCTTGGTTTGTACAGTTTTTACCTTCAGTAGCCTGAGAAGGTAAACTTGAATTTTGCTTTCAGATATCCAGACACCCATTAAGTACTCAAGAACTTAATTGAGTGTGTGATTATACAATACTTTAAACAGAAACATATTTTATAGATTATAAATCACAGTTACACAGCTTAGACTAGATCAGTTCAATACACAAGTTATTTTCTAACTTCTGAGAAATATGTTGATACAAAGATTGCTTGACATTCTTTTACATTATTTTCCCTTTCACACTTTGATTGTTATTGTGCAGTCTAAGGTAAACCTTAAATAGAAGCAGAATCTAGAATAATGGCATTATTAATCTTCTCTACTTTCAAGCTGAAGTGTACTGAACTGGTTTCTAATATTTCAACCAGTGAGAAATATATCCTTTGGAGCTTTGGGGAACCTTGTTATTTCTACCTCTTTTTGTTTGGTTTGCTTTTTGTTGTGTAATCACCCTGGGCTTGTTATATTTCATTACTTTAAAATATGCTGCATCAAATATGTCATATTCCAGGAGGTCGCAATCTAACATAGGAGATAGAAATATTCTTATAAAATGAAAAACAAGTCAGGTCAAGCAATTGCTAGGGAATTGAAGATGTCCATGCAAATTACTCAGTGTAAGGAAAATAAGCCATATTTATGTTTTCTGATTATTGTGTGGAGGATAGTTTCATGTCTCGTTTTCTCTTTTGAAGTCATCATTTTCATCAAACTATTATGTGCCAAATGTGAATATTTCCAGTAGATGCAGTAAAAAAAATGATTACATTTGGACTATATTCCCTGCACAGCATTAACAAGTCACTCCTTTACTACTACATTCCATTATTTTTGCAGTATTGTAAATGGAGAAGAAATAAAATGGTCAAGATCAAAACTATAAATTGTCCAAGCTGTATTCCCAAAAGAAGTGCTCAAAGTGGCATTCCTTCAGGTTCCAATGCCAATATTTTCACTGCCCTCCTTACAGTTTATTCTAGTAAAAGTCTAAAAGAAGTACAGCAACATATTTAACCACCTAAATTCTGGAAATGTATACACCTCTGTCACTGTAAAAACAATGAGAAAATAGTTTTTTGTAAATTATTAATCAACATTGGGAAATAGCCATGCCACACCAGTGAACAAATGCAAGTCAAGGAAAACAAAAGAACAAATTCAACAATAGGGTCATAATTCAAATAGAAAGAAATGAACAAAAACTCTCATAATGAATGAAGAACTTACAAAAATTGCATCACTTACTGCCTTATGTTTGCTTTACCTCTGGTTAACTTATTTATTTATTTATTTTATTGGTTCATTGTAGTCTAACACCTTAATGGAGTACAAGATGGTAGAGACATACATGCACACATCACTCATTTAGCCCTTCTTCAAATTGCCTTCCATTCCCTCCCCCCTCCAATTTTCTCATGTTGAGGTTAGTGATTGACTTTGATATGTTTTTTTAATGTACATCATGCACATTAAGAAATTTCTTTTATCCCCCTCCTATCACCTCTGGTTAGGCCTCTTTATTTGTTCATCTATGGTTTTTCCTCCACCCTCTGGTTTTCTTATCCCATCTATTTGTTTTTATATGATTTAAACATGAATTTTTAAAATTCTTATTTCTCTGTTCTTTTCTACAAAATTTCTCTTTTCCCAGTTTGTCAACATTAAATCACAAGGGCTTGTATTATTCAAATTTAAAAACTAAAGGGCACAAAATAACACAATGTCAGATAATTCAGGAAAATAATTACTAGGACTCTAATGAGAAGCAGAAAAGGACCTGCCAACCACATGTTCTTTCTGTTTCTCTTTCAAGTTCTCATTCTCTATCAACAACCCTTGGTGTTTCTGCCATTTCTTGTCTTTTTCTCTCTTCTCCTTTTTCTGTCCCTGCTTTGCAGATGTTTCTCCATTTTCAGCATCTGCTATTGCTCTCTCTACCTTGCTAGTGGCCAGCGTATTCTCCTCCACAAAGTACCTTTCTTTCTAGCTTTAGCATTTATTATCATATGACTGAACTTCTTATAAGGTTTCTCAAGTCCATTGAGTTGCACATGATTTGCGCAGCTTAACTATTCAATGAAGGCCACAAATCAGAGGTAGCTGACTATACAGTACTGAAAGGTTTTCTTTGAATAGTATGAATAGCTCTTTATCAGTTACCCACAGCTGGGAGGAATAAGAACACAAAGATGATATAATGCAACTTTCTTTTAAGATGGCTGTAAGAACATGTTTCCTATTCAGAAATCCATCATTCTTTATTTTTCTATGTATTTAATTCCCAGTCACCACTTAACTTTCACTCCTATTCACTCAACATGGAGAATATTGACTTTATTTTACTCACACTATTAATTTTCTTTTTTCTTTTTACCTTCATTTAAAATTGTTAAGCTGAACTCAACTTTGATATCAAATCAAGTTTATAGCTTGATTTGAAAATACTGTTTTGTAAATTGTGCAAATACTGTTTTCAAAGCAAATTATTTACACACCTGGAATGTTCTTGCTTAAGAAGTGATTTTCAAAACAAATTTACAATATTTTGTCTTGAGCCTCAAAAAATCTTCATATTGAGAACTACTACCCCATATTATTTCATACTGAGAATCCCTACTTTTCACACTGCACTGTTACAAAGAGAATATCTTTGCCAATTGGTCTCAGTGGAGTTCTTTCCCCTTTCTTTGTCTGGTATAGAAATTTTTAAGAAAAGCAGCACCTAAATGATTAACATATAAACTAATAAATAATATTTTGAAGATTTATGACACCCAGAATGTCTGGTGACCTTCAGATTATATAAGAATGTGTAGCATTGAGGTGGGAGAAATAATAGGCAGAAAGGATCAGTGGATGAGAAGATCAAATTCCCTGAAAGACAAAACTAAATCTCCTGAATGTTAATAAGACCAGACCTTCTGGATATCAATCAAATATTTTCAAGACTTTCAGTTGTTCCTGGCAATAAGTCTATAGTATTTAAATGGCAGGAATCAACCTCAGTCACAGAGGGTGAATAGGTTTCTTGAACTGGGCATGATCCCTCAAAATGATGCACTGACCACTGGACAATTCAAAAGAAATTTGACCTGAATTGAATAGTGCTTGGTTTCCATAACAGAAGAGAAGAGAAAATCTCAAAGGATATAAACAAATTCCTAGAAAGCCACCCTCAATGGTTACCTACTCCCCCTCTCCCTTCCTTTTGGAGATTCATTCTCATTCATTCTCTCTCTCTCTCTCTCTCTCTCTCTCTCTCTCTCTCTCTCTCTCTCTCTCTTTCTCTCTCTCTCTCTCTCTCTCCCTCTCTCTCTTCTCTAAAGATCTTTATCTTTAGACAGAAGGCAATGTGCAATTGATAGTGCTTGACACTGCTGCTCCTGGGTAGCCACCAGAAGGTAGCTGCTAAGGGGACAACAAATTCCCACTACCTGATACCCATAAGGGTGATACCCCTCTTTCTCTCTCTCTCTCTCTCTCTCTCTCTCTCTTTCTCTCTCTCTCTCTCTCTCTCTCCCTCTCTCTCTTCTCTAAAGATCTTTATCTTTAGACAGAAGGCAATGTGCAATTGATAGTGCTTGACACTGCTGCTCCTGGGTAGCCACCAGAAGGTAGCTGCTAAGGGGACAACAAATTCCCACTACCTGATACCCATAAGGGTGATACCCCTCTTTCTCTCTCTCTCTCTCTCTCTCTCTCTCTCTTTCTCTCTCTCTCTCTCTCTCTCTCTCTCTCTCTCTCTCTCTCTCTCTCTGATAATCACCTATATTTTTTTACAATAAACTAACTGATCACCTTTTTGTTATCTGTGTTACTCCTGGAATTTGAAAAAAAACACAAATCTGGTAAGGAAACCCTTGTCTTCATCTTGATATTTTACTTTAAGAAATGTAATGCGTTTGTCAACTAGCCCCAGGAGACAGAGGTCAGTTATAATTTTCTGGCCATATGTAATGAAGACACCTGACCTTCATGATGGATCTGCACTTCTGTGTAGCCTTCCTGTCCTTTTTTCCCCACTGCACATCCTTCTCCTGTCTATAAAAGCCTTTTTCGTGTAGCTGAGTTCCCAAGGCCTTCTATAGGGAGAAGAGCTTCACCTCTGCCTTCTTAGTGTACCAACCTTTGACTAAACATGACTTCCTTTTCAGATCCTCTCATCTTCCAAATATTGGCTTTCAAATAGCTATCAAGTGGAGTTGGAAATAGAGTTAGTGATTTGATGTTTCTCAAATATTTGACTTTTGCTTTAGAAAAGGGATTCTCTTAAGGTTAAGAGTCCATTTATCTATCAGACTACTTAAACTTTCCTCTTATTTCCACTACTGTATACACATTTCTGACTAAATAATAATTTAGTAATTTATTTTGGTAATTTATTGGTAATTTTGTAATTAGTAATTTGGTAATTTTAGTAACTTGGTAATTTATCACTTGGAGCCAGTAAATATTTAAGTATTGTGAAATTATGTAAAGATTATTGACAACTATTCAAATACTATACTTTGTCAGCCCCTACTTCCTTACCAGGAATTTCTAGCCTAAAGATGTCTCAATGTGATCAATTCATGAAGTCAACTCTTTAAAACTAGTTCAGCCTTTTCTCCCCTTCATCTGGTGAACATTGAGAATTTTTAATAAAATGCAAAATTACCAATTCTTTATTAAAAACTAAGAAATATTGTTATAGTAAATAGGACAAAGGCCAAGCTCTGGAGTTCTGAGGTGGGGGTGTCCCAGGGTGTCCAGAAGGCCAATTAAAAGGATGAATGGAGAAACTATCATATATTTATATATTCATTTTTCAGAAAAAAAATCTATCCTAATATGGAATATGGACTCTAGGTACCCACAACGATCTTGAAAAAGAACAAAGCTAGAAGATGTATATTTTCTGATTTCAAACCATATAAAGCTACAATAATTGAAACAGTGTAGTACTATTCTAAAGGCAGATATATAAACCATTGGAGTTAAAAAAAGCCTAGAGCTAAATTCTTCCCTATATTGTCAAGTTATTTTTGACAAGGTTTCCACGAACATTTGGTGGTGGGAATAATAATCTTTTAACTAAATATTGTTGAAAAATAATAATTACATGGAAAAGAATAAAATTGGACCCTTACCTAATCCCATATACAAATATTAACTCAAAATAGATAAAAGACCTAAATATAAATCTTAAGACTATAAACTTTTAGGAGAAAATCTGGGTCATAAAACCTCACAACATTGAAATTGGCAGTGATTTCTTGGTTATGATTTCAATGGCACAGGCAACAGAAGAGTATACAAACTCCCTAAAAAATAAAAAACATATTTTATATCCAAAGACAATGTAAACAGAGTTAACAGTTACTAATAGAATGGGATAAAATATTTCCAAATGCTATATCTGAAGGTATATTAATATTCCAACTAGAAATCCTAAAAATTAACAACAATAAAGGCAAACAATACCCTTTATAGATAGGTAAAAGACTAACATAAATAATGAATCTCCACAGATAACCAATCTTAGTTGTCTGTTGGATGGAAAATCTTGTATATATAAATATATGATAGTTTCACCTAAAAAATAGAAAAAATAGATTCTCTGGTAAGAAAGAAAGCAAAAAGAAATATTGAAATGTTATCTTTAAGTCATCAAAAGCTTGGTATCAGACAAATGAAACTGTTATGTAAGATTATCATTTTTAATTTTTGATAAATTGCTATAATACTAGATGTCAATCACTAAGCCAAGCATGGGAGGGAGGGATAGGGAGAGAATGGGGTGGGGATCGGGTGGGGGCTGACTGGGCAATGTGTGCATGTATGTCTACAAAAATATGTATCCCACTATGATGTATGAATACAGTGCACCAATTAAAAATAAAAATAAAGGATGAATGGAGGTGAAGGTAGGAAGAAAGTTTATTCTCTGTTGGCTTCACTGAGAAGAACAGAGAGGAACTTTTTTTTTCAAGGTGCTAATAGTGGCTTTGGTGTTAAGTAGGAGAGGAACAGTAGGAGAGAAACAAAGGCAAGAACAGAGGTGTTTCAAAACTGGCAGGCTTGGTCTCGGTCAGGTGGTGTAGTTAGTTATTATCATATCTCATTGTCAAGATAAAGAAATCAGTGCTTAAGGGGCAGTTTTGGCTTTTGTCAAGTTTACCATCACCTACTGTCCTGGAATGCAAGGTAACAGGGGAGAATGACTCAGAGAAAGAACATGTCAAAAAGCAAGATGGAGTTCTATCAGTGACTGGGCTTTGCTTCTAGTTTAATACAATAAATAGAAACCAATCTAGTGCTCTGGAATAGGACACTACAAAAGCTGGTAGCTAATAATTTGTTGATTATCAGGTCCCTGTTATCCATGCATATATCTTAGTTCCTTTAATTTTAGTGTCTTCATCCTTTAAGGTATGAGGGGAGAGAGAGAGAGAGAGAGAGAGAGAGAGAGAGAGAGAGAGAGAGAGAGAGAGAGAGAGAGAGAGATTAGCTAAATTTAAGAATAATAATACTCCTTAAATGATTAATGTATCTTCATGAAAAGTTGAGCAGGAATCTGACTTTAACTTTAGAAGGAGACAAAAGGAGACGAATACAATATGTGGCAGAAGTGCCAAGCTTTTATCCTATTGTTAATTGTTAGTTAAATATCAGACATCTATGGGCCTAAATGAATAATCATGCTTTTAGCAAAAGTATTGTTTAAGTTCCTGTTACCATATAATTTTATTATTGAACATAATGGTTAAAAGTAAATCACTTGCCTATGTTTATTTAAAATATAATTAACATCAATTACTTAAATATACCCAAAATAATAAAAATGCATTTTTACATTCCTATTAAAACAGTCTCCTAACAACTACTTTCATAGTTTAAGCAATCAGCAAAGTTCTTCCCATAGAGTATTATGGTGCAATAACCTGGACACTTTTCTCTTGGTATTAGGAATTGAACCCAAGGCCAGTCTACCAACAGGCTACCAGCCCTTTTTATTTATATATTTATTTTGAAATAGGGTTTCACAACTATGTTGTTCAGGGCTTTGCTTTTCTCAAACTTGCAATCCTTGCGTCTCAGCCTTTCAAGGACAGAGATTATAGACTAACCTAGATACTAAGTAGAAAGAAACTAGAGCTTTATTTCCCTTTTTATTTTTTTATTTTTTTATTATATGTGGAACATATTGAAAATGGCATGCATTTAGACTGTGCTTGGTGCCCTCTTCCACACACCATTCCCCTTCCCCCTCCTAACAATGAGTGTCCATGTTGGCCATGCCATAGTCATACTTCTACACATATTTGGATGTAGCTCCTCCACTAATCAACCTCAGCCTTCTTTGTCTCTCCTACCCTTCCATTCTAGCCTTGCTGAGATTTCCCCTCCATTATCTGGATTCTATCTGGTATCCTCAGTACTCCCTAGTTTGGGCATATTAGAGAAAACATAGAGATTTTTTAAAGGTGCTTCTACTTTTTTTGTTGTTTAATGACTGTGTTTGAAGAATTTATATTGTTTAGATGTTAGGGAGTATATCCTGGCTTCTCTTGCACTTTTGTTAGTTTTCTTGGTATATTTTAGAAAAAAAATTATATAATTATGGTTTTTATTTTATTCACAAAATACCTCCTTTATAAAATAAATCAATAAATAAAAATATTTCATCTAGCCCTGTACCTTACTAACAGTCATATTTTTCTTCTATTTCACAATTAAAATTTTTAAAGCTTTTTCTTAAGTTAATGATTGCAAATCATTGCCAAATACGTATTGAGTGTGGCTCTTGTGATTGTCTCAAATTGAAGCAAGGGAGTGCAGCCTTTATTCCATAGAATTCACAAGCCTCTAAGTGGGTGACCAATGAATTAGAGTTAGTTAATCTTTGAAGATACATATCCTTTTATGAGGAACAGTCTATAGGAAAGTCTAAGTTGAACCAGCAGCTGGCAACATTGCTGATAGCCAGATAAAAGAATATTTCCTTTCTGAAGGATGACCTTGGTGGCTCATGAAATAATCCACTCCAGTTTGTGCTATGCAACACATGAATCAATCTCAGCTTGATACAGGTTCTCTAAATTTCTCACTATTTTCCTGTAACAACTTGTAAAAAGAATTTCAGTGGAACAAAGAAATGTCACAACTGTTGTAGCAATAAATAAGGCAATACTTACTATTTTATACTCTAGATTATCTACCTGTCTTCTAGGATTTCTCTTAGCCTGATTAGAGTAAATAACCATACATCCTAGAATTCCTGGTTTGGTCCATTTTCTGCATGCCTTTCTCAGGATATAACTGATGCATTTATGCATTTGCAACACACAGGGAATAACAAGAGATTCTTCAATGTTTTACTTGCATTCCAAATTAATTCTTTTCTGTCTTCACTGAGTAATAGGACCCTTTCCTCTTTCCTTGCCTGTGTTGACAATGTTCTGTTCTCAGAGTCCATATCAGTTAGCAATACTCCCAGTATCAAAGAAAACAAGTGCCTCCATCTTAAAATAAAAGAAGAGGTATCATTTATACACCACAGAATTTCACAACCACTTGTTTGGAGGATTGCATTCCTATCCGTTTAGAAACCTACCTTCTAATAGTTCGTAACATACTTGACTTCCATAATTCTCACACAAAATCAATCAAATCCTGGCAATGATACCTCCCAAACATCTCTTGAAAGATTTCATCTTTAACACACGATCCTCACTGTCTCTCTTCTGGGTGAGATTCTTATCATCTTTTACCTCAATAACGATGCCATCCTCCTATCATCCGAACTTTAGTCATGGATCATTTAATTCACTATATATTCTAAGACTGACATTTTAAGGCCTTTATCCCAAAGATTAAAGCAATGCTTAACTTTCATATATATTTTATAAGTAGTGCACATTTTGTAAAAACAATTTTAAAAAACCTTATGAGATACCTGATTTATATTTTCATCATCAATTCTTGCCCTATTCATTTGCTAGGGCTGCCATAATAAGTTACACCAGAAAAACTGGCTTAAAACACACAAAAATTTTTTTCTCACATTTTCTGAATTTATAAGTACCAGGTCAAAACATAAGTAGACTTGACTTCTTCTGAGAACTCTATCTTGGCTTACTGATGGCAAGTTTCAACCTGTCTTCATATGGTTCTCCTTCCGAGATTATGTATGCCCTGATCTCCACTTTTTGGGCAATCATTGTAAGCAATCATTTTAGATTAGGACCCACGTTGGCAGCTTAATCTAATCTTAATTAAAGAGTTGCTCACATTCTAAAATATTGGGTATTAGGGCTTCAACATATAAATTTTGAGAGAACACAACATATACCAACCTTTGAAATCTGGTGAACTACATTAGTTTTCCAAATTTTCTTCTTAAACTTACCTACCTGATTTCCTGATTTTAACTCAATTTTTGTGTCATTTACCCTTTGCTACATTTTTAGATTTCAAAGTCATTCTCACTTTTCTTGTACCTGTAAAATTGACTTAATGTCTTTCCACTAAATTTCCATTGCATTATTTACTTTACACCTTAAGACATCAGATCTTATTTTAATTATATCTTTACTTTTTCTTGTCCCCATTAAACTAAAAACTTCAAAAGAGTAGAACTGCTACCTTCAACACTTTAAACCTACAGGATATATCATGGTATCCATCAATGTTTAGAGTCACCATTAATAATTTTCATCAAATTTTATTATTGGTCACTTGAAAGCTTTATTCAAAATTATACATCATATAACATTCAAAAATCTTGTTATTATTTACAGGTATATATTACTTCCTAATTCAAATATATTTAAATGATTGCTAGAATATTTAGTTAATTGTTGATATCTGTAGAAATTTGAAAATTGATTGATTTAGGAATTATATAAAGCCTAGTCATTAATTTACTCTTATATACACAACTCTCATGTTAAAATTTAATTACCATTTCATAGTGTTGAGATCCGAAAGAGGTGACTAGATCATGAAATCACCACTTTTGTGAAGTAATTAAAGTGATTATCATAGGAGGGACAGTTATCACAAGAACTGATAAAACGATGTTTCTCTCCCATCCTTGGTTACTCAAAAGTGCATCCTCTTCCTCTTTTTCTCTGAGCTCTCTCTGTCCTTCCTGTGCTCTCTCAGCTTTGGGTACCATCTGACATGTTACGGCACAGAAAGAAGGCCATCAACAAATGTCACTTCTTACTCTTAGCTTTTCCTATATACAGTACCATGAGCCAAATAAACTACTGTTTATGAATTATCCAGACCGTGTTATTTCTTTAAGAGGAGCAGAATGTGGAGAAAGGAGCTCATCTTCCATGTTCACATTTGAAAGCTCTCTTCCCCAAATAGTAATATTATTGTCTTCAGAACTGGGTCTTAAATGGAAGGTCAAAGAAAGAGCTGGATTTCATAAAAATTTGTCTTAATGTCAGATTTTTAATATTAATTTTCCCCAACTAGTGCAATGAGGCTCAATAAATTATTCTCATTAGGACCTGTCTAGGCTGTTTTTCTTCATTAAATTTCAATGAGATTGAATGACACATTTGAGAATTGTATGAAAAGTGGCACAGTGCACCTGAAAAGTGATTTATGATGAGACAAAATGAGATATCCAGAAGGCTGAAAAAAGGAAGTAACAAGAAATATGAGATAAAATGTCATTGAGCATCATTTTGTGAGATAGAAAATAAAAATTAAAAGGTAGAAAAAATTAGAGAACATCAAAATGAATACATTAATTTCAGAGTTTAATATTTGACAAAGAACATTTAAATGTCTTATCTTCTGAGCCAGGGATTTACTTGGAGTACCAAAATCATATCTTCAGGTACTTTACATAATGCTGTATTCTCAAAATAATAATCAAACACCAAAGACATTTCTACACTAAATACATGTACTTCAAATATGTATTAATGAAATGACACAAATTTGTTTCATTTTTCTTAAAATATTTTGCTCACTGGCTGCTATTAGAGTTTTCTTTTTTTTTTTTTTTTCTTTTTGCAATACTGGGGATGGAACCCAGGGGCATTTTACCTCTGAGCTGCATTCCAAACCCTATTTCTTATTCTTTATTATTTTGAAACAGGGTCTCACTAAGTAGCTGAGTCTGGCCACAAACCGCAACCCTCCTGTCTCAGATTCTCAAATGCTGGTATTACAAGTGTGTGTCACCAAGCCCTGCTGGTAGTTGTCTTTTAATAGGTGTGAATTCTTTATAAATTACATTTAAATTCAAGTCGAATTGGGATTCTAGTGGAATGACCTAAATGGCATGGTTCAAAGAGGAAGGGATAATAATTTCCAATACCTATTAGATTATAAAAAAATGATATCTTTACTTTGCAAGACAGAGTATCTAGATAAAAATATGAAAAATTAAAATCAAAAGCATAGCAAATGGTTATTTAATACAGTTAAATGACAAAGATAAAAGATGCATGGACTTCTGACATAGACACAGTATTTACCACAGCTCTTTTTTATTTTCATATCTTAAAATTATTATTTTTAATTTCTAAGACACCACATGTTTCTGAGTTTCTGTTTCATTAGCACGTTTTCTTTCTCATTGTCTTGGTTGACTTTTCTCTCTTTATTAATTCTAACATCAAGGACCTTTGCTTCTTCAGTTATATTCATTCCTTTATCAAGTCCATTCTATCTTATTACTAAAAGTACTAACACTACCTCTCCAAAATGTGTATGTCTAACTGAAAACTTCCTCTTGTAGTCTGGATTCATATAGTTGACTATCGATACAGTATAACCTTCATGGGACCTATAAATATCTCAGATTAGACTTATCTGAAAGTGAATTAACAGTGACTTCACACAGAGTTTTGTACCCATTGTGTTTTTTATTGCTGTGGTTGGCTGATCTACCTTTTAATTAGGAAGCAGATTCTATGAGATGTGTAATTATATTTGATATTTAACAATACACAAGTCATTGTTGAAAATAAAAAGAGACAATTTATTTAGCTAAATATGCATGATGTACAGTATCATTGAGTTTCTGTAAGTGCATTTATGTAGACACTTTACATTGTTAAACCACACTAACTCCACTTTCATACGCCAGTCAAAGCCACAGTCCTCTCTCCCGAATTAGTTTAAAAACCTTACTTGTTTAGCATTCATGCTTCCACTTTTGTCTGTCCCCATCTAAATTTTTTACAACATAAACTCTGATATAATCTTTATTCACATGTCGCCCTTCTTAATTAGACCTACCCTAAATATTTGTCCTCTATCCCTTCTTAATTTTTGTTCACATGCATAACATTTTCTAATAGATGAAAAAGCATTCATTTATTTATCACCTTTTCCCACTGAGTGGTATTATACGTTTTCAGTATATTGTCTGTTTAATAAAATATGTATCCCCAAGGTGTTATAACAACCCTGATAGAGTAGTTTAATCAATGAGGAATAAGTGGCAGAGTGACTTTTTGAAAAGAAATAGGTAAAAGAAATATAGACATTATGTTTTTCAACCTTGCAGCTAAAAATAAAGTATAAGACTAAAGCTGATGAGCAAATAATTTGTCCGTTAATCATCTATTATTATATGGACAGAGGTGTGGTAAGTTGTTCGATAGGCTGTGCATAATAATTACAAGTTAAAGGCAATGACTGAGTATTGTACAAAATTCGGCATGTATATTGGCATTGTGAACTAGGTTAGATGCTACCATTAGAAATTAAAATAAAAGTTTAAGACAGTAAACATGTCGAAAAAAGGACAAATAAAATGATATTATGCATATGTGCTTAATATATGTGTACAAATTTATAATTATTAGAGAGAAAACTGGCAAATAGTAAAATTACAGGAAAAGATCAATAATTACAAACAAAATATCTTATGTTTATAGATAGAAAAATTTAAACCAACAGATAAGCAGAAGATAGAACTGGTTATTTCATATTTTTTTTTCCTAAGGAGAAAAAAACTGTTTTTTTTAATCTTAGAGAAGTATAATTTAGATTTAAAAAATGCCTCTATCTATGAAGTTCTTTAAATTCATATCTGGAAGACCTGAAAAGCCTACAATTATGTACATTATAGAAGAATCAAACAATTACATGAATGAATATGCTATCAAACTTGACAAACAAAAAGAGCAGAAGATGCATGAAGTCTTGAGAAAGAAAAATCAAAGCTATAAAAACTATTTTACACCTTAAATTTTTTCTAATAAATAAGTATAGATTCTAAAGTTTGTGTATTATAAGGCATTTATAAAAGAATTATATCATAAAGCCCAAAGGGAATAAAAAATTATAATGGAATAAGGTATACTTCATCCCATGGATATCATAAATTTCTGTTTATTGACTATTTTCCCCTTAAGAAAATGCTGAGAGAACTTAAACAATATGTAAGCTCATTAATTATAAATTTTTTCCAGTACTGGGGATTGAACCCAGGGGCATTCTTCCTTTGAGCCACACCCCCAGCTCTATTTTTTTATTCTTTTCTTTGAAACAGGGTCTCACTAAGTTGTGGAAGATCTCACTAAGTAGCTGAAGCTGCCCACAAACCAGTGATTGATTCTCCTATCTCTGTCTCCCAAGTACTGGGATTACAAGTGTGCACCACCAAGCCTGTCAAAGACATTTTTTTCCTTTGAATAAAGAGAATTTGAATTTGTTCTTTAAGAGGATTTTCTTTATTTTTATCTTTTTTTTATTGTTGCACTGTAGTCATACACCTTAATGGAGTACAAGATGGTAGAGGCATACATGCACACATCACTCATTTAGCTCTTCCTCAATTCCCACCCCATTCCCTTCCCACTCCCTCTTTCTCATGTTTGGCTTACTGATTGACTTTGATATTGTGAATGAATATCGTATACATTAGGGGGAAAGAGAAAAATTCTCTAATGTTCATTAGTGATCATTTAAAGTACCAGAAACTGTATTTTATTTTCTTTTCTTTCTTTCTTTCTTTCTTTCTTTCTTTCTTTCTTTCTTTCTTTCTTTTTCTTCCTTTCTTCCTTTTCTTTTTTTTTTTTTTGGTGGTACTGGGGATTCCTGGAACCCTTCTACCTCTGGGTTACATTCCCAGACCCATTTTATATTTCTTTAATTGGAAACAGGGTCTCTTAAGCCAAAACAGCGTGATCCCCTTGTCTCCACTTCCCAAGCTCAGGGATTACAAGCGTGCGCCACCATGCCCAGCAGAAATTGTATTTTCTTAATTTCAAAAAGAAAAGCAAAATACAGACTCAAGTTTTTTGTGTGTTTGCTGTTGTTGTTGTTGTTGTTGTTGTTGTTGTTGTTGTTGTTGTTCTTAGGTACTGGAATGGAACCCAGGCATATTCTACCTCCGAGCTCCACCCACAGCCCTATTTTTTATACTTTATTTTGAAACAGGGTCTCACTGAGTCACAAAAGGCCTCACTAAGTAGCTGAGGCTGTCCATGAACTGCAATCCTCCAGTATCAGCCTCCTGAATTCTGGGATTACACACATGCACCACCAGGCCCGGTTTACACTCAAGATCTTAAGAATGTTTTATTTTATATTTACCATAAGTTAATTTTTAAACTTGTATTTATCACTAAAACCTACCTGGAGAATATTTCTAAATTCATCTTGTAAGTCAAAATATCAGCAAATATTTATCTATCTGGATTTTGGAAAGGAATGATGATAACTTCTAGTTTGTACAGGTAGGGCCAGATAATGTCACCTTAAGAATGTGAAGAAGCTGTTTAAAAAAAAAAAGCCCATTATGAAATATTTCTGTGAGTGAGGCATGGTAATATATGATTTTAATCCTAGTACTTTGGAGGCTAAGGCAGAAAGATTGCAGTTTCAAGATCAGCCTCAGCAACTTGGTGATACTATCAGCAACCTAGTGAGACCCTCTTTCAAAACAAAAATAAATAAATATAAAGGGCTAGTTTGTAGCTCAGAGGTTCAATCCTTAGTAAAAAAAAAAAAAAAAAGGAAGATAGAGAAGGAGACAGAGACAGAGGAGAAGAAGCAAGAGGAAGAGAAGGAGGAGGAGGAGCAAGAGGAAAATTTGGGGGGGATAGTTAAAACTGGAGAAAATTATGCTAAGTGATATAAACCAGTCAAAAGAAGTAAAAAAATTAAATGCTTTCACTAATATTTGGAAGCTATGGGGGAAAAAGATCATAGGAGGAACTCTAGAGGAAGAAGGAAATAAGGTAGATAAGCAAATAAGTAGACCTAGCTAAATGGATGGGAAAGGAAGAGGGAAATCCCCTAATGTCCATGATGTATATTCACAAGCCAAACATGAGAAGGATGGAGGGGGAGAAAATGGGGTGGGAATTGGGGAAGGGCTAAATGAGTGATGTGTGTATGTATGCCTCTACCATCTTTTACTCCATTAAGATGTATAACTACAATGCACCTTTTTTTTTGTGTGTGTGGTACTGGGGTTCCTGGAAGCCCTTCTACCTCTGGGCTACACTCCCAGACCTATTTTATATTTTTGAAACAGGGTCTCTTACGCCAGCGCCGCTGGCTTCGAACCTGCGCGATCCTCCTGTCTCTGCCTTCCAAGTGCGGGGATTACAAGCATGCGCCACCACCCCCGGCTAACAATGCACCAATTAAAAAAAAAAAGAATATTAGACTAAGACAAATTGAACTGTGTTATTTCTAATTTTTTATATTTCTCAGAAATAAACTTGCAAAACTTCTAAAATTTAAAATTAAAATATATCCACAGCAGTAAGCTGAATCACGTATCTCAAAAATCTTTTTCTAACAGGAATTTCAAAATGTGACCTTAATGAGTAATAGGGTCTTTGCAGATGTAATTAATTAAGATGGAGTTGTATTGATTAAGAATGGACCCTAAATCTAATGACCGAGAAGAGGATACATAAACACAGTAAAAAAGGCCATGTGAAAAAGTGGCAAAGATGAGATTTTGCTACTACAAAACAAACACCAAGAAAATTGAAGAACACATAAAGTTGGAAGAAATCAGGAAGGATTCTTCCCCAGTGTTTTCAAAGGAAGCATACACTGTCAATATCTTGATTTCCAACATCTAGGTCCATACATGTGAGAGAATGAATTCCTGTTGCTTTAAGTCACTGTGTGGCAATTTATTATAGCAGTCCTAGGAAATAAATGTACATACTCTCAATACAATAAGAATATATCCAACACCTATAATCAATGAACTATAACAATTACCCAAGAAGAAGAATACTTATAATTAGATGATTGAAGATATTTTGACACATTCAATTTATGGGTTATCTAGAAGCAAAATGCAATTAATAAACTCAAAACTAACCCATTTTAATGTCTTCTTCCAGAAAAAAATTAATAGAAGGTAATAAATCAATAGAGCTGAGCAAATATGGACAAAAGAACAAATTTCTACCAGAAAATTCTATACCTCAAAGATAGAACAGTACTGATCACTTAATTTTAGTAAATATGCTTAAAATATATTTGATAAACTGGTAAAAACATTATTTCATAGAAGAAAGTTATAGTTTTCATTTTAATTAAACTAAAGCCTATTAGATACTAACACATTGAAAAAAATAATAAAATATTGTCTCTGCACACATTAACAACCTTAATTAGAAAAAAAAGAAAAGAAAGCTGGAATATAGAATGCAGTAACAATCATCTTCATAACTTTAATTAATTGGTTAGTTAATAGCCATCGAGTCAAGTATTTCTTTTTTTAATTTTTCTTTTGTGGTATAAGAGATTAAATTTAGGAACATTCTACAGCCAAGCTACACCCCAATACTTTTTATTTTATTTTTCTTCTTTAAAAGAGGGTCTTCCTAAGTTACTAAAATTTTCTCTACTCTGCTGAAGCTGTCCCAGAACCTGCCATTCTCTTGTTGAAGCCTCTTAAATACTAGGATTACAGGCATTTTTCACCATGCTCAGCCAAGCAGCTTCTATGAGTCACAGAGAAAGTTCTAATAATATTCCTCTGCTTTTTCCAGTGGCTTCCCAGAAATTATACCTATTGTTATTCTGTCAAATTATAACAAACACATACTCACAATCAATTTCCTTTTTTCCAAATTTATATGATTCTCCTGATATCAGTCAGTGGGCAATCAAGAAATTTAATGCAAATTAAGTGTAAACGATAAAAGCAAAGTAATTTTTTTGTGTGTGGTACTGGGGATGGAACCCAGGGGCATTCCACCTCTGAGCTACACCCCCATCCTTAGTTTTTATTCATTATTTTTTAAACAGGTTGAGTTTCAGAGGGCCTCACTAAGTAGCTGAGGCTGTCTGCAAACTGCGATCCTCCTGTCTCAGCCTCCCAAATGCTGGGATTACAAGCGTGCGCCACCATGCCCAACTAAAGTAATTTTAGAGATGTAAAGAACATTTAAGTATAAGGCAGGAAGGAAAGATGAAGTTAGAATAATGTTTTTTCCTTCCAAAGCTGAAGCATAGATCTTTGAAAAAGTGTAATAAGCAGCCTATTGGATAACAGAAAGGTTCACTGGGCTTTCACAACCAAAGTAATTTCATAATTTCCCTCAATCAGGAAACCTCCCACTTGATGTGCTGCAAAGTGAATCTGGTAGGCTCTCAGAAGGAGTAGGGTTGTCAGGAACATTGTGATATTTTAAGGGCTGCATAGAGCTACTCTCTTAACTCTATAGGTGAAGGCTGACTGTAGAGAGAGTTCAGTTTTGGGAAAACTGTTGCCTGAAAGAGCAAGGTGATGTGAGGTACACACTGTCTGTTTTAGGAGTGTTGCAGAAAGGTGTATGTGCAGAAAGGTGGTCCCTAGTAACTGGGCCATGGCTGCAAGCTTACTAAGAAAACGCATGCTCTGGACTTTAGCAGTGTCCCTTGTATGGAGATCGCAGCAGCAGCAGCAGCAGCAGCAGCAGCAGCAGCAGCAGCAGCAGCAGCAGCAGCAGCAGCAGCAGCAAGAAGAAACAAAAATGGTAACAAGTGGAAAAGAAGCAGTTTGCTACTATAATGTCTCTCTATAGCCCTCTACTGGCAAAGACAGATATTGTGCTCCCTACAAAGAATTGCAGACAAGGAAGAGAAATTTGGAGCCTAGAGCAACCCACTGATAATTAGAACATTGTTCTTTGGCTCTCTAAATATATTTAAAGTCATTATTCAAAGGTTTTGTGTTAGTCAGCTTTTTGTCACTGGGACTAAAATATCTGACAAGAACAGCTTAGAGGAGGAAAAGTTTATTCGGGCTCAAAATAAATAAAAAAGTTTATTTAGTTGAAGAATTTCAACCCACTGTCCACAATTATGTTGGGTTTCAGGTGAGGCAGAACATCAGGGCAGAATATTATGATGGAATAGAAAGAAAGAAGAGTGAGAGAGCGAGAGAGAGAAAGAAGAGAGAGAGCAAGAGAGAGAGCGAGAGCGAGAGAGAGAGAGAGAGGGAGGGAGGGAGGGAGAGAGAGAGAGAGAGAGAGAGAGAGAGAGAGAGAGAGAGAGAGAGAGGAGAGAGAGAGAAAAGAGAGAGCAGAGCGAGAGAGAGAGAAGAGCGAGAGCAAGAGAGAGAGGAGAGAGAGAAAGAAGAGAGAGAGCGAGAGAGGAGAGAGAGAGAAAGAAGAGAGAGAGAGGAGAGAGAGAAAGAAGAGAGAGAGAGAAAGAGAGAGAGAAAGAAGAGAGAGAGAAGAGAAAGAAAGAGAGAGAAAGAAGAGAGAGAGGAGAGAGAGAGGAGAGAGAGAAAGAAAGAGGGAGAGAAAGAAGAGAGAGAGGAGAGAGAGAGAAAGAAAGAGAGAGAAAGAAAGAGAGAGAGGAGAGAGAGAGAGCGAGAGAGAAAAGAGAGAGCAGAGCGAGAGAGAGAGAAGAGCGAGAGCAAGAGAGAGAGGAGAGAGAGTGAGAGAGAGAAGAGAGAGCAAGAGAGAGAAAGAAGAGAGAGAGAGAGGAGAGAGAGAAAGAAGAGAGAGGAGAGAGAAAGAAGAGAGAAAGAAGAGAGAGAGGAGAGAGAGAAAGAAAGAGAGAGAAAGAGAGAGAGAGGAGAGAGAGAGCGAGAGAGAGAAAAGAGAGAGCAGAGCGAGAGAGAGAAGAGCGAGAGCGAGAGAGAGAGAGGAGAGAGAGAGAGGAGAGAAAGAAAGAAGAGAGAGAAAGAAGAGAGAGAGAAGAGAGAGAAAGAAAGAGAGAGAGAAAGAAGAGAGAGAGAGGAGAGAGAGAAAGAAAGAGAGAGAAAGAAGAGAGAGAGGAGAGAGAGAAAGAAAGAGAGAGAGAAAGAAGAGAGAGGAGAAAGAAGAGAGAAAGAGAGAAAGAAGAGAGAGGAGAGAGAGAGAAAGAAAGAGAGAGAGAGAAGAGAGAGGAGAGAGAGAGAGAGAGAGAGAGAGAGAGAGAGAGAGAGAGAGAGAGAGAGAGAGAGATCGTTCTCTGGGGAATGTAAATTCTTCCAATGCACGCACACACATCCAGTGACCTTTACTTTCAATTAGGTCACAACATTCAGTGTGGTCCATGCAGCTTTCAGTGGATTAACTTATTTGATGATTTAGATGATGTGAGAGCCTGAATAATCTAGTCATTGCCTAAAAGATCCATTTCTGAACCTTGCTGTTGGAACCATGCTTTCTAAACATGGACCCTTTGAAGACATTCCATGTACAAACCATAATGGTTTATATACAACTAAATATCAAGGATAGGTTTTACTTTCTATTACACTGCCATTTTATTATAGCCTTAATTCTCCAAAGAGAAGTATCCTCAGACTCACCGTTTTGCATAACTTTATGAGTTTCTTATATTTTTTTTTTGTTTGTTAGCATAGTACTAGTAATTAAACTAAATCAGGGGCATTCTACTTCCATTGTACCTGCCACCACAACCTTTTTTACTTAATTATTTCTTATGTGAAAGAGTATCTTGCTAGGTTGCAGAGAGGCTCACTATACTGTTGAGGCTATGCTCAATCCTGAGATGCTCCTGCCCCACCATGCCTGGCTTGTTTCTTATGTGAATGACAGACACTCCTTTGAGATATTCTTTGGACATTTTTTTCCAGCATGCACACAGATCTTAAATACCTGTATATCTTATGTCACAAAATTTAATCTCTTATAGATATATATCAATTCCTTAAGAAAAATGTATATGCTAGGCATGGTGAGGCAAACCTGTACTCCCAATACTTGGGATGCTGAGACAGGAGGATTGCAGGTTCTAGGACAGTCTCAGGAGCATAATAAGATTTAGGCAACCTAATGAGACCCTTCCTGTTTCCAAACAAAAAATAAAAAGGGGTTGGGTGTTCTGGGGGTGTAGCTCAGAGTTAGAATGCCCCTAGGTTTAATTTCAGTATCACACACACACACACACACACACACACACACACACACACACAAAATTAAATTTTGTAATATTTTCTTCTATTTCTTCTGCTCTGGTCAATATTTGGTTGATATGTCAAACCTCTGTTTTTATTACCATATTCTGTGCATAGTCTAAATGCAACTTGTACTAGTTGGCTCTTGGGTTCAGGTATATTTACCCCTAAATAGGTTGTTCTTGTGTTTCTACTATTTAGCTTCAAAATTTGACTCAAATGGCATATCTTTTCTGGATTCAAGCACTCATTCCTGATGTGAACCATAAGAACACATTTACTACAATTTCTTTTTAATGCATACTTAAATTTTAATACATTCTTGGGTAATAACATTAAGACATTTGTCTCCACATTTATTTAAGATCAAAGACTAAATGCATTGGTTAAGTAATATTTCAGATAAAGATTATATTTTATTGTTTTGTAGTACTGGAAATTGAACCGAGAGGCATTCTACCTCCAAGCTACACCTCCAGACCTATTTTATTTCTTGTTTGGAAACAGTGTCTGCTAAGTTGATGAGTCTCACTACTTACTGAGATGTCCTTGAACCTGCAATCCTCCTGTCTCAGACTCCCAAGTACTAGAATTGCGAGCATGCACCACAATTCCCAGCTATATTAGTCTATTTTAATCTGATAATAAAATCACTAATTCACTTCTAATTAAAAATTTTTAGACATTTAAAAACCAGGTGTTTTATTTAATTTAAATAAAAATGGAAGAGGAGAAATGTATTAATCCTCATGTGTATATCCCTGACACAATCCTCCTCCACCCGTAAGTAGTTTGACTGAAAACAGCAACAAAACCAACAAGAGCTTAATCTTTCATTATAAAGAAGGATGTCTGACAAGTCACATCAATTTAAATGAATGCCTAGGATCAACCCATAAGCATTTTAATTCTGACTGCAGCACTTTTTAGTTAATGTGGCCTTGTGACGTTAACAAGTCACACTGGACCACGTTTTCTTCATCATCAACCACGGAAGATATGATGCCATTAGTCTGAAGATAGAGTTGTGTAGATACCAAGTGACAAATGCATGTGTACACAAAGCATTCTTTTTCCATCTATAATTGGGCTGTAATTAAATTCTTCATTCTGTTAGCTAACAAATAAATGTACACTTAAGTCATGTTCTACTCATTTCTTCTTTCCAGTGCCAACACCTCTATTCTGGATCAGATGATAGGTGGTGGAAAGTCAGACCCTCTCATGAGAGGGGTGTGTGCTTCTGTGCTGAGGATGGGCGTACATCACCATTTCTGGTCCTCATCACTTATATGAGCGGACATCTATCCAGCAAGGTATTCATATTGCAGGCTACAGATTTTATTCTGGGGCACTGTTTCTATACCATGTCATTTATCTTAGGTATATTATCTTTTTTTGTTGTTGTTTTGGTACTGTGGATGGAACCCAATGACATTCTACCTCCAAGCTACACCCCAAGCCCTATTTTTTATTCTTTATTTTGAAACAGGGTCTTACTGAATTGCAAAGGGCCTCAATAAGTAGTAGCTGAAGCTGTCCAAGAACCGCGATTCTCCTGTCTCAGTCTTCCGCATGCTGGGATTTCAAACATGCACCACCACGCCTGGTGGTGTATTATCATTTGAAGCTACCTTCATGTGCTCTTGGATAAAGAAAGTTCATCTCATAGTCTATCCAAGAGTTCTAAAAATGAAGCTGCTATGATACCTGTAGAGGTGGTATTTTTGTTAGATGGCAACCAGCAAAGTAATGTGGAAATAGACATTTGGGAGTATTTTGCTATGCCTCATTTTGTGTGAATCACATCAGTGCCTAACTTATCAAATTTTAACAAAATAATCAGCCTTTTGCCGGTAATGGTGGCACATGCCAGTAATCTCTCTATTTGGAAGACTAAGACAGAAGGATCACAGGCTTAAGGGCAGCCTCAGTCATTTAGTAAGGGCCTCAGTAACTTACTGAAACCTGTTTCAAAATAAAATAGGGCTAGGTATGTGGCTTAGAGGTAGAATGCACCCAGTCCCTAAATCAATAAATCATCAGTATTTGTATTTGCTTCAGATTCTTTTTACTCTTGAATCAGAAGTAATAACCATCAGATTTTGTTGGCTGTCACATAGCAAGTGTCTAGATATGGTGTGCGACACAAAGCAAATCCTACATTAATTTTAGTAGAATGATTGAATAAATATGTATTTTAAAGTTAGAAGAATATAAAAAAATCAAAAGAGGGTGTTTAATATTCCCCAAAATATTTGTATGTGCTGGGTGCTCACAAATGTTAAAATATTGTTTTAGTTAATTCTCCTAACAATACTGTGAGAGTGATTTTTTAAAATCTCCACTTTATAGACGAGAGTTGGATAGCTGAGAGAGGTTAATGTGACCTGTATAAGGTTATACAACACATGATTGATAGAGTTGGGAATTGTGCACAAGAAATTTCATGTTCTTCTGCTATTTTGTGCTGTTTTAAAGGCTTATCTTTATTCCTTATGACTCTTGGTTAGAAATACATGGCTGAAAATTTTTCATAGACAGTGACACAAAATACTCCCATGGCTAAGAGAAAGGCATTTCCCCCCTTCTGCTGTTCTATACTAGTTAATTTGATATATTAAAAAAGAATCTTTGGAGAAAAGGAGAAATTTCTTGCCATTTACTTACTGTGTGACCTTGGGCAAGTAACTGAGGTGCCCAGGGCCGCTGTTTTCTTAAATCTAACAAGAAAAGAATAAAAACTACCTCAGGAATTTGTTGCCAAATTTTAATACACAATATAAATCTTCAATAAGTGTTTCTACTCTGTTCCTTTATAATGCATTTCTTGGTGTTTCTGAAATAAAAGAAAATACAATTTTGCTGAATGTGAAGTAGTGTTAGAACAAGATCAAGTCTAACTCAAAATTGTGAGCCATTCAAAGGCTAACTCTAAGTGGCTTTGAAATTCATCAGTATGATTTCTGTCCCCCAAATGTGGCTTTCTAGTAGAACTTTATTTAAAATCTTTTTGCAAGCCCTAAATTCACTCTTTTTTTAAAAAATCAAAATAGGGGATTTAAAAACTACAGTGCTAGTAACTAGTTATTCCAAGCTAGGTACAGATAAATGGGAACTGTAAACCCTTCAGGAACGTAGTCCACTTTTCTATACCTTGTTTTCTTTCGTATTTTAATATTGGTTTAAAATATGCTAACTATGAAATATACCTGCTGCCTGGGGTATGATGTGAATTTTTTTTTTTACTTCTATGTCTGTAACATATGTTATTTCTTTCATGTGTTTATCTTATTTTGGGCCTATTTTTAATGGTGTTTTGTTTATTCACTTGGGAGCCTTGATTCCAGTGTGACATGGGAATAAAATTATAATTTTATTATTATTATTATTGGTATAAGTAATACAATGATATAGCCATAATGACAACCTCATCTACTACAGGACACTAACGGCAACCTAGAAAGATATTATTTTCAAACAAACAAAATAAACATATAAAGGGCTGTGAGGTAAAATTCCTCTAGTTTCAATTCCCATTAACATGCACGCGCGCACACACACACACACACACACACATGCACACACACACACGCTACATGTATGTAGGTAAATGACTTGGAAATATTCTTTTGGATGATGTGGGGGCATTCATGAATTTTAATTTAGCTAAGATAATTTATATTAGGATAATTTATATTAACAGAAAAAATGAACAGAATGTAGCTTTCATTTACTGCTTTTCTCTTCCTTCACATTCTCTTATTAATATCTTGCATTGGTATGCAACATCTATTAACAACTGAAGAACCAATACAAAGATTATTATTGACATGGTTCACATTTGGGTTCCACCCATTCTATTTGTTTAGAAATTCATTGGTTAATTGTAATTATACTGTAATGAGATTTAAAATAATTCTTTCATATATGCACACATCTCTTGATGTGTTTCCCTTTGCACCCTCTTCCCTTACCCAACCCCTCCTATCTGGATTGGTATTGATACTTTCATATATGGGCAGACATTATTTGTTCTATTTCTTTCTTCTAACCACCCTTTTCCCCTTTTTTTCTCCTTTCCCCATCCCCCTCCCACTATTGTAGCAGTCTCCCCTCATTTTCATGAAGTCTCTTTTCTTTCTTATTTTCTCTCTAGCTTCCACATAGAAGATAAAATACATAACCTTTGACTTCTGAGCCTGGTTTATTTCACTTAGCACATTGTTCTCAAGTTCCATCCATTTTCCTGTAAAGGACATAATCTGTGCTTCTTTACAGCTATGCAAAATGTCATTGTAAACTGAGTGTGGTGGCACATGTCTATCATTCAGGACTTGGGAGGCTGAGGATGTACCTGAGAGCTGAGAGATAGATGTCCCTGGATTTAATCTTCAGTACCAAACAAAAAAAAAAGATATAACTTTGTTTTTGTGTATAATCACAAAGATCATTGATTAAGAGTTGGATATGAGGTGATAAGATACACAGATGCACCACAGAAGAATTTCTAAGCAACATAAATGTCATTTTCTTCTCTCTGGTACTCTAAGTTTTCCCTCTTGCACTATTCTAAGCATTACGACATATGTCTTTCATAGTATCATAGAATGGCTGTGTCAAAAAGAAAAAAAAATGTTGGTAAGGATATAGGAAAAGAGAACTCACACACTGTTGGTAGATATATAATGTAGGACAATCATTATGGAAACAGTACAGATATTTGTCAATAATTGCCATATAATCCACAATACTACTATTCGATTATATGCAAAGGAAATGAAATCATTATACCAAGTAATATATTTGCATTCCCATGATTATTGCAGGACTATTCATAATAGACAAAATGTAGAATAAACTCAGATATCTTTTAAGGAATTAATAAAGGAATGAATTAATAAAGGAATTGCATATTTATACAATGTGACGTTATCCATTCATAACAAACAATGAAATTCTGCAACACAGAATGGAATTGTAGCAATAAGAGTAGAGATGTTAATTGTTATCCTAAATGAAACAAGCTGGAAACATAAATACAAATACCAAATATCTTTGCCTATTTGTGAAAATACCAAGTCTACCTTGTAGAATATGGTACTGTGATCACTAGAGGAAGCCTAAGGAGGAAAAGGACAGAAAGAAATTCAATCAGGAGCTTCCAAAACACAGAGTGGATGAATTACTTCTGTTTTTTCTTTAGCACATTAGGATAACTATTGATTGTAACAATCTATAATACATTTCAAAATGACTAAAACAAAAACCATATAAAAATTTCAACACATAAAGTCATTAATAATTGAGAAGATGAAAATGCTTTTCACTTTGATTTGATTGTTACACACTGTATACATGTATTAAGTCATCATAATGTTCCCCATAAATATGTACAAATTTAAAACATTAAAATTAAATGTATTAATCTTTAAACTTTTAAAAATTGATTTCTTTCTTTCACTTTCTCTTCATTCCCATCTCTCTCTCTCTCTCTCTCTCTCTCTCTCTCTCTCTCTCTCTTTTCTTTCTCTCTCTCTTTCTTTCTGTCTTGTGTTGTAGGTATTGGGTATGAACCCAGCTAAATCCCTAAACCGTGTGTGTGTGT
Organism: Muscardinus avellanarius; assembly: GCF_963383645.1. Taxonomy (NCBI): domain Eukaryota; kingdom Metazoa; phylum Chordata; class Mammalia; order Rodentia; family Gliridae; genus Muscardinus; species Muscardinus avellanarius. Next base: position 24,535,220 of record NC_137790.1, on the reverse strand, counting down.
GTGTGTGTGTGTGTGTGTGTGTGTGTGTGTGTGTGTGTTAATAGGGATGGAACCCATAGGCATTCTGGCATTCTACCTTAGCATTATACCCCTAGCCTGTTTTAATTTTTTATTTGAAAATTAGCTCTAACTAGGTTGATGAGAATCGCACTACTTGCTAAGGCCTTCCTTGAACCTGTGTTCCTTTTGTCGTAACCTCCTAAGTGCTGGGATACAGATGTACACCACTACACCCAGCTTCCGTAACCCTTTTAATTTTATTTGGATATAATGCTCTCTAAGTTGCTTTGGTTGGTTTCTTAAATCACTAGAATTACAGGCTTGCACCCAATGCCTGTTGCAACTTTTTTATTTATGAATTTAAAATTCCTACACTGGAAGTATTTAGGTACAAATAATAAATGCCAAAGTGTGTCCTAATGAAATTTTTTAAATATATGTGGAGATACCTCATTAAATTTAAAAGTGTGTTTATGTATTTATTCCATTAAAGGAAATTTTGACCTATTCAGTAATGAAGTTAAATAATAAAATAAAATAAAATATCATCAGCTTCCATTTAATAGCTTTCCCAGAATTTCTTAAAAATCTTAAAAGAGTAGATTTATAAATGTTGCTTATATGATGAGTTAGTACTTTATATTAACTAAAATTCCTCAATTTTCAACATGATCTGGGAACACAGTTTTATTAAAACAAAGTTATTATAATCTTTCAAATGGATTATGATTCCTGAATTAGTCTATTCATTTGGTCATCAATACTTTATTTAAAATACAGAGAGCTAAAGGATTCACAAAAAGTAATGTAGAAATTAAACACAAATTCTTAAAAAACAAAAGAACTCCCCAATGTAAATGCCCTTTCACTAAAAATTTTGTCTTGTGAGAGTCACTGTAAATTTTTGTCAACCAAAAAAGTAAATTTTCCTCTTTGCTTACAGGTAATTATAAATTGGAAAGAGACTCAGTGATGTAAAATGAATAATGACCTAACAAAGTTTTCAGGTTATTTTATCAGCTGCTCCACCCACAGTTGACAGGAAAACTGAATTTTATTTTTTATTTTATTTTATTTTATTTTATTTTATTTTATTTTGTGGTACTAGGGTCCCTGGAAGCCCTTCTACCTCCAGGCTACACTCCCAGACCTATTTTTTATATTTTTATTTGGAAACAGGGTCTGGCTTCGAACCTGTGCGATACTCCTGTCTCTGCCTCCCAAGCGCGGGGATTACAAGCGTGTGCCACCACGCCAGCGGAAGACTGATCTTTAAAAACTGACAAAACTGTTTTGAATAGTCTGACAAGACCTGGGTTATTTCAACAAAGATAAATTAAACAATATATTTCCTGAGCTCCTATTTAGAATAATTAGGATTTTCATATAAAACAATAAAAATTTGAAATTTTAAATCATTTTCTAACAAAAAAAATGTTCATTTGAGCTGGCGAATTGTTTCTGACATATATGTGGGCCAATGTTAGATATCCTTAATCTATAAAAATAACAATGACATATTTTTCTAGTGATATTTTTAAAGTGAATATTCAAAACCATCCTTCTATCTTGAATTTGAGGTAATTTTGATGTCAAACTACAAAAAAAAACAAAACACAAATACAGAATGAAAAGTATTTCTTACCTCTACTAATTCCTCTCCTCCAAATAGCAAACTTCTAACAATAATATTGTTCCTTGACTTTCCACTAAAAAGAGATTGCAGAATTGGATATTAATAATCTAAAATATTCAAATTCATTCATGTTAGAAGATACATAAATATGTATATCTTGGTATTACTTGCAAGACAATTACTCTTTTGTTCTCTAATATTCACAGCAATTATATAATTCCTAGATTATTTCTCAAAAACTATAATAACAAATTTGAAGTTTAATTTGTTTTGTACTGGCCACTACACAAAGACATTTGCTGTGTGGCAAACAGGAACTGGGAATGGATCTACCCTATGATGCAGCTATACTACTACTGAGTATCTCTCCAAAGGAGTTGAAACCAGAGAACTACAGTGATATATGCATACTCATATTCATAGCAGCACAATTCTCAATAGCCAAACTATGGATCCAACCTACTTGTGCATCAACAGATGAATGGATTACAACGTTATGGGAAATAAACACAAAAGAATTCTACTCAGCAATAAAAGAACAATATTATGTCATTTGCAAGAAGATGGAAGGACCTGAAAAATAGTATGTTAAGTGAGATTAGCCAAGCACAGAAAGTAAAGGGTTATATGTTGTCTCTACTATGCATGAGATAAGGAGTATTTGAGATAGCAGAGGGGTCTCCAGAGGATGGAGGAGAACCTCAATGGAGCCAGGAAGGAAGGAAGACGACTGAGGTTTATTAAGGGAAATACTACCATCAACTATGTGTATACATGTGAATGTACCATTGTCAAACATGGTACTTGGTATTGAGAGGGAGAGAAACAAGGAGGTGGAGGGCACCAAGTACTGTGTGCATGTATGTCATTGTCAACATGATTTACACTATAATGTGAGATTACAGTGCACCAATAAGAGAAAATAATAGGAACTCAACTTCAGTTTGTCCTTTTTACCAAATCATAGGAACAGGAATTGAGCTACTTTACATATGGAGGTAAAAAAAAATTATTTTTATAAAATTCAAAATTGATTATGTGTTTTGCATTATATATATATATACATATATGTAATTTAAGACTAAGAAGGTAATGAGTCCCAGATTAAAGATATTTCACTTATATTAAAAATGAATAAAATATTTAAAATAGTTCACCTTACTTTACGTTTGAACATGTTCCAATATTCAGTTATTTTTTTGTAAAAAATATAAAAAGTAGATAGGGCATATAGTTAGTATACTACCAGTTTTAAAAGATCAAAATGGCCTGAATCCCTTGGGAATGACACACTGTCAAGCGCTTCTCAGGTAAGTGTCTACTCATCTGAACCTCTCCCCTCCACCCAAACCTTGTAGACTTGCCCATCATCTGGGTACCAAATGGTTAAGTTATGACTGAATAGGGGACGTCTCCAGGGAGCCTTCTCTAGAGCTAAGGAGCTTTATGTTACTGTGAATGATGTCTATTTAAGAAGTTGAAAAAATACAAAAAATTATAGAGAAAATTATTTTGGAAACAACCTCAGCTTTTATTATTCCTATCTAGAAAATTTATATCTTTTCCCATTGTCTCTATCCCTGGTAACCCTCACTCTACTCTCTGCTTCTGCGTTTGACTATGTCAGATTATTCATGAGAGTGAGAACATTCAGTACTCGTCTTTCTGTATGCAGCAGATTTAACTTAGTGTATGATCTAGATTCACTCATGTAGTTAGAAATGACAGATGATCTCTTTTGAAAGGGCTGAGAGCGTAGCGTTGTGTATATATACCACATTTCTTTTATCCATTTATCTATTGATTGACATTTAGCTTGATTCCATAACTTGGCTCATGTGAATAGTGCTGCACTACATGTGAGAGTGCAGAGCTCTCTACAACATACTGACATTGTTTCAGTATATTTCATTTTATATATAAATGAAATAATTTCTGGATATTATATATAATCTTCAGAAGTGTGAATACTCATTCTTTGTAATACTATAATGATTTTTTTTTAAATTTCACACTTTTTTAATGGTTTCTTCAAATAAAGTGCAAGTGCTTTGGGTGTTTTCTGCAGATCCTAACCAACACTTATTAATTTTGACTTTTGTTAAAAATCATTCTAACAAGTGTGAGGTGATTGCTGATTATAGTTTTAATTTGCATTTTATGATGATTGGTAATTTAGGGAATTTTCTTCATCTATATGTTGGCCAATTATGTATATATTATTTTGAGATATGTTGATTCAATTCCTTTGCACATCTTTTAATTGAATTTTCTGCTGTTGAGTTTTAAAAAATTTTAAATTTTTAATATATTTTATATGTTAATTAATTTCATAGATATTTACCTCAAACTACTCTAAGGTAGTTTGTGTCTATCAAATGTGTTGATTTTTTTTTTTGCTGTGCAAAAGCTTTTCAGTGTGATGCTTCATTTGCATACATTTACCTTTTTGTTTTATTTAATTAATTAATTTATTTATTTATCACTATGCTGAAGGTCAAATTCAGGGTCTCATGCATTCTAAGAAATTATTCTACCACTGAGCTACTTCAGTTTCTACATTTGTTTTGATTGCTTATGGTCTCGCAGTTATTCAGAAAATCTTTGCCAGGAAGCTTTCTTACTGTACTTTTCTTTTTTCTTTCTTTCTTTCTTTCTTTCTTTCTTTCTTTCTTTCTTTCTTTCTTTCTTTCTTTCTTTCTTTTGTGATACTGGGGGTGGAACTTTGGGACATTCTACCTCTGAGATACACCACCAGACTTATATTTTATTCTTTTTTATTTTTTATTTTTTTGTGGTACTGGGGTTCCTGGAAATCCTTCTACCTCCGGGCTACACTCCCAGACCTATTTTTACATTTTTATTTGGAAACAGGGTCTCCTAAGCCAGCGCGCGTGGCTGGCTTCGAACTTGCACAATCCTCCTGTCTCTGCCTCCCAAGAGCGGGGATTACCAGCGTGCGCCACCACGCCCGGCTTATTCTTTGTTTTGAAACAGGGTCTCACTGAGTTGCAAAGGGCCACACTAAGTAGTAGCTGAGACTGTCCACAAACTCTGATCCTCCTGTCTCAGCCTCCCAAATGCTGGGATTACAAGTATGTGCCACCATGCCCATCTGTATTTTTCTATTAGTATCACACTTCAGGTATATGTTTAACTCTAATCCATTTTGAATTGATTTTTGTATATAGTTTAAGATAAGAGTTCAATTTCATTTTTCTGCCTGATGATATTGAGTTTTCCCAATGTTATTGAAATCATAATCTTTCCACATTGTGTTTTTGACACACTTATTAAAGGTCAGTTGATCATATTTTCCTGGGCTTATTTCTGTTCTCTCTATTCTGTCCACATTTATCTGTTTTGATGACATTCTTCTTTGTCATGTCAAGCTTTCTCAGCTCTTTTGTTTTAATACTTTACTGGTATATTATACATCATAGCGAAATTCAAAATGATACGTTCATACATGCATGCATCACTTGTATTTCCTACACATACTACTCTGCTTCCCCTCTCCACTTCCCATACATTTTTGTAGCATTAGTAGTGATACGTTAATATATGAACATAGTATTATTTGAACCATTTCTTTATCGAGCCTCAGTTTCCCTTCCCCAGGCTCAGATCTTAATGTCTAAGTATTTACTTTTTCTTTTTTTCCTAGAGGTAAATTAACCCTTTCTCCAGCTATCACTGAGCTCTGCCCAAAGATGGTCTCTTGTTAATAAAGTCTCTAATTTTATATGTCTGATAATATCTTTTAAGTTTTTTTCTTTCTTTCTTTTGTGTCCCATATCTAGAGAGGCTGATAATAATGTGCATGTGATCTCCACTTTGATACCAATAAAAGTTTCAAAGCACATATGCAGCTTTGAAAAATATTACTTACTCCCCCACTGAAGCCTTTTGAAAAATATATTTTGTACAAAAGAATTTTAAAAACTGTTACACAAGTTCATATTCACTATGCTTATGTTTACTTGCTTATAGCCTATAAAATCTGAAGGTAGCTATGAATTATATTTTTATTTACCACTGTATCCCCATATTCAAATCAATCTATGCCATATAATATTGATTCAGTATGTTATTATTGAATAAAAATTTACCAGAATAAATTGTACCAAGGGGCAATTTTTAAAAACATCACTTTTACATGGTCAGAAAAAAAAAACTTTCTATTATACCTAAGGTCATGAAATCAGAATCTCTATAAAGCAAGAGTATGGAGACATGTACTAACTCAGTGAGGAAAGTGTCTTTAATTTTTTTTTTTGTGTGTGTGTGTGTGGTACTGAGGGTAGAACCCAGAGGCTTTCTACCTCCAGGCTACACTCCCAGACCTATTTTATATTTTATTTGGAAACAGGATCTCTCTAAGTTGCTGAAAGCCTCACTAATAGCTGAGACTGGCTTTGAACATGGGCGATCCTCCTGCCTCTGCCTCCCAAGTAGTGGGATTACAAGCATGTGCTATCAGGCCTGGCTCTCTGACTCTGAACTCTTTCTCTCTGCCTTTGTCTTTTCCCATGTTGAATCAGGAATTGATCAATGTACTGAGGGTGGGACCTTCTTGTGACCTTTCCTGAAACAGGGAGATGACTTCTCTTCTGAATTACTAAAGTAGACATAATTGCTCTTTCTTAATATAGTATCGCTCTCTGATCCATCATTCATATTTTTGTCAAACTTCTTTCTCCAAATTCAATTATGTACTCTACCTACATCTTTTATTGGTTAACCACATTTACAGCTAATTCTATTTCATTGGCTCCAAACTAAGGCCAATCAAACAGACTACTTTGCTTTTAATACTAAGGCTCAACAAATGTTATTGCTTAAATAGTACCAAATTATATTCTTAAATTTCTTTATTGTTATTTTTCCTGAAAGAAATTTATTATATATCATTTTGAGTTAGATGACTTCTCTTTTATTCTCAACACATGTCAATCAAATTATTTACCCTTGTGTCAGTTATTGCAAACAGTGCCTTGCTTTTCTGTCTCATTGTCAACTTTTAGAGGGTGAAGATTATATTTTATTTATTTTTAAATATTACATAGCAAAATCCAGTTCATGTTTTAGACACAAAAAAAATGCAATGCACAAATAAGTAGGTATAATGTCTACTTTCTAGGTCAGAGTCAGTCAATGCTTAATCGGAAATAGGGTCACACATCAGAAAAGGACTAAATAGTATAATGAGAAAAGGACTAAATGATATAATAAGAGTTATTGAGAATCCTGGACAAATCTTGAGCAAAGTTCAGAAAGTTAGTGCAGTCAAATTATGTAAGGAAAATAAATTAACCAAAAAATGTCACCCTCAAAATAATTCAACTGTAAGGCAAAACAAACATAACATGGTTCAAACATTCTGAGAACAGATACAAGTGTAATAACACTCGAATGTCATCCAGTGTTTTTCATAGATTTTGTCAGCCCTATACCTTTCAGCTGATAACATATCTCATTTACCTAAGCAAGCTTATTTGACTGCTTATTGATAACACCTTCATTCTAAGAAAAGGCAAATGTAAGGATTCAGAATTTATTTATAATACAAGATAATATAGGATTTTCTAAGAACCAAGATGTCTCTTAAACGTGACTCTATAATTTTCTAAACAATATCTACTTCATAAAGACTTGAGAAATTAAAGTTTATGATCAAAATTCTATAAAATTATACAGAAGCTTTTTCAAACTCCAATGTGTAGATACTTTGTAAAAAAAAAAAATCAGCTGTACATTTGTGTGTAAAATGTAGAGAGAAAAACAAAGAAGTCTTGCACCAAAATTAGATACTATCTTATGACAATGCCAAAGTAAAAAGATCTAACAGTGAATGGAGTCTAATGCCTATAACATATAAAAGTGTGTGTGTGTGTGTGTGTGTGTGTGTGTGTATTTCTTTGCATAATTTGATCACAGAACACAAAAAAATTTCCAATCTTCTCTTTTTTTTCTTTCCTTAGTCACTGTTTTGTTTCTGGCACTCTTGGAAAACTGTGAGCCATTTGTGCATACTACTTATATAATAGAATGTCATTAAACATATTTGGATAAAACAATATTTTAGTTTAAAATCCCGAGAACTTAAAAGCTCTAAAATAAGAACTTGTTCCTAAAATAACATGCACCATTACCCTTCTAATTTAAAAATTCTAAATTCCTATGTCTGTTTTCAAAAGCAATACAAACAGGTACCATTTTTGTAATTCAATATTTAACTGTTCTTTGATTTTTAAGCCTGAAAAACATTTTATTCACACAGCATTTTTTTAAGTCTTATTTTTATACTTATACTTCCTGGAAGATTTGGTGGCTCTCTTTCTTACTGAACAACAAAAAGAAAAGAATTACATTCTAGTAACTTAAAATATTGCATCGTTACTCTTGAAGTTAAAAATGTATTTTTTAATTTTATGCATCTCTCTGATTGCCAATAATGTTGAACATTTTTTCATGCATTTATTTTCCATTTGAAATTCTTCTTTTGAAAACTGTCTATTTAATTCACTTGCCACTTTTTTATTCCGTTGTTTTCTTTGTGCTGAGTTGTGTTGTTTTCTTAGTGCTGAGTTTCTTGAGTTCTCTGTATATTCTAGATATTAGTCTTCTGTCAGAGGAGTAGGTGGCAAAAAATCTTCTCCCATTCTGTTGGCTCTTGACAGTTTCCTTTGCTTTACAGAAGCTCTTCAGTTTCATGCAATCCCATGTGTTGATTCGCCTTTTAGTTTCTTGTGCCTTTGGGGTCTTGTTGAGAAAGTTTTTGTCTGTGCCTATGTGCTGCAGTTTTGGACCTCTGCCCTCTTCAAGGAGCATCATTCTCAGCAAAAAATTCACATACTATGATTCAAAGGAAAGTATGATTCCTTTATTTTCTTGATGTCTTTATAAAAGCCATATTGTTTCCTCACAAAATTTATGGCTGTATACAAGTATGTTCATGAATTAATAAGTGATAAATTGACATTAATTTAACAAGGTTATAAATGTTACTAAAATACAACATTTACTAAAAAATGTCCCCAAAACAAAGTACCTTAAAATTCATGGGAGTTTATTGCTCTTTCAGATAACATTTCAATTATTAGTAGCTCAAAGCTAGAATCATAGCTCTGTGGTAATAAGGACCTAGAGTCCTTCTAAGGTTGATCCTTGGTATCCATAGGTCTTATAGCTTTTTACCGTTTGTTTTGTTCATTTTCCCAAAAGGTTCATAATCATATGTGTCAGTCAAAACTTTTACCTATACTACTTCTACTTCACCTAACTGGCTAGATCCTCGTCACATGATAAAATGTCAAAGTAGAACTCTTTTTGCTATCCATATTTCCAGCCCCATCTACCATTTCTATTTCTACAGAAGAATGAGATGAGCACATAAATGACTTCTCCTTTCAGCAAAACTATTGAACTTAATTCAAAATTTAGGGTCATTTTGAATTTATTATAGTCACACAATGTCAATAATTTTATTAAAGTCAGAAGGAGGAGAAGAAGGAGAAGGAGAAGGAGAAGGAGAAGGAGAAGGAGAAGAAGAAGAAGAAGAAGAAGAAGAAGAAGAAGAAGAAGAAGAAGAAGAAGAAGAAGAAGAAGAAGAAAAGAAGAAGAAGAAGAAGAAAGAAAGAAAGAAGCTGCATGTGTGTGATTATGTTTCTACAGCTATTTTATGCCTACAATTTGAAGGCAAGATAATTTGTACATAAACTCTATTTGAAATTATTCAGCCCAAACAAGCACATGCATATGTGTATGTGTGTGAACACGTGCGTCATTTGATAAGTAGTATATGTGCAGACATATATAAAACTGTTATAGAATATATAACTATTGGCCCAAATTTAAACAAAAAATACATGTTGGAGGTATAGTGTCATAAACTGACAGAAGCAGAAATTTAAAAATTTATTTTTTAGATTTTATTATCTGCCATACATTATTCAACAAAATATCTCCATGTATCAATTTTTAGCCATTCATTGCTGAATTCTAAAATTGCATGAATTTTAAAGCTTCCATATTCTACTTTATTACTGGTGGTATTATGTTTCTTCTTAAAAAATTGTATTGATCCTTTAAGGAAATTTGTTCCTTTAGAAATGCTACACAAAAATAATAAGAGAGCAAAAAGATGTCCATAGGGAGATCTGATAAAATTTTTCAGATAACAGGCAGATTCTCTAATGTTCCATATTCACAAATATAATAACAATTAGAAATAAAATATATCAAGTAGAATAATAATGTTAGAAAAATGATCAATAATAATATCTAGCATTTGCAAAAATCCTAACATTTACAAAAATCATATGGGTACATATTATTATGAGTTAAAACACTGTATCAAAAGATAAGTTAATAACAATAGATTTCTCCTTGAATTTAATTATTCTTGAGTTTTGCTTCTGATTTATTTACCAATGAACGCTAAATGAGTGTGGTTGGATTTAGAGGAAAACAGACCCAGCGGTGGTGATGATGGTGATGATGATGATGATGTGTGTGTGTTTGTATCACTTTGAACATCACTATATTTAATGGCAATTCACCAAGAAAATGTATAAAAAGGATACTTAAGATTTATGATGATTTTAATAAGAGGTTATTGTAGAGAATGTAGTATGTATATTCTTTGAGACAGTTTTTGTATATAAATATGGAAGCTTATACTAAAGAGTATATACTGATAGAATTCATGGAGATATTTTCTGTTTCTCTTCCTATATAAACAAGGATGTTCTGAGTTGTAAGAAAATAACTATCCTTCAAGTCATCTTGAGTAAAGGCATTTTTTGTGTGTGTGCTACTGGGGTTCCTGGAAGCCTTTCTACCTTTTTTTTTTTGAAACAGGGTCTCTTAAGCCAGCATGGCTGGCTTCGAACCTGTGTGATCCTCCTGTCTCCGTCTCCCAACCGCGGGGATTACAAGTGTGAGCCGCCACGCCCGGCGAGTAAAGGCATTTTTTTTGTGTGTGTGTGGTACTGGGGTTCCTGGAAGCCCTTCTACCTCCGGGCTACACTCCCAGACCTAATTTTTATAGTATTTATTTTATTTTTTTGGAAACAGGGTCTCTTAAACCAGCGCGACTGGCTTCGAACCAGCGCGATCCTCCTGTCTCCGCCACCCAAACGCTGGGATTACAAGCTTGCGCCACCACGCCCAGCTGTAAAGGCATTTTTAAAAATTTTAATGCTCTTTTGGAATCCTATAGCTGGACTAATTAGCAAATAAAACAAATTAAGGTAGTAATTATCTGTTTTCCTGGTATTTTTCTATTCTTATAGTTGAATCTCTACATACCAGTTTCTTTGTCAAAATCTTTATTTTCTTCCTAGGTTAATATGATTTGAATGTGGCTTAAAAAAAACACCCTATTGCATTAGAGGAGTTCTGACATTTTATTATATTTGTTAAATTTAAATCCCCATGTTTTTCAGCACAGTATAGTGAATTGGTTCATTCAGAATATAGTCTCAAATTAAGGTGACCAATCAGAGGGAATGGGGTAGGGGAGGATAGAATCTCTTTAAAACTCATGATGTACGTAAACAAATGTATAAAAGTTAGTCACCAATCAAGCATGGGATTGAGGGAAGGGGAGGGAATGGGATGGGGATTGGATAAAGGCTAATTGTATAATATGTGCTTGTATATCCTCACAAACCTTGTATTCCATTGTGATGTATGACTACAATGCATATATATATTAAAAAAGAATATATATATTAAAATACATATTTTTTAATATATATATTAAAAAAGAATATAGTCTCAATTTATTTCCTAATATTTTTTGTCTAATACAGAGAATTATAAAGCCAAAAAGGTAAATTATTACTTTCTTTTCTATAAAGATCACAATGTAGCATATTTCTGCCCAAGGAAACAATGTAGAATTAAAAAGTATATGTTGAAACAATTATCTTTAGAAAAAGATATCTGAGATGGTTAATGTGGCTTAGGTATATCTGATAGTTGGCAAAATGTTATTTATGAGAGTATAGAGTTGTTTCTGTAAAACAACATTTGTGTTGGCATACTGAGCAAAGATCAATTGCACCAATGGAGGTAGCATCATCCAATTTGTTGAAATATAGAAAAAAAAAGGCAAAGGGAGGGTGACTTCAATCTGTATTTCTGAGCTGGGACATCATCTTCTCTTGCCTGCAGACAATAGGAACTCCTGGTTTCCATCCTTTTAGACACTAAACACACTCCAGTGCCTCCTGATAGCATCTTACATTCAGCCCTAATTCTCAAGTTTTAAACACTGACTCAAATTATACTGCGAATGCTCTGGGTTGTCAAACCTTTGCACCTTGCCTAAAGTATAAAACTGTATTTACTAATTCTCATCTTGCATATGGCTGACAAATTATGGGACTTCTTCATCTCTATAATTATGCAAGCAAATTAATATAATGAATGAACATATCTATTATATATTGTTCTTATTGGTTCTGCAACTTGACTTACAGAGTTTTGCTCAACATGAATTCAAAATATCATGAATTAAAGTGCATAGAATTTACATAATCGGCTGACAATTCTAATTCAGCCATATGATTTAGTGTAACATATTTGTCCTTCAGCCTTGTGAACACTTGGATCATTGGCAGTTGTGATTTGATACCCAGCATCACAAGAAAGAATAGTACAATATATCACTAGCTTGAGCAAACATCAAAATTCAAAATTTCAGTCAGGATGCATAGAACTCACCTGTAATCCCAGCTACTTAAAAAACGGAATAAAGAGTATAAAACGGAATAAAGAGTATAAAATAAAGAGTATAAAAACTTCAAGGATAGCCTGAGAAATTCAGAAAAATCCTCTCTCAAACAAAACAACAACAAAAGTTACATATGATTTCTAATGATTATATATAATTTTCCTGCCACTTGGAAGTTAAAAAAAAATAATTGAGTTGGGCCTTGTGGTACATGCTTGTAATCCCAGTACCTGGGAGGCTGAAACAGGAAGATTGCAGGTTCAAAGCCAGTCTCAGCTGCTTAGTGAGGTACTCCAAAACTTAGTGAGACCCTGTTTTAAAATAAAGAATAAAAAATATGGCTGGGGATGTAGCTTGAAAGAAGAGTGCTCCTGGGTTCAATCCTCATTAGCACACACACAAAAAAAAATCCCACCCATAATTGAAACCAGTCTAAATCAGGGAGCATCTGCACAGCATCACTATTTCTTCCCCTTGCCTAAAATGCACACATTATGCTAGAAGGACAATAGAGCAGCTTTTTCTTAAGAAAACATCCTTACGGCAGTTATTTATCCTACAGAATTATGCTCATAAATTACACATAACTACTTAATTCAGACTCTGTGCAGAGAAAAATGGTTATGAGTAAAAAAAATGATAGACTAACACTAATTATGTTTGAAATCTATAATAATTTTCTTTGGTGTGTGTATATTAGTAGTAAAGATTGGATCCAGTGACGTTCTACCACTGAGCCACACACCCTATCATGTTTATTTGCGTGTGTATGTGTGCTGGAGATTGAACCCAGAGGCATTTTACCTTGGAACTACATCTCCAGTCCAATTCTTATTTGGAAATAATGTATTACTATGTTTATGAGAATTTCACTACTTGCTGAGGTTGTCTTCAAGTTCATGATTCTCTTTTCTCAGACTTCGATGTACTGGGATTACAGGCACCACCACACCTGGCTCCATTTCATTTTTTTTTTTTTTTTACTTTGAAACAGGAACTCCCTAACTTAAGGCACTCAGGCCTCGAACCTGTGATCCTTCTGTCTCAGTCTACCAAGTACTAGAATTACAGGAAATCATCGTATGCCAAGGAACCACTATAAAACTATTACTGAAGATATCACTGAAAGTTTTAAGTTTGCAATGACATTAGTAATATATTTGTCAACCCTGTAATATTCTAAGTATTATATTAATAAAAAGTCTCATATTTAAAGCAAAATATGACTATGTAAATAAGTTGCTAATAATAATAATTTGGCTAATATTTAAATTTGTCCATTAAAAATTTATATTTAAATTTAACATTGAGTACTGCAGTACACTATTAATTCAACTGGTTAAAAAGCCATCAGAATAAGATATTTTTTCAAAAATTATAATGTATTTGATTCTAGGGAAATATATATACCTTATATATTAAAATTTACTGATAATTAAAAGCAAACCATTCACCATGTTCATTGATATTGTCCCTTCCCTTAAGGGGTACATTTTATTTATTATTAGAAACATAAAATAAACTATTAAAATCATATATATTATAAAAATACAAATATATTTTCTCGCTGTAAAGTAAATCAGTCTGAATATATAAAAAAGTATCCAAGAAATGCTACTTTTATATCAACTTCCTTCAAAGTTACCAATTCTCATATGTAGACATGTTGAGGGGAGAGGTTGAGCAAAAGACATTCTAGGAAATCATAAACACAACATGAATAAGATTTAGTCTCCTGAAAATACTCCCTGTATTAAAAATGAAACGGTGTATCCATCCCTAGGGCTGAAAGTCAGAGAGTGACAGAAAACCATCTTAGAATATCAGATTGATTGGAGACTGCCAAAGCAGTTAAAGACCATGAGGAGGAAGGTTAATGCACTTAGTCTTGGCATGGAGAACATTAGGGATTTTAAACTTTGCAAGAGGCATGCATAGGTCCAAGTTTTTAGGGAAGACCTGTGGTAGTCATTGCTGGTATTTTCTCTAATGCATTCACTCCCTCACAATTTTTCTGATGTGTGGTAGATCTGGCACTATACACATTTCACAGTTCTCACTGCCAAAGAAACTGATTATGAAACTGAGCAGAAAAAAGCTTATTTACTCACAGTTTTCTTAGAGATTCTGGGTTCAGTCCACATGAGGCCAGGTTCTGAAGCTCAGGGCATGGCAGAGGTAAGTGGACAAAGAGAGGAGAGCACAAGGTTTTTCTCCTCATATCATGGAGGTTGGAAGCAAGAGAGATGAAGAAGAAGGTGGATAAAATTATATAATCCCTAAGATCATACTTCCAGGGGTCACTTCTTAGCAACCATTTCAACTTCTAACATTGTCCCTTGTTTCAATGAGGGCTTGGGGGACATCCTAAATCCATACCATTATACTTTCTAGCTTCTGGCTAGGTTGAACCAGTAGGAAACATGGGAAGAAGCTGTGGGAATAGAAGAGAATTAAAAGACTAGGTGCTTTCTCACATTTCTTCCTTGCTCATAACCTCTGGAAGAAGTTGTGCATACTCTATAACCTCAGCTTGGTTGAATTTTCTTCTAGGAAGATATGAGACAGTCCTGTCGCCATTTAGAAACTCCATGAAGTTGATACCAAAACCTATTCTATGTTTACTCAGTTTTAAGACAGAGTTGACGATAATTTTTGAAAGTAAGGTTTCCTCATTTTTCCTGTTTTCTTTTACAAACATTTTGAATTTCATTTTCCATATTAAATTTTTTTCTATTGAATTATAGTATGAGTTTGGATATACCTGACAATAAGAAAATTGAGATAGTTATAAAAGAAAACAGACATGCAATTCTTTTCTATCCTTTTGTGTACTTTTGGATAAACAGTATACTAAATAATTTTTTAAATAAAATTGCCTTCATGGGGAGAACATCAAATTTGAATTGGGAGATTCACAAATTGTAAGTAAAAAAATAGGTAAATAGATTTTCTTTTTTAGACTAATATCTTTATTAGAGCCTATTCAGAGTCTACATTCTTATTTTAATATCACCTGCTGCTATTTAGGAAATGTTGACACAAACAACCAAAATAGACCTATCTTATTTTCCTGTTTACTCCCTTGTATGTCTTTATTCTTCACATCAATCCAACTTTTTGAAAGGAGTTGTTTATAATTCAAAACTTTAAAGTAATTAAAAATTTAATGGCTCAATGGTTAACACAGACAAGTGCTTGAGGCTCACCTGGCTTTGTTTTCAAGACAAGAATGTTTCTCTGAGTTGCAAAGCAGGTGTAATACAGGCATATCAGTACTGATAACATACTTCATGCTTAACTTTAAAGTTATCATTGTCAGCACTACATTTATAAAGTAAATTTAGTAACCTTCCCACAGAGCAAGCAGGTGAAGTTTATAGACAATAGAAAGTAACTTGTTCAAAGTTAGAGTATTGATTGACTTAAAAAGAGATTTTTAACTAGCTGTTTTACTTATTTTGTCAACTCGATTGAGTGCAAGGTCACCCGTAAACATAACAGGTATACAGAAACAATATTAAAAATACATTTTTTTATATTTTATTGGTGCATTATAGCCTCACATCATAATGTACTTCATAGTGGTGGTGATATACATGCACCCAGCACTTGGAGAGTCTTCCCCTGGCTCCCTCCCCATCTCACCCATTCTCCACAAAAGATACTGAGATTACAATTGGTAGTCTGACATATGTACATAATTTTAGTGGCAGCATTTCCTTCATGGATTCTCCTCTTCTGTCTCCCATCTTCCCAAAGACCACCACTCTTGTTCCCCTAGAGTTTTTCCTCCATTTTCATAGCTTTCACATACGAGAAAAAAACATATGGTACTTCCCTTATTGTGATTAGCTAATCTCACTTAATGTCATGTTTTCCAGGTCCATCTACTTTCCTATAAATGACATAAATTTGCTTTTAATTGCTAAGTAGAATTTTATTGTGTATATATTCCAAAAATTTATAATAAACTATATGCTGACAAACACCTGGGTTATTCCATAACTTGGCTATTATGAGTGTGTGCTGTGAGAAACATGGATATGCATGCATTGCTATAATATTTTTTACTTCAGTCTCTTTGGAAAGATATCCAGGAGTAGTATAGCTTGATCGTATGATGGATATATTTTCAGTTTTCTGAGGAATCTCCAAACTGATCTCCGTAGTAGTTGCACTAATGCATGCATATCCATGTTCATAGTTACACAATTCAACATTGCCAAACTATAGAACCAGCCAAGATGTCTATCAACAAAAGAATGATTATAAAACTGTGGAATATGTACACAATGGAATTTTATTCAGTCTTAAAAAACACAATTATATCATTTATAGAGAAATGGATGAAACTGGAAGACATTATGCTAAGTAAGATTAGTCAGTCACAAAAAAGAAGAAATCTCACTAATACGCAAAAGCTAGGGACAAATGGGCCATAGGAGGAACTCTAGATGAAGAAGGAGATTTTAACAAGGAACAAATTAGGTGACCTGAGGGCATGGGAGGAGGGAAACAGGAAAATTCTCTAATGCACATAATGTATTTTAACACACACACCAATATCAATTACTAAACCAAGCATGAGAAGGAGGGAGGCAGAAGGAATCAGGTGGAAATGGGTAAGGGCTAATTGGGTGACATGTGCATGTTTGTCTCTACCATCTTGTATCCCGTTAAGATATAAGACTACAATGCACTAATAATTTTTTTTAAAAAAGACATCTTTTCCAACAAATGGTGTTGGAAATACTAGTTGTTTATTTGTAAAAAAAAAAAACTGAATTAAATTTCTACCTCTCACCCTGTCAAGGGTCAATTCAATATAGATCAAAAACCTGAAAATTAGGCGAGTTTTTTTTATGATTTTTGTTTTTGCTTTTCAATGCTTGTAAGTTCCTGGAAAATAATTTCACAGTCCTCTAAAATAATAATGGCATAACTTTATTTAAATGAGGAAAATAAAAACTTGAAATGACTAGTCAACATAGAGTTAGGTTAGATAGGTAGGCAGATAAATAATTATGTTCTTGTTAAACTTTTACATTAATTATTTAAGGAATTTTTGTTTGTTTGTTTATTTTTTGTTTTTTTTGGTGGTACTGGGGTTCCTGATAGCCCTTCTACCTCCGGGCTACACTCCCAGACCTATTTTATCTATATATTTTTATTTGGAAACAGGGTCTCTTAAGCCAGCAAGACTGGCTCCAAACCAGCGCAATCCTCCTGTCTCCGCCTCCCAAGTGCAGGGATTACAAACGTGCACCACCATGCCCGGCTTAAGGAATATTTAATAAAAAGAAAACACACTGAATTTCAGAGAAGTTAAATATAATTGTTAAAGATAAGTTTAGTTTCTATCTGTGTCTGTGTGTCTGAGTGATGGATCTATACTCTCCTCTAGTAATTTAAAAATATCTGAAGCCTGGCATGGTGGCATGCGCATGTAATCCCAGCATTTGGGAGGCTGAGACTGGAGGATCATGGTTCTCCTGTGTGCATGTATTTTTCTGATACTCTGAACTCCAATATGATGTAAAATTATAATGCACCTAATTACAAAATTTTAAAAATTAATTAAAATATAAGCAATGAGTTCTTTACATTCTATACATATTATAAAAATGTATTTTCTTTTCTTTTGTCTCTAATAATCTGTCCTTATTTGAAACATGTTATAACACTAAAAGCTAATGGTATTAATGTAATTATTAATATTTCTAATTGTGGAAAGTTTTTAAAATTTCAATAGAGACAAAGAAGGTCAGTTTTTATTGATAAAAGGAACAATCCAGCAAGAGGAAATAACAATAATCAACCTTTATGCCCCAAACATAGGTGCAGCTACTTTCATAAAAGAAACTCTTTGTGACATTAAGTCAAGCATAAATCCCAATACAATTATACTGGGAGATTCAACACCCCTCTGACACCATTAGACTGATCTTCTAGACAAAAGTTCAGTAAAGATGCCTCAGACCTAAAGAATACCATTAATCAAATGGACCCTTTGGACATATAGATATTTTTCCCAACTACAGTGGAGTTCACATTTTTCTCAGCTGCTCACAGAACATTTTCCAAAATAGATCACATCCGGTGCCACAAAGTGAGCATGAGCAAATTTAAAAAATGTGACATCCTTCCTGGTGTCATTTCAGACAATAACGGAATGAAATTAGAAGAAGACCTAGAGAAACCACATAAGCATGTGGAGACTGAACACCACCACACTTCTGAATGGAAAATGGGTCATAGAAGACATAAGAGGTAAAATTAAGAAATTTCTAGAAACAAAAATAGAGATACAACATATTAAAACCTCTAGGATATTTGAAGGGAATATTAAGAGGAAAAACTATAGAACTGAGTGTTCACATAAGAAAAACAGAAAATCACCAAATAAATAAACTAATGACATACCTCAAAGCCCTTGAAAAAGAGGAACAATCTAACCCAAAGCCAGTAGAACATAGGAAATTATTAAAATCAGAGCAGAAATTAATGAAGTAGAGAATAAAAATTAATATGGAAAATCAACAAAACCAAAAGCTGGTTTCTTGAAAAATTAACAAGATAGATAAACCACTAGTCAAACTAACAAAAAAAAATAGAGACTCAACCAAAATTATGAAGATAAGAGATGAAAAAGGAGATTACTACTGAGTGTAGAAATCCAGAAGATTATCAGAAACTACTTTGAAAAACTATATTCCAACAAAATGGAAAATCTGTAGAAAACTGACAACTTTCTAGATAAATACAACCTTCCTAAATTAAGTCAAGAAGATATAGACAATGTAAACTAACCAATAAAAATAAAAAATATTGAAACAGCAGTAAAGAGCTTACCATCAAAGGAAAGCCCAGGACCAGATGGTTTCCCAAGTAAATTCTATAAAACCTTTATAGAAGACCTAATCCCAATAGTCATCAATCTAGTTTATGAAATAGAAAAAAATGGGACTCTCCCAAATACATTCTATGAAGTCAACATCATATTATTACCAAAACCAAATAAAGACAGTTCAAGGGAGGAAAACTATAGACCTATATCTTTGATGAATTTGGATGCAAAACTGCCTAACAAAACACTAGCAACACACACTCAAAACCACATAAAGAAAATCATACACCATGACCAGGTAGGGTTCATCTCAGGGATGCAAGCCTGGTTCAACATATGAAAATCAATCCATGTAATTCATCCTATAAACAGAATCAAAGACAGAAATCACATGATCATTTCAATAGATGCTAAAAAAAAGCATTTGATAAAATCCAAAATCCATTTATGATAAAAGCACTGCAGAGAATTGGAATAAAAGTAACATATCTCAACATCATAAAGGCATCTACAATATGCACATAGCCAATATCATATTAAATTGGAAAAAACTTTGAGAATTCCCCCTAAAAGTAGGAAAAAGACAAGAATGTCCATTATCACCACTTCTCTTCAATATAGTACTTGATACTCTAGCCAGAGAAATAAGGCAAGAAAAGGAAATCAAAGGAGTACAAATAGGAAAAGAAGAACTCAATTTTTTACTATTTGTGGATAACATAATACTACTTTTAGAAAACCCAACAAGCTCAAACAAAAGCTTTATAGAACTGACCAACAAGTTCAGCACAGTGTCTGGATACAAAATCAATGTTAAAAATTCAGAAGCTTTTCTGTACACCAACCATATAGCCACTGAAAAAGAATTCTTGAAAATACTTCCACTCAGGATTTCCCGCCAAAAAATAAAATACTAAAGAATAAACTTAACCAATGAGGTAAAAGACCTCTACAAAGAAAATTATAAAACATTGAAAAAAGAAATCAAAGAAGATCTTAGAAGATGGAAAAATCTCCCATGTTGATGGATATGCAGATTAAATATTATTAAAATGGCCATACTTTCAAAAGTGATCTACAGATTCAGCCAAGATCATTCCTCATAGACATAGAAAAATCTGTCCTTAAATTCACTTGGAACAACAAAAAACCCAGAATAGACAAAGTAGTTCTCAGCAGAAGAAACGATGCAGAAGGAATCACAATACCTGAATGAAAAAAGAAATCCTATAAGCCAGATGTAGTGGCACATGCTTGTAATCCCCCCGCTTGGGAGGCTGAGACAAGAGGATCGCGCAGGTTCAAAGCCAGCCTCAGCTACTTAGTGAGGCTCTCGGTAACTCAGTGAGACCCTATTTCCAAATAAAATATAAAATGGGTCTGGGAGTATAGCCCGGAAGTAGAAAGCCTTTGGGTTCCACCCCCAGTACCACCAAAAAAAAAAAAATCCTATAAAAATATTAATAGAGTATTACAATGGTAGTATATTGTTGCATTAAAATCCACTTTTCTCAACTAATATAATGATGATCATTTTATTTTTAACCACATAATATTTGAATTAAATCGGTTATTTTATTTAAATATAAAACTTTTTAAAGGTCTTTGGAAGAATCTGGATATACTGACAGATATATGTATCAAAATAATTTGATACCTCAGCACTATAATTAATGAGGCAACATTAGTTATTACTCACCAAAGAATGTAGATCTTTATAATTTAGTTTCATATCTACAGTTAACATAGTGCCTAGAATAATATACATATTCAGTCAACATTTTTATTTGTGTGTATAATACTTTCTTCAATTTCTGTCAAGAGTAAAGTCTGATATGAATCAATACAGGTGGCATTTTGAAGTTATAATTCCATATCATTTGTGCCTACTTACAATAGGCTTTTATTGAATTTTTCTTTAATGGTTAGTAGATACATGAGTGTTGAGAAATATTATTAACAACAATATACAGCTAAGAAAAAAACATTCAAAACCACTTACTGTTTTATTTGAGGACAAATATGCATTAAGAGGAGGATTTTTTAAAATTCTTAATTCAGTTTTCTTTACATAACAAAAGCCAATGTTCCCTTATCCATTTTTGTTATGTTAGAAAAATCAAGCCTCATATAGTTATGATTATTTGAAGAGCTAGAGAATTGATATAAAAGTTTTTATCTAAAAATATTGATTTTTTTCTTTGAAAAAGGAGTTTATTATATTGTTTTTTTTTTCACAAATACATTGGATTTTCAGCATGAAATGTCCAGTGTGAATATTAGCAATAGCCTACTTGTAAATAGCTGATTCAGCAAAACTTACTTGGAATCCTAAAATACTCAAATCACTTTGTCATCATTCACAAATATGTATAGATTGATAAAAATATGTGATTTGACACTCACATTCCAGAGTGAGGCAAAACAAGAAAATGCTTTATCTTCTTATTTCCACTCTTGTGTTATAATCTTTATAATGAGAGCCACAATTTTTACATTTTGGTTTGTGTTGGCAATTCCCTTCAAAATATCACTAGAATGATGTGTTTTTTTTTTCTAAGTGCAAGAAGACTATGATATACCTTACAGAGAAAATATATGTGTTCAGGTAAGCTTCATTGAAAGTATTGGCAAGAGTCTAATATTAATGAATTAGTGATATATATTAAGCAAGGTGACTAAAAAGAAACAAAGTTGAACAATATTAGGTAGTGGCTAAATTCAATTATGTATTTTCCTTGTAAACAACAATCAAGTATTCATGAATTTAGTATTTATGGTGACTACAGAAAATAAAAACCAAAAGTATTGATAATAGATTGCATGTATATTTCATTATGCAATTGGTTTGAAATCATATTTGAAATCTCATTTTACCTATGTAGATTAACAAACATAACATCAACACAATAATATAAATTTGTTCTTTAATTTATCATAGCTCTATTAATATAATAAGATTAACATATATATCTGGGCTTTCATAACTCATTACTTTTCATGAATTCATTGGCTTTTTATAGTTATGCTAAAGGATTTTATAGACAACACTTAATCAATTTCAAATAATTAATGCTAAAGGGAAAAGTGAAGTATAGTATATTATTCCATTTTATTTCTTTTAGAGTGATATTAAGGATTTCAAGAAACTCTAAAAGTAATCTTAAAGTAATCTTAGAGTAAACCAATGACAGAGTGAGAAAAAATGAGATGATTCTCAGCTATGTAAAACAACCATACAATTGTCCAATGAATTATCAGTATTTCTCCTCTCTCTCTCTCTCTCTCTCTCTCTCTCTCTCTCTCTCTCTCTCTCTCTCTCTCACACACACACACACACACACACACACACACACACACTTTCCTTTTTATTTGTGTATGTGTAGTAATAGAGATGGAATATGCAGACACTCTATCTCTGAGATACACCTTCAGCCTTATTTTTAATTATTTTTTCTAAAAATTTATTGGTGCATTGTAGTCATACATCTTAATGGGTTACAAGAGGGTAGAGACATACATCCACACATCATCCCATTAGCCCTTACCCAATTCCCATCCCATTCCCTCCCCTCCCTTCTCATGCTTGGCTTAAGATTGATATTGATATGTTTGTTAAAGTACATCATGTGCATTAGAGAATTTTCCTCTTCCCTCTCCCACCCCCTCAGTTAGGTCACCTTATTTGCTCATCTATAGTATCCCCTTCTTCTAGAGTTCCTCCTATGATTCCCTTTCTCCCTAGCTTTCACATATTAGGGAGAACATCAGATTTCTCATTTTTTTGTGACTTAATAATCTCACTTAGCATTATATTTATTTTGTGAAGGTCTATGTTGCCAACACTGGCTTTGAATTTGCAATCAGTCTGTCTCAAGCTTCCTAGGTACTGGAATTACAGGTATGCCCAGCTACACTGTGCCCAGCTACCTACTATGCTTTTAACAACTGTGGTTCATCAAAGGAAATATCCCTGTCAGTTGAGATTCTATATTATTCAAATAACTACATTTTAGATTTATTTTAAATAATTGTGCCTGATTTTGTATTTTAAATCTTATTTTTTTAAATGTCAATATATATTGGTGCATTGCAATCATGTGTTATGAGGTACAGACAGGACAGGCATGCATTCACATATCATACATTTAGCAATTCCCCCATTTTTTTTCCCATTCCCTCCCCTCTCCCTCCTCCTCAAGTTTGGCTCTTTGACTGAATTTGTTAAGTTTGTGAATGTACATTATGTACCTCTTATTTTTTAAACTAAATTTAACGGATAAAAACCAGCTAGTTAAAAAGTACATGTTTTTACTTGGTGATTGACTTTGATATGTTTACAAATCGGGATTTTTCCCTCATTCCTCTACCCATTCCTCTCAGGTCATTTATGGTTTGTCATCTCATGGTTCTTTCTTCCTCATCTAGAAAGAGGAGTAGAAAATATGGTGGGAATTGGGGAAAAGCAAATTGAGTAATGTGTGCATATATGCCTTCTTGTACCCCGCTAGCTTGTAATCCCAGCATTTGGGAGGCTGAGACAGGGCTCAAAGACAGCCTCAGCTCCTACTTAATTAGGCCCTTTGCAACTCAGTGAAACCCTATTTCAAAAAATTAAGAAAATAAATAGGGCTGTGTGTGTAGCTCAGATGTTGAATGCCCCTGGGATCCATCCCCAGTACCACAAAAAAAAGTATGACTAAAGTACACTAATCTTTTTTAAATATTATAGATTTTGAAATAAATTTAATTATTTAAAATATAAATGTGAATATATTTACTTCTTATTAATTGATAGTGTCCAATAAGCACAACCTTGAAGACAAATGTTCTAATATCATTTAATTCATATGCAGACATATTTTCCCAAATACCATATTCTGTTATTAATTTATACTTAGCTTTCACCTTTCAGTATCTTTGAATTTACACTCATAAACCTTTGGAGTCTCTCCTGAAACTCATTGTTTTGAATTTTTTGAAGTCAGCCCATTACCTAATTCATCAAAGTGACACAATATTTTAATATTTTAATAGAGTAACAAAGTTTTAATGTTCCATTTTATGTATAGATAAAGCTCCAGATAATATTAAAAATACAGTGTGAAATTTCTTGTGTAAAGTTCTTTTACCTGCCAACATGTCATTTTTCTAAACTACTTTGTAGTCAATGAAACTGAACAAAGACAAAAGTATTTTCAAATCTATACTACTCCGCTATACAAAATTAAGTATATCCAACAAAGAAAACATATTTTATAATTACATATTTTACTCATTTTTGCTCAAGAGTTTTCAGTCTTATATATGTTTATTTAGGAAAAACTTTAATGTAATTTATACTTTGTGACAAGTACCAAATATATATAACTCTTATTTCTGTAATTTTTTTGCAAAAGGATCAATGCTTGACAAACATGTCTCATTTCATTTACTAATATTATAATTGAATTCTGAGTAATATTTGAGAAATCCCACTAATAACATATTTTCCATATTAATTATTTTGATGAATCCAACAGCAACCCACAATCTGCACTGTGGTCATACAGCACATAGGCATCTTCATCTCCAGTTTGGAAAATGACAATATGCTTATGTTTGCATGGGTTCCACTCTAGTTCAATATTAACCATTGTTACCTCAGAGAAAAGAATGTCTCTATAAAATAAATTGAAACAGTTCACACTTACGCAGACATTTTATTTTCCTGAAGTAAAAATTCAAACCACTTTTTCAGATGATCTATGAATTACTCTCTGGTATAGCGCAAACATTAATTTGCAGAATCTTTCACTTCATTATTTTCTAGAAATGCTGATAAACATCTCCGATTCCTAAGTGTCAATACACCTTTTGGGAAATGCCTGCCTCTCCACTTTACTCATATACAGTAGTACATCATCTATTTGTGTAACTGTCTCCTGTCTTTCTGTTTCTATAAAAATCAAAGCTCCATTCAGTCATTTCTGCTGCTTTCTTTCTTCTCTTAAAATTTTTCTGGAAAACTATTCATGAGAAACCACATTTTAAATGAGTACATATTTCTCTTTATTAATGAGGACAAAATTATTTTGCTCTAAAATAGCAATCCTTCAATTTTTTTTTTTTTTTTTTTTTTGTACTGGGATTCCTGGAAGCCCTTCTATCTCCAGGCTACACTCCCAGACCTATTTTGTATTTATTTATTTATTTTTTTTGGAAACAGGGTCTCCTAAGCCAGCGAGGCTGGCTCCAAACCAGCGCAATCCTCCTGTCTCCGCCTCTCAAGCGCGGGGATTAC
The DNA here is from genome assembly GCF_963383645.1 of Muscardinus avellanarius. Lineage (NCBI taxonomy): Eukaryota > Metazoa > Chordata > Mammalia > Rodentia > Gliridae > Muscardinus > Muscardinus avellanarius. The sequence continues at coordinate 24,509,704 of NC_137790.1, read as the reverse complement.
AAGCGTGCGCCACCACGCCAGGCGCTCCTTCAAAATTTAATGGATTAAGTTTATTAATCTTGCAACTAACTTAATTATGTAGTATAATTTTCTACAAGTTCATCTAGTTGTCACGGATGCTATATTTTCTTCTTTTATTTCTTCTTTTCACCTATTTATATCATATTGAGTATTACAAATTTGTAACAAAATCATTTTAAGTTTTTAAAAATATTATTTTAAAAATAAAAGTTTAACATAATGTTCTACTATTAGGAATACCAGAGGGACTCCAGATAATGGAGGGTAAACCTCAGCAAAACTGAAATGGAAGGGTAGGAGAAGAAGAAGGCTGAGGTTGATTAATGGAGGAGCTACATAGGAATATGTGTAAAAGTATGAATGTAGCATGGTCAACCTGGACACTCATTGTTCGGAGGGGGGAGAGGAAGTAGGACGGGGAGAAGTCACGAAGCACAGTCTGTAGGTATGTAATTTTCAATATGATCCACATAAGAATAAAAACATTATAAAAATAAAACAAAAACATACTTCAAAATCATTGTAATGATTGTCTTAAGGGGATAGTAAAATGCATAGAGCTTTTGGTAGTAATTTGCACTCTATTTTATAAAATCAATTTATGTAACTCATGACATAGACAAAACCAAACACAAAAATTACATAAGCATGTCAATAAATGCTGAAAAAGCATTTGACAAAATTCAACACCCATTTATGCTTAAAGCACTGTAGAGAATTGGATTAGAAGGAACATCCTGGTGAGGCCTGGTGGCGCATACTTGTAATCCACCGCACTTGGGAGGTGTAGACAAGAGGATCGTGCAGGTTCAAAGCCAGCCACACTGGCATAAGAGACCCTGTTTCCAAATAAAAAGTATAAAATAGGTTTGGGAGTGTAGCCCAGAGGTAGAAGGGCTTCCAAGAACCCCAGTACCACCAAAAAAAAAAAAAAAGAACATCCTTTAATATCATAAAGGTAATATGCAATAGGCCCACAACAAACACCATATTAAATGGGAAAACACTGTGAGAATTTCCCCTAAAAACAGAAAAAAAGAATGTCCATTATCACCACTTCTTTTCACTATATTACTTGAGATTCTAGCCAGATCAATAAGTCAAGGAAAGGAAATCAAAGGAGTACAAATAGGAAAAGAAGAACTAAAACTTTGTCTATTTGCAGATGACATGATACTATATTTAGCAGATCCAAGAAACTCAACAAGTAGGCTTATAGAACTGACCAACAAATTCAGCAAAGTGTTCAAAAACAAAATAAAATCTTAAAAAATCAGAAGCTTTCTATTATGCAAACCATAAATATACTGAAAAAAGAAAACTAGAAAACACTTCCAATCAGGTTATCGCCCCCACAAAAAATATATATATAATTTAATTTTAGATATTATATATGTGTTTATATAGTTAATATAAGTATATATTTAGTATTTATAAATATTAATAAAATATACCTTTGTCAAAACATATATATATATATATATATATACATATATATATATATGTATATATATATGTATATATATGCCTTTCTTCCCTAATTTAGAGATTAATCCTATAGACTGGGCACACTTTTTTTTTTTTTTTTTTGGTGCTACTGGGGTTCCTGGAATCCCGTCTACCTCCGGGCTACACTCCCAGACCTATTTTATAGGTTTTGTTTTGTTTTGTTTTGTTTTGTTTTTTTAATTTGGAAACAGGGTCTCTTAAACCAGCACTGCTGGCTTTGAACCTGCGCGATCATCCTGTCTCTGCCTCCCAAGCGCGGGGATTATAAACGTACGCCACCACGCCCGGCTGGGCACACAATTTGATAACAACATTTTAAGCACATGAAATTAAATGATACGCTGAGACCACATCTAAGACACGTATAAAGTTTCCCATCTTTTCTTTAAAGATTTTTAGCCATTTCTGATAAACATATTTACTCTTCAAATCCTGTGTTCTGCTTCAGTTTTCCTCAGTTCTGTTGAATTAGTGAAAATCTATGTATTAATTTACATTGACACTAATGCAAAAAGCAGAGGAAATTAACACTGAAAGTTGAATGATAAATATTTTTTAAGTTGTTCTTTGATGAAAACATGGTTAAAATTTTTAGGACTTTTTTTTTTTTTCGGTACTAGCAATGGAACCCAGAGTTAGCGTACCTCTGGCTACACCCCAGACCTATTTTTTAGTCCTTTTATTTTTGAAACAGGGTCTCAGTATTGAAGGGCCTCACTAAATAGCTGAGGCTGTCTGCTAACCGCAATCCTCTGGTATCCAGCTTTCAAATGCTGGGATTATAAATGTGCACCACCACACCTGGCTAGGACTCATAACAATATAAAGAATTTCTCAAATACTATTTAATGTTTGTGATAAATTTCTTGTAAATAATTGAAAGCCAAATTAAAACTGCTTTATTCTTAGCAGTATAGAAAGCATGTACAATGTTTTTCATAAAAAGTTTCTTTAATTTTTTTCTAACAAATAATTTATTAAGTAGATGTAAGTCTCTACCTTTAAAACACACCCACAATTTGAATTTGTACCACGTAAAAATCAGTGGGTGACTTAAAATTGTTATGCTTTTAATAGTGCAATATAGTTTCACATTATAATGTAAATTATGTTGACACTTATATATATGCACACAATAATTGGGTCCCCCCTTCCCATTTTTCTTTCTTCCAATACCAAGTACCCAGACTGACATTGATATATTCACATGTATACACATAGTCGATGACAGTACTTTTATTAATCAACCTCAGTCTTCTTCCTCCCCTACCTTTCCTCCCTGGCACCACTGAAGTTTCTTCTCCATTCTCTGGAGTCCTTCTGATATCCCAAATACTCCCTAGCTTGCACATATTAGAAAAAAAAAACATATACACTTCATGAATTCTGTGATTTCTAATCTTACTTAACATAATGTGGATGACTTAAAAATTTTAGGCTTTCAATATTACATAGAATGTTTATTTCATTGTATCATTGGAAACAACACATTTTTTTGCTGTTTTGAAATATTAGGATACTATTGATGCAGCAACATGGATTGTATTTTTTTAATTTATTGCAGTAGATTTATGTAAATAAGACTTGAGAATAAGATAGACACATTCTTAATCTTCTCACCATGTCTCTGCATCCCACAATGAAATTATAGACAGGGCATAGTCTTTGTGAAAAGGAGTCCAAGAACTTAAAAAAAAAAAAAAAAACATAGCAAGCAGCAGCCATCACAAAGTACTGATTGAGGTTTTCCAGAACATTAAAGTTATAAATCTGAGTATGCTGACATTAGGAATTCTTTAAATTATTTAATTGGGTTCAAGAAAGAGAAACCAGTCTAAAAAAGAAATATCTGCTTTGTTGTTTTCTGAAACTACTAGTGATAAGCATAATGGTATTTTATGATTGTTGCTGCAAAAACCAGTTCACACTATTATATCCAATATTAAGATGAAAAAATTGGATAGAAATGGAATTGGTTATTTTCATGCTACTCTCTAAAAATGCTGCAAAACTATGCATTTATTGCTATTGCTTTTCGCACTTTGGAAACACTTGGAAATTATTATAAAAATATTTATTTTAATTTTAAAAATATTTTATTTCCAACCAAGCATGGAGTTATATACCTGTAATTTCAATCACTCATGAGGCTGAGACATGGCAATAACAAGTGAAACCCAGCCTAAGCTATTTAGTGAAATCTTGTCTCAAAATATAAAGAAGGAGCTGAGTGTGGTGGCATAGGCTTGTAATCCCAGCACTTGAGAGGTTAAGACAGGAGGATTGTGCTTTGAAGAGAGCCTCAGCTACTTAATGAAGCCCTTTTCAACTCAGTGAGACCTTGTTCAAAAAAAAAAAAAGCTAGAAATTAGGGCTGGGGTGTCTCTAAGAGGTAGAATGCCCCTGGGTTCCATCCCCAGTACCTAAATAAATAAATAAATAAATAAATAAATAAATAAGTAAATAAATAAAAAATAAAGTATGGAGGATGTAACTCTGATAGTGTACTTGCATACCATATGCTAGGCCCTGGATTCAATTTCCAATATCCAGGGAAAAAATCGTACCCCTGACCTCAATAAGTAACATCTGAATAAAAAAGAAAAACAATTTAAAATTTAAAAAACATTACATATATATTATACATTATAGTTGTATATATATATATATATACACACACATATATACATATATATACATATACATATATATGTATGTATATATAAACAACTCTACAATAAATCAATCTTTGAGTAATGTGGAAAGGGAAAATTTAAATTCTTAAACTTTGTGTTTTTATATATCCTTGTTAAATCATTTTCTGAATGATTCTAATATAAGTATATCTCATTGGCAATAAAAAGTATGTGACTATAGATAGATATCTTTGAATTAAGTAAGTAGATTTTGTATCAAATCAGAAGATTGCACTTTAATTTGCAGTTTTTTCTTGATCTACTACTAATGAAACTTTTACTGAATTATCTACTTAAAGGTCAAAATGCTAATTAGGAGTTTCTCATCAGTGATAATTTAGATATGTGTAAAAATGATATTAGCTTTTATCTTCTTTCTTTATTTTTTTATTTTTATGTGTATCATATTGAAAATGGCATACATTCAGACTGTGCTTAGTGCCCTCTCCCACGCCCTTTTCCTCTTTCCCCCTCCCAACAATGAGTGTCCAGGTTAACTATGCTAAATTCATATTTTTACTCATATTTGGATGTAGCTTTTCCATTAATGAATTTCAGCCTTCTTCCTCTCCTACCCTTCCATTCTAGTTTTGCTGAGGTTTCCCCTCCATTATCTGGAGTCCCTCTGGTTTTCCTAATACTCCCTAGTTTGGGCATATTAGAGAAAATATATGTCTCTTCACTTTTGCTGATCTCACTTAACAATGTTCTTCAGGTCTTGCCATCTTCTTGCAAATGACATGATTTTGTTCTATTTTATAGCTGAGTAGAATCCCATTGTGTATATTTCCCATAATTTTGCAATCCATTCATTTGTTGATGGAGACCTAGGTTGGTTCCATATTTGGGCTATTATAAATTGTGAGGCTTTTTATCTTCTTCTGTGAACTTAATTTGTATCCTGTCATTTTGAAGTTCTGACAACAATGAGGAACATTTATCATAATACTTCTCATTTGAATTTAAATGCATAGATACATTATATTAAATTTATCAAGATAGGTATTGGTTAATTGACAGTGGAAGAGAGTATAAACATAAATCAGTGGATAAAACTGCATCCTATGGGCAACTGCATAGTTGTTTTCAAGGCATAGCACACAATTTATCAAAACTGAACAAATATTTCATAGATTTTTATGATTATTAATCTTAAATTAATATATTGAAAATACAGTTTTAGTGGAGAAGAGAATATCTGGTTTTTACAGTCCGTGCATTTGTTGATGGATGCATGTTATTTGTTTTTTAAAGTGATAAGTCACTTTGAAATATTTTTAGTGTAAATAATTTCTATTGCCCTTTTTTTATTAACTAAAAGCATTAGATAAGCTATTTCTCTATATAAGTAGACAGAAATTAAACAAACTTTTCAGAAAAATGTAACATTTTTCAACATATTTCTAAACTATAGCCAAAACACTTTGATTTATCATAAAATAATATTTATCTTTAAGTGAATACTTAATTTTTCTTCAATATTGTAAAACTAACACTTTTATAATACTTTAAATTGAAAGGGGTTTTCAGACATTAGATTTATTGAATCCTTCTTTTAAAATATATTATTGGCTGGGCGTGGTGGCGCACGCTTGTAATCCCTGCGCTTGGGAGGTGGAGACAGGAGGATTGCGCTGGTTCAGAGCCAGCCTTGCTGGCTTAAGAGACCCTGTTTCCACATAAAGTTAAAAATAGGTCTGGGAGTGTAGCCCGTGGGAGTGTATCCCGGAGGTAGAAGGGCTTTCAGGAACCCCAGTATCACCAAAAATAAATAATAATAATAATAATAATAATAATAATAATAATAATAATATATTATTGACTGGAATTATTAATACCATATTTCTTTAGATTTTATACGGTAAGACAAAACAACATAATAAAATCTGAGTAAAATAGCATATATTTGAAAACTCTGAAGAAAATTTGTGTAAAGAATAAGTCAGAAAAGGAAACTGCTATAACTAGTAGTCTATAGACTTTTGGGGATGCAGATCACCTTTAAAAACTTGGACATTTTGGACCATGATTATGTGGGCTTTTGTTCTTGAATTTCCTTGTGACCTGAGGATACCATGTTTTGGGACCTTTATTATACAGAAGTGTAGAAAAGAAAATTCTCCTTCTACTTAGTGTGTAAAGCTTTGAATTTCTCTACTTATTAAATATACTGTGAGGAGGCATTCATCAGTCACACATCTGCTGAAGCTCTTGAATTTACTTAGTTCATTAGGAGGGTGAAATTTATAATTAGAAAAAAACTATGAAGTCAAAACAGCTACAAATCTGTACCTTTAATAATATAATTAACATAAAATTTTATAAAATTTCAATTTTCTAAGAATAAAATAATATTTAATGTGACATTTATTTTCAGTATCATGTTCATTTTAGAAAATAAGAGAATAAATACCATGAAAATATTATATTTTTATTTTTATTATTTCCCTCTTTTTATAAAATGGAAAAAATAAATATGTGGATATGAGTGTTTCTGTATGGTGTTATAGGTAAAGATACATGCCTAGACACATATGTGTACAGATATATTTATAGACTTTGAAAGAGATATAAAAGGGCAAATGCACACTGAGAAACATATGAAAAACCTCCATCTAAGTTAAGCCCTAGGCATTTTATTTTATTTTATTTTGTGAAAAAGAATGAGGAAGAAAAATCACAAAGAACATTTGGGCTAATGAGATACTTTTACCAGAAAACCTTAGCTCATCTTTTTTTTTTTTTTTTTTACTTTTTGTAACTTCATTCACTACATAAGAAGGTGCCAGATATTTTGCTTATAATTTTTGTTGTTTCTACTATTTTATTTTAAGGAGTTTGTTCTCTGTTTTTTAAATATTTGTTTATCTGATTGTCTATTTGAAAAACATTCTTGCAAATTTTCTTGACTTTATCTTCCCTAATGGATTCAATACCTTGATCCCCTCCCCTCTATAATATCCAGGAGGATTTTCCCAGAAGAAAACATTAGCTGTTGATTCCTGTGAAAGTGATGGATCAAAGAAGAATCCCCCATGAGAAACCCCTAAATAGATAAAAGACAAATGGATGATAATAGAAAACCATTCTAGCTAAAATTTTAGAAGGAATTTTACATTCAACCTGAACTTATAGGGAGATCTAGAGTATGAATCACACACGAATATCCCTCCTTCAGTTGATGGAGTTGAATTCCACTGCTTTAAATTGATCAGTTGTTAGATGCAGGTCATAAGTGTATTTTATAAAATGGGCTAATGTGTGTGACTATGAATTGAGATTGTGTAAGGCCAAGAAAGAGATATTTAGCCACTGGTGGTGGCACATGCTTGTAATCCCCTCTCTTGGGAGGAGGAGACAAGAGCATCGCGTACTTTTGAAATCAGCCTCACTGGCTTAAGAGACCCTGTTTCCAATTAAAAAAAAATTATATAAAAAATAGGTCTAAGAGTGCAGCCCAGAGTTAGTAAGGGTTTCCAGGAACCCCAGTTCCAATAAAGAAAAAAGATAAGAAAGAAAGAAAGAAAGAAAGAAAGAAAGAAAGAAAGAAAGGAGATTTAAAGGTGGAAACTGTTAGCAGCAAAATCAACATGGACACTAACAAAACTACAGAGTGTTAATAACAAGTTTTGAAGATGAATTGGGTGAATTAGCATCAGCTTCAGGTTCTCATATAACTGACTTTTTAAAATCTAACAAATAGTCCATTTTCATATGTAAAATGGAACAATCTTTGAGATAATTGCATAATAAATATTCTCTACAAAATCAGAAGTTCTGATTGGTCATAAAATTTCAAAGGAATTTAAAACTGTACAGCCGGTCATGGTGGTGCACGCTCGTAATCCCAGCATTTGGGAGGCTGAGACTGGAGGATTGTGGTTCGTGGACAGCCTCAACTACTTAGTGAGGCCCTCTGCAACTTAGTGAGACCCTGTTTCAAAACAAAGAATAGAAAAAAATAGGGCAGGGAGTGTCCCTCGGAGGTAGAATGACTCTGGGTTCCATTTCCAGACCTGCAAAAGAGAGAAAGAAAGAAAGAAAGAAAGAAAGAAAGAAAGAAAGAAAGAAAGAAAGAGAGTAAAAATGTACAAATATACTGACACTTCAAAATATTAGAAAATGTTGGGAAATGGTGACTGAGAGAAGCAGCGCATACCAGTCCTGCTGACACTTGCTCTCCATTGCCTCAAACACAACATTATACAAAGCCAGAAAATACTATCAGTAGAGGAATAAAAATGATAGATACAAAAGACTAGACAAAAGAAGTTTAGAAGACAGATCAGAGAGCAGGTAAAAAAAAAAAAAAAAAAAAAAACTACCTCCTTGCCATGGCAGGTGCCTTGGCAGCACCATCTTGCCTCACAACATCCAACTCCAGAGATGAAAAGGAAAACAACCAAAAACGTGAAGTGAGCAGTTGCAGACCTTCAAGGTTATAATCCATCAGTTATTCCTGCACAAACACTGGCTACAACTTCCAACAGTGGTGGCTGACCTTGCCATGCCCTCCAGTGATCCAGAGCTAAGCTCAATAACAGAAAAGAAACCCACCTGCTTCATGGCTGTGGGTACCACTGTGGTACCATCTTGCCTCACTGCAACCCAATCTAGGGACAATCAGGAAAATATCCAAGGACCTGAAGTAAGCAGCTGCAGATCATTGAAATTGTAAGTCATCAGTTCCTCATGCACAAGCACTGTGTACAACTTGCAGCAGTGACAGCCTAGCTCACCACACTCTCCAATAATCCAGACCAGCAGGCACCAAAACCATAGGTGAAGCCATTGTTTCATCAAGAGAATGCCCAGCTTCATGTCCCCAGAAACTCACAGAGCTGAAGTAAATGCCCTGTATCTAAGACCTTCCGGTTCAACCCAGCAAAAGAGGGGATGGAGCCTACAACTTTCAATACTGTAAGATGAGCTTACCATGCCTTCCAGAGATCCAGAGCTGCATCAATATTACCATAAGTTAAGTCGTGGTTCTGGCGGGAAAATACTCAGCCCAGTGCCTCCAGGAATTTACACAGCCACAATAAACTCCCTGGGTCTGAGACTTTGAGGTTCAAAATAGATAAGGTAAGAATAGAGTCTACTGTTGAACATAGCAGAGGCTCAGACAGACTCAGGCTCTACTCAGTGGAAAGCATAGTGGAAAACCTATGCTTCATAAGCAAGTAGTAGGATCTTCAGGATAACCACAGACCACCCAATCATAGAGAACAGAAAGAAGTCAGAACAGCCCTGCCCTAGCTGTGGATAACAGAGACTCTGATATTGAGTTTGGTCTCAGAGGCATATGCCACTGAGACAGGGAGAGACCAAGACTCCAAATCTGTGGAAAATGTGGAGGTTGACCTGTACTTAACACTAGATCCAGCCCCATTGATACAGAACATCTGCATAGACTGAGAAAGATTCAGAGAAAAAGCCTAACATCAGGAAATGTGCTGGTGGCACTGAGTATCAGCACACAGAGAGACTGCAGAGGCCCTGTCTGCTGAATAGTCATTTATTTGTAGAGTTGCATTAATTTGTCATTGGGGTTGTTTGATTTTTTTGTTCTTTTTTTTTTTTTTTTTGGTGATGCTGGGGGCAGAACCCAGGGGCTTTCTACCTCCATGCTATACTTCCAGACCTATTTTATATTTTTATTTGGAAACAGGGTCTCACTACATTGGTGAGAATCTCACTAACTAAATATCTGAGGTTGGCTCAAACCCGTGTGATCCTCCTGTCTCAGCCTCCTAAGCACGAGAATTACAAGTGTGTGCCACCATGCCCAGCTTGATTTTTTTGTTCTTTTGTGTGTGTGTGTGTGTGTGTGTGTGTGTGTGTGTGTGTGTGTATGTGTTTGTGAGTGTTTATGTCTGGATTTTTACACCTCTTCCAAAACCCTCACCCAAGCTTCTTCCCTTGCACATACCTATTCTCTTCTATCCCTTTTCTATCTTTTTTTTCTTCTTTCTTTCTTGTCTTGTATTAAATCCAATTCACATCACTATACCAGAAAGTCTACATTGTTTCCTAGAATACTACTAAATTTTCACTATCTCTAATCTCTATTATGCACTACCTTACCAAATTCATACTTTCAGTCTATTCAATCCTATCTGAGGCTTTACTTTATTCTTCCACTAATGACTTCACTTCCCTCCTCACTCAACCTTCACTTTTGAATACAACACAATTTGCTCTTCGATATACCAACTTACACCTAGAGGCTGAGAGAAATCTATCAAAACAACAGATTAAAAACTTCTGAAATCATGAGAAGGAGAAATAACAAGGGAGAAATGAGCTCCCACAATCACACAATAACAAAACCTGAGAACACTGAATTTCAGGGATCTCCAGAAGGTCAAATCAGAAAGGTAACTGTAGAAATAATACAGGACTTCCAAAAAATTTAGAGAGAGTGTTAAAGAAATAAAGGATGCAATCATTGAGGTGAAGGCATCAACTCAAACTATAAATGATAGATTAGACCACATGGAGAATAGAATCTCACTTCTAGAAGATGATGATTCCAAAAATAAACACATTGTATGTAATTTAGAAAAAACAATTTGACAGATAAGTTGGACATTGAAGAAATATGGTACCATTTTAAAAGACCTGACCTAAGAATAATTGGCATAGAAGTGGGACAAGAAGGTGAAAACAAAGGGATCAACAATCTTTTTAAAGAAGTAATATTAGAAAAAATTTCAAACATAGAGCAAGAGGTAAATAAACAGGAACAGGAGACTTAGAGAACCCCCTTAGACAAGATCAAAGAAAAGGTTCTCCATGCCACAAAATAATCAAACTGACCAATGTAGAAGCCAAGAAGAGAATCTTAAAGGCAACAAAAACAAAGAACAAGGGAAATAAAGAGGCAAACCAATTAGAATCACTCCAGACTTTCCAAACCAAGTCATGAAAGCCAAAAGGGCCTAGAGTAGCATATTCCAAACTCTGAAAGAAAACAACTTGCAGTCAAAAAATTTCTATCCAGAAAATAGTATCACTCAAAAAAATGGGGAAATAAAAGTATTCCATGGCAAACAGAAGCTGAAGAAATTTATATCCTCTAAACCAGCACTAGGGAAAATACTCAAAGAGATTAACTGCAAAGAAGTAAGTAATACATGCCAGAACCAAAAAACAAAAATTTCCATCCAGCAAATAACTAAGCAAAGAACAACAAACACAATTTCAAACAGAATTTAAATCTCAACATGTTAGAATTTAAAAATTATTTCTCTATATTCACACTGAATGTAAATGGCCTTAACTCTCCAATAAAAAGTTTAAAAACCAGGATCTGTCTATCTGCTACCTGGAAGAAGCACACCTTATAATTAAAGATAGTAACAAACTTAAGGAAAAGGGCTGGAGCAAGGTAACCCATGCCAAAAGAACTTGAAGACAATCAGGATTAGTGATTATGATTAACAGGCAAGTTAGATTTCAAGCCTAATGTTATTAAAAGAGACAAATCAGGTCATTTTTATGGGTCAAAGGAACAATCCAGCAATAAGAAATAATGATAGTCAACATTTATGTCCCAAACACAGGTGCAGCTACTTTCATAAAAACAAATTATTTGTGACATTAAGTCACACATAATTACCTATATAATATTTTTGGGAGATTTCAACACCCCTCTTACACCATTAGATTGATTTTCTAGACAAAAGGTCAGTAAAGATGCCTCATACCTAAAGAATACCATTCATTAAATTGACCTGTTAGACACATATAGAATATTCTGCCCAACTACACCAGAGTTAACATTTTTCTCAGCTGCTCACAGAACCTTCTCCAAAATACATCACATCCTGGACCACAAAGTGAGCAATAGCAAATTTGAAAAATGTGACATACTTCCCAGTGTCATTTCAGACCATAATGAAATGAAACTAGAAATCAAGTATAAAAAAACCCCAGAGAACTGAACGTGGTGGTGCATGCTTGTAATCCCAGCCCTTGGGAGGCCGAGGCAGAAGAATCCCACAGGCTCAAAGCCAGCCTCAGCTACTTTGTGAGGCTCTCAGCAACTTAGTGAGACCCTGTTTCCAAATAAAATATTTTATTTATTTTTTATTTTTTATTTATTTATTTATTTTTACTTTTTAGTAGTAGTGGGGTTCCTGGAAGCCCTTCTACTTCTGGGCTACACTCCCAGACCTATTTTATACTTTTTTTTTTTTTTTAATTTGGAAACATGGTCTCTTAAGCCAGCATGGCTGGCTTTGAACCTGCATGATCCTCCTGTCTCTGCCTCCCAAACATGGGGATTACAAGCGTGCGCCAGCACGCCCAGCCAAATAAAATATTTTTAAAAATAGGTCTGAGAGGATAGCCTGAAGGCAGAAATACTCTGGGTTCAACCCCAAGTACCACCAAAAAAAAAAAAAAGACATAAAAATGTGGAGACTGAAGACTGAATACCACATTGCTGAATGAATAATGAGTCATAGAAAAAGTAAAGGGTGAAATGAAGAAGTTTCTAGAAACAAGCAAAAATAGAGATGCAACATATCAAAACCTCTGGGACACTTTGAAGGCAGTATTAGGAGAAAAATTAATAGTACTGAGTGCTCACATAAGAAAAATAGAAAATCATAAAATAAATAATCTAAGGACACACCTTAAAGCCTTTGAAAACAGAAACGATCTAACCCCAAAGCCAGTAGAAAACAGGAAATTATTTAAATCATTCAAGAAATCAACAGAGTAGAGAATACAGAAAATCAATAAACCCAAAAGTTGGTTTCTCAAAAAAAAAATTAACAAGATAGATATGTGTGTGTGTGTGTGTGTGTGTGTGTATACATATATATAAATGTGGAATAGCAGTATTTCACTAAAATGTAAGAAATGATGAAGAAAATAGAGATGATTAACCTAATTTAATTATTCCACAATGAATCATATGGTTTTGTATTCCTATATGCAACATTTATGATTTTAATGCATTAGTTAGAAAAATAAATAAAAATGAGCAAACTGGTGCCTGGTCAGATTTAGACCCTAAACTGTATTCTGTTAAACAAGGTCATAAAGTAATAAATTTAAATTGTTATTTTAGCCAGAAAAATGTTAAAGTCCTTTTGCCTTTTTTTTATATATGTAATATTTTATGAATATGCCCAAAACAATCTCCTTGATGAATGACAATACTATCAATTTACTAATCCCAGTCAAGGTAGATCAATTTGAAATCTTATTGAAGGGTAAAAATTAATTACGCCCTTCAAAGAGAACATCTTGGCTATGTTTGAAAAGCTGAAAATGTATGGGATATCTGGGACACCAAACACTCAATATTTTTATTAGTCTGGCAAATGGCCCACAGGCACTATGCCAAAAGCATCCAACAATAAAACAATCTTTTTCCAATTACAATATTGAATTGACCTTACACTACTTGTCTTAATTGAAAGTCTAATACAATGAGGAACATTACCTATTTGGATGTTATTGAAATAGATAAATGTCCCAACTCCAAGACATCTCAAATTGCCAAAGGAAAAATTGAAATAGTCTAAAGATGTTAGAAAAAAATGAATCAGAAGAAATACATTAAATCTTGTACTTATCATGATTGCTACATAGTTTATTTTACAAAGCACCAAATGTAAAGAAGGGCTATTAAAGACATTTTTTTTTTTTTTTACAGTACTGGGAACTGAATCCAGTGGCATCTACCTTCGAGCTATACCCCCAGCCTTTGAAACAGGTTCTCATTAACTTGTGAAGGTCTTCACTAAGTTGCTGAGGCCAGCTTTGAACCTCTGATCCTCCCATCTCAGACGCCCAAATATTGGGATAACAAGTGTGTGCCACAAACACCTGGCTTTTAAAGACATTTTAATATAATTACTTAAAATCCAGCTAATAAAAATGCACCAATAAGAATTAGAAAAAAATATAAAGACTAATAGAAAATAATGATCATCTCTATGATACTCAGAAAAAATGTACATTTTACTTTTCTATTGTTAATCTGAATATATAAATATAAACTATTATAGGCAATTAGATATATAACTCTACAACTGTGTATGAAGTACATTGAGTCTATATTTTATATTATATATAAAGCCCAAAGCAAAGTATATTATATTAGCTTGGATAATTTTTTTAATGGTACTGGGGATGGAACCCAGGGGCCTTCTACCTCCAGGCTACACTCCCAGACCTATTTTATATTTTATTTGGAAACAGGGTCTCTTAAGCCAGCTCAGGTAGGCTTTGAACCTGCACGATCCTCCTGTTTTAGCCTCCCAAGCGCAGGAATTACAAGCATGTGCCACCATGCCCAGCTCTTGGAAAAAAAATTTAATTCTCTAAAATATATATTTTATGCAAAAGTAGCAATCAGGAGATCTTTCTAAATTATATTTTCACCCTTCATTTTCTCTTTCTGAACATTTTTGACATATAAAAATTAGTATTACTAAAGAATGTGGGGCTTGTACTTAAATTGCAGCAAATTCTTGGTCTCTGTATAAAAATTCTCAAATTTTAGTTTTAAAAATACCAGTTTTTAAAATGTTATTTATATAATTCTCTATACAACTACTAGAATATATTTGAATGATTTTTGGAAAACAACAAAACTGGAAGATTTAGTCTTCAACATACAGAGCGGCGCAAGGGTCCTGTAGCTGCCTGTATGCTCAGAAACATTTCCTCTTTCTTCCTGAACTATACTTAACATGTTGTGCTTCTCTGTTTCTGCTGTGCTTGCTCTTTACCCAGTTTCTCTGCTCTTTTGGGTACAGAAGGATCAATCGTTCCATCCCCAGACCTGTGCACAGTGCCTGACATATAATAGGCACTCAGTGCATTTTTGCTGAATAAATAAAAAGATTTTCAATGAACACAATGAATGTACATAGTACTTCCGTTGTTTTTCAGTCTCATGAAAAATTTACAACTAGTTCTGTATGATTTCACCTTGACTGGTCATGGAGCAAGTTTTTACTATCCATCAGGCAAGTGTCTTCAAAATATTCTGTGTGCAGCATGACAGCTAAGAAAAACAATGTTCAGAATGTGTGGAGAGTAGAGTACAAAAGGCAGATGTCAATACCATCCACTAGAATAAAGTCTGATATGCAGTGTACAACCTGGCTGAGTCCAGAGAAAATACCTTGTCCCATTAAACAAACCCATAATGTCCTCTTTTCTTCATCTTTTTCATTTTTCCTTTGAAGATTCAATTGGGCCTTCAGGGCAGACACCTCCCTTATTTGTAGGAATGTCAGCTTTTCTTTATTTTTATTTTATTTATTTATATTTTTTGCAGTTTTATCCAAAGATGCTGCTTCTGCTTCTCCTTCATAGTGAGTTAAGGGAAAAGGAGGTAGGAGAATATTTAGAAAACAGAGTGCTCAATAAAAGAGCAGAAGAAAAAGTGCAGAGATTAAACTTTTGAAATCTAATATGGACCAAGGAACATTATACAATTGTTAAATAATTTTAAATAATTATTAATATTTTCTGAAAGATAGCAGGTATTAGTTAACAATTCTCTATGTTTTATGTGTCTAGTTCAGATAATCATCAAAAGAATCGATATGGAAATACACTTTGTTAATTATTCCTATACTTCAAAAGAAGAAAACAAATTGTAGTGAATTTGAATAATATGTTACAGGTTATTCAAGTGATGAAAGCCAAATTAAATCCAAATAAGCTTGCCAAGATGCCTATGTTTTAATCTTTTTAAAAAATTTTTTATTGGTGTATTATATTCATACATCATGATGGAATAAAATCTTGTGTAGACATACATGCACACATCACCCAGTTAGCCCCTACCCAATCCCATCCCATTCCCTCCCCATCTCTCCTTCTTATGCTTAACTTAGAGGTTGACATTGATATGTTTGTGTAAGGACATTATCTGCTTCAGAGAGCTTCCTTCTTCCCCCCTCCCATCCCTCAGTTAGCTTGCCTTTTTTCACCTAGAGTACCTCCTATGACCCATTTCTCCTTAGCTTTCACTAGGAAAAGCATTCAATTTCATATTTTTTTGTGACTGACTAACCTCACTTAGTATAATGTCTTCTAGTTCCATCCATTTCCCTGAAAATGATGCAATTGTGTTTTTTTAAGGCTGAGTAAAATTCCATCATGTTCATTTCCCACAGTTTTGTAATCCATTCATCTGTTGATGGATATCTTGGCTGGTTCCATAGTTTGGCTATGGTGAATTGTGCAGCTATGAACATAGATATGCATGCATTAGTTTGGTAGTTTGGTTTGCTTTCTTTTGGGTAGATACCCAGAAGTGGTATTGCTGGAACAAATGCTAAATATGTTCCTATTCTTCTGAGGATCCTCCATACTTTTATTCCAAAGTGGTTGCACTAATTTGCAATCCCACCAACAATGCTTTAGAGTTCCCACTTTTCCACATCCTCGCCAGCATTTGTTGTTGTTTGTGTTTTGAATGATTGCCATTCTAGTTGGAGTTAGGTGAAATCTCAGGGTAGTTTTGATTCACATCTCTCTGATTACCAATGATGTTGAGCATTTTTATACACTGTTGTCTTATACTTATAGATTTTCATTAAACTACCATTGCTTAATTAATAAACTAATATGACAAAGCATCATCTCTGTAATGATTGAATGTCCAAAAATGAATTTTGCTAAGTAAAAATTGTAATCACATAATTATCTTTTAATCAAGAGTACCTCAAGAAGTTATTGCCTAATTATCTAATATATTCTAATGATATAAGTGCTTCTGAATCACATAAGAAAAACTAATCAAATTAGGTTTATTTTATTTTGCTCTCTAAAGAAAGAGTATCATAGAATTTTACCACTGGGACTCTAGATTTACTCAACTAATTGATTCAAATGCAATCTTTAAAATTACTTGCTTTCTTGAACTGATAATATAACTCATTTAATTTTCTTTATTTTATAGACTGTGAACAGAACAAAACAAGCATGGAGGATTGGAGGATTATATGGATTATCTTTGGCAAAAGGGAAGTAGTTTTAAGAAAATCTTACTTTCTATCAATGGTCTCTACACCCATTTATGATCTGATAGGAAGAAGTTGCTTCACTCACCAGAAGAATACTAACAGAAGATTGTTCATTCTTTCCTATCTGAGGTAATTTTATGGTTCAATTTTTCAAAATTAAACAATGTTAGTAAAAGAAATAAAATTATGCAATGATCTATAAGTAATGCATCATAAACAGATGTATATAATAAATGTTATATACATATAATATTATAATATAATATATGTAATATATATAATATAATAAATAGATGTATATCTATTTCACATATCTTTCTTCTTTATATATTATTTGTGCATATGTGTATATAAAATATTATTTGTATAGTGCATTTATATTATTTGTATGTAGATATATATTTAAAATGTAAGTATATCAGATACTATGAAACAAAATACTTCTAATTTTCAGTTCTCCCCACATGAATTATATTTTAAGCACAAATTTAAAATATGGTTAAATACTAACCATATTTTATTGAAATAGATTATCTTAAAATTTATAAGGAATACATATGTCCAAGTATAACCGAGGCAATCTCATAGACTAGCACACTTAGGGTTTAGGTACTGGTAACTGAATTTCTACAATACTTAATATAGAATAAAATTGCTTTATGGTAATTAAAAAACTAATGAAGAAAAATAATCAGTGCTTTTGTGAAGATCTCCAAAATTGGTTTGGCTGGATCATAAGATGACACCATTCTAGTCTTTAAGGAGCATCCATATTATTTCCATAGTGGCTGTAGTAATTTGCAATCTCACCAACAGTTATATGAGAATTTATATTTCACCACATCATTGCCAGCATTTATTGTGGTTTGTATTCTTGATGATAGCTCTACTCAATGGGGCTAGATAAAATCTTAGTTTTGTTTTTATTTGTATTTTCCTGGCTGCTAATGATGTTGAACATTTTTCCATATATTTATTGGTCATTTAATTTCTTCTTTTGAGAACTGACCTTCTGGCTCCTTGCCCAATTTTTTAAATCAAGTTCTTAGTGATTTTTTTTTTTAGTATTTAGATTTTTAAGTTTTTAAATATTTTAAATAATATCAGAGGAGTAGCTAACAAAGTTTTCTCTCACATTCTGTTGACATTCTCTTTAGATGTTTAATAGTTTTCTTTGCTACACAGAAGCTTTCTAATCTTATACAACCCCAAAAGCATTCAAATCAGATGACTATAGGGACATATGCATTTACGTGTGTATAGCAGCTCTATTAATAACAGCTAAACTGCCAAACTATGGAACTACCCTAGGTGTCTACAAACAGATGAATGGAATAAAATTATGACTTACACACATAATGGGATTCTAGTCAGCCATAAAAATATAACATAATTACATCATCAAAATGGGTAGAACTCGAGAATATTATTCTTGGTGAGGTTAGCCAGTTGTAGAAAGCTAAAGACCATATATTGAGACTCATTTGTGCAAGCTAGAAAGAAACTAGAAATCAAAGAAAATCTCATATAAATGAAGGTGGAGGCCAGGCATGGTGGTGCACGCTTATAATCCCCATGCTTGGGAGGCTGAGACAGGTGGATAGCGCTGGTTTGAAACCAGCCTTTCTGGCTTAAGAGACCCTGTTTCCAAATTTAAAAAAAAATACAAAATAGGTCTGGGAGTGTAGCCCAGAGGTAGAAGGATTTCTAGGAACCCCAGTACCACCAAAATAAATAAATAAATAAATAAATAAATAAATAAATAAATAAATAAATAGTAGAAAGTAGTGGAATAGGGAAAGGAGTGCAAGAAAAAGAAGAGTGCAGATAGGGGGGAAAAGGGAAGATCTGATGATGCTAACTATTCAAATAACCTTTTGTTCACACAAGAAATTACTTGTATGATTGTAAAAATATATATGGGGGAGCAAGGGGAGCTGAAGAGGCACTCTGAGACTCACTATGATGTATAATGCACCGAAACCAAGAAAAAAAATGAATTGATAGTTTAGAAATAGAGTAACACATATAGTCTCTTGGGTTGTGACAAATTTAGCATGGCTGTACAACACAATAAATTATGACTGGTTCAAATACAGCCATATATGGTTCTAATACATGTGGTAAAATAATTAATATTTTCAAAATATAAAATAAAAACAAAACTAAAAGAATATCTTCAATATTTAATGTACACAAATATTTTTTTTAAACTTGCCCTAAAATTAATATTGAAAGAAACATTTTTAAATTGGAGTATATTGAAATTAATAAATTTTGGCTGGTCCCATAGCTTGACAATTTTGAATTGTGTGGTTATGAACATAATATTCCTGCATTAGTTTGACAGTTGAGTCTTCATTCTTTTGGGTGAATACCTAAAAGTAGTATTGCTGGATCATATGGTAGATTTGTTCCCATTTGTCTGTTCAACATATGAATGGATTACAAAGCTATGGGATATACACACAATGAAATTTTACTCAGCCATAAAAAAGACCAAATTACATTATTTGCAGAAAAATGGATGAAACGAGACTATTATGCTGAGTGAGACTAGTCAGTCACAAAAAGAAAAAAAAAAAATGCTTTCCCTAAGATGTGGAAGCTGGGCAGAAAAAGGGTCATGGAAGGAACTCTAGACGAAGGAGAAACCATAGATGAATAGATGAACAAATAAGGCTACCTAACTGAGGGTGGAACCCAGAAATATTCTACCTCTGAGCTACATCCACACCCCTATTTTCTATTCTTTACTTTTGAAAAGTGTCTCACTGATTTGCAAAGGGCCTCCCTAACCTAAGTAGCTGAATCTGTCCACGAACCTGCAATCCTGCCTCAGCCTCCCAAATGCAGGGATTACAAGTGTGCACCACTATGCTCGGCTTTCCTACACAGTTTTTAAAGAAATACAATACAACCGTATGTATGTATGTATGTATGTATGTATGTATGTATGTATGTTTGTTTTGGTGGTTCTGGGGTTCCTGGAAGCCCTTCTACCTCCGGGCTACACTCCCAGATCTATTTTATTTTTGGAAACAGGGTCTCTTATGCCAGCATGGCTGGCTTCTAACCTGTGTGATCCTCCTGTCTCTGCCTCCCAAGCGCGGGAATTACAATCATGCGCCACCACGCCTGGCATTATTTAAAAGGAATAAAATGTATAGCATTTTGAAATATGTGGTTTTAGAAATAATACTTTCAGCCTTCCATTAATACTTACTTTTTTTTTTTTTGCAGGACTGGAGATAGACTACAGGGGCATTCTACCTCTGAGCTACACTACCAACCATATTTTTTATTCCTAATTATATATATATATATATATATATATATTTTTTTTTTTTTTTTTTTTTTTTCCGGGTCTGGGGATGGAACCCAGAGGCGTTTGACTTCCGAGCTACACCCTCTACCCAGTTTTTTATTCTTTATTTTGAAACAGAGTCTCACTGAGTTGCGGAGGGTCTAAGTAGCTGAGGTTTTCCGTGAACCATGATCCTCCAGTCTCAGCCTCCCAAATGCTGGGATTACAAGTGTGCTCCACCATGCCCAGCTTATTCTTTATTTTAAAACAGGCTCTCACTGAGTTGCAAAAGGTCTCACTAAGTAGCTGAGGCTGGTTGCAAACCTATATCCTCCTGTCTCATCCTCCCAGATGCTGGGATCACAATTATGCTCCACCATGCCCAGCCCCCTTAATACTTTAATTTTGGACTTGGATATATTAGAAACGTATCTCTCTGTTCACTCTATCATTGATGTGGGAGGTTATCACTGACCCCATTAGGGTCCTCTATGAGTTTGATATCTTTGAATGAAAATCTAAAATTAGAGAAGAATTACAGTGAACTGCGACAGTTGATCACAGTTGAAGCACTGACGATTAAGTACCCTGTCTTGTTCTAAGATTGATGATTTACTTATCAAAATACACTAAGAAACATGAACCTATCACAAATAATTGAAGAGACAAACAGAAAAGACAAAAGGGCAATAAGTAGATGGTGTAACTTAAACACTCCACTCCACAAATATCTCCTATTATTTAAGATAGTTGGCGAAGAAAGGGACTTTTGAAATGCATACACTAACACATACACACACACACACACACACACACACACACAATACAATACAAGATGGTAGCTGAGAAGAAAATATAAACTTTTTAAATGCTTGCAAAATCATTACAGTTGTTATTAAACCAAGTGTCTTTAAATTAATTAAGAAAGTAGTTGTATTTTCTTAACAATATAAAAAGAGCATCTTTTACAGCAATATTAACCCATGTCCTGTTTCTGTAACTTTTAAGTTATAAAATTTTCAGCTCAAATTAATTAATTAATTATGTATGTATGTATGTATGTATGTATGTATGTATGTATGTATTTAGTGTGGTACTAGGGATGGAGCCCAGAGGCATTCTACCTCCAAGCGATACCCTCAGCCCTATTTTTTATTCTTTATTTTAAAACAGGGTCTCACTGAGTTGCAAAGGGCCTCACTAAGTACCCAAGGCTTTCTGAGAACTCTGTTCCTCCTACCTCAGCCTCCCAAATGCTGGGATTACAAGCGTGAGCCACAGCTCCCCGCACTCAGACTCTTCAGGAACATTTTTTAACAGTTTATATTTTAGTCTTCCTTTGCTGCTATAATAAAATAGTATCAATTGTTCAGGTGATAAGTGACAAAAATTTTATTCTCAGAAGTCCAAAATAAAGGCACTGGCAGATTTGGTGTGTGGTGAGAACCCACTTTCTGGTTCATTGTCTTTACATTTTGTCTTCATGTGGCAATAGGAGTGGAAAGCTTTCTCAAGCTTCTTTTTAGTTTTTATTTTTAAAATGTTTTTATTGGTGCATTTTGGTTATACATGTTAATGGGGTGCAGGATGGTGGAGGCATACATGCAGGGTCAAGGGGTTCTTTTTCAAAGACACAAATCCCATTCGATCTTCCAATACCATCAGATTGTAGATGAGGATTACAACAGATTGATTTTAGGAAAACACAAATATTCAGAATGAAGTAGCTGAAATACCTGTATTCTATCTTCTAAATATGAAAAACTATAATATATTTTATAACTTACTCCATGTGCATTTCCATTCTTCCTTATCCAAAATAGTAGGTTTATAAGAATAGGATATATGACAAGACCTGATTTGTACTACCTTTTACTTCGCATGTATCTTTTGTTTTGATTTAAAAAAGCATGGATGGCAGTAATTATAGAGAAATGTTATATTGGATAAAGACAAAACTAAGTGAGATTTATATTATTTTCTTTGACCTCTTATGCTTGGATATTGCCATTTTAAATACAAGTTCCCATTATGTATGCCAAAATGACGGTCATATTATTATATAGAGAAATCGGATATTTTAATACACTAAGAATATTTTATTTTATTATAAATTGTAAAGTTACCTTAGATCTAAAACTCATTGGAAAAATTTCCATTGGAAAATCAAGTGTATCAGAGAGATTTCTCATTGGAAAATCAAGGATATAAAATAAAAAAAATTAAATACAGCTTGTAATTTCAGATTTAAATTAGTGATACATTTTGGAAGCACACAAAATTTAGAACAAAAATTAGAAGTACACAAAATTTACCTAGAAAATGATCATGAGTGGCTTAAGGTGTGAAAAAATAAATCCTGCCCTATAATAAGCATATTTTATTGTTAATTTCCAGGATTAACTAGAAGAGTTTATATAGGAAAGAATATATGTACAAAGTTTAAGTATGGGCATAGGATAGATGTGATATATAAAATGATAGAGATAATATAGAAGAAAACATAATAAATAAAGATATTTCCAAAGAATGCAGGTCCTAGTTGAGAAAGTAGGGTTTCTGAGGCATGTACTTAGGACTATGTTTTGTCTTCAGTCTCCTTTCCTGGCTGTCATGAACTGAGTAGCTTTGTTCTGCTGTGACTCTCTGCCATGTTGTTTCTGCCTTGAAGCCATCTAACCATGGACTAAAATTTCTGCAACCATGTACTGAAATACATCTTTACCCTTTTTTTTATGGTATTTGTCTCAGTGATGTAAAGCTAAAACACTTAAAATAGCCTGCATTTAAGCCTTTCCCATTATTTTAATTTAGTTTTTTCCATCTTGATATAATTTTGAAAATTATTTACTAATTCAAAGTATTTCATATTATTTTTAAAAACTTAATGTGTATATAAAATATAAAAATACATTTTAACTGGTTGATGTTTCGATAGATATATACATGAACAATGTAAAATTGGATCAAATATATCTATCTTCTCAAATATTCATTAATTTTTTATGGTAAAAACTTTCAAAATCCATTTATTGAAATATATTTTATAATATTTTCATATATTTTATAACATTGTCATATGAATTACCATATTAATTAAGCTTCTCTAGAAGAAGAGAAACGATAGATATGTATGATAAAAGGGAATTTACCAATTATCATACTCACTCAGAAGCTATGTAGTCCCTAACTGGCTTCCTGCATCTTGGGGAGCCATAAGAACTAGCAAATGTTCAGTCCATGAAATTGGAACCTCAGAACAAGAGGGACCAATGATGCCATCCAAGTTCCAAAGGGAAATGATGGGGTGTGTCCATACAATGCCTAAAGAGATGCAGCCTCCCTCGGCCTGAGCGGCCTGTAGCCTAAGGCAAAGCTTTAGGTAAAGTTTAAGAACTTCTGCAGTAAAATGATTCAGCAGAAAAGGGGCTAAGATGGCGCCTGGAGGAAGCTACAAGGGCATGGTTTCCCCATTTATTATGGGTGGAGAGACTGAGCAGTTTACAACGGTGTGGTTTCCCCATTCATTATGGGTGGAGAGACTGAGCAGTTTTTCCCTTTTTTACCTTTAAAGGAGCTTCCGCACACATGAATGGCTCATGTACTGGCCTGGGATTGGCTGTGAACTACGTCCTAGTGATCTTTATCCCGATAGGCTAGGCTATTTCCCATGGGGATTTCCCTCATGGTTTTGTGCTATATATATGATTGCTTGGAGAGGAATAAACGAGACCTTGCTTGACATATTTCCCGGCTCCATGTGGTGATCGGGCCATCGGTACTCATCATCTTTCCAAGCCCTGTCGCTGTTAGGCTGGATCCTGACAGGGAAAGGTCTGAAACTTCCTAGAGAATTATTAGAATCTATAATGGAGGAATGGAGGAGCCAGAGCCCCTTGTTCTCCCATGAGAGCAGGATCAATGAACACACCAGCTGAGGAAGATGGGAGCTAGCCTTGACATTGCTCCCTCCCTCTTCTCTTTCTTCTATCCAGGCCTCCAGCCTATTTGACAGTACCACCCACATTTAGGATGGGAATTTCCTCCTGATTTTACTGTTCCACATGCCAGTCATTGCATTAATACAACCCAGAGTTGTCTATTAATCCTAGGCATCTTTCTGTTCAGCGAAGCTGACAATCCAGATTAACCATCATAGTCATCTTATTATACAAGAGCACACCAGAGCTTCTAGAGTGACCTGGGAAACTAGGAAAAGTTCTGAAAAGTAATAGAAGCCCAAGGATATTTAATAAGACAATAATCAGATATCAGTCTTTCTATATTTTTCAACATGTCATTGATAAACTCATTGAATATATTATAGAATAATGACATGAACCTTATAACCAGAAACATTTATATAGAAAGATTGAATTTATACATCACTTCTTAATAAATTAAGCCAACAATTGGAACATTTCTTAATATCTATTTTAAGAAATTATCCCAAATTTACAGATAAAGTAAATGGAAAATAAATCAGACATACTTATTTACAAGATATAACTATGGTTATGTTTCTAAGGAAACTTCTAGAAAATAATAATTCCCAAATTATTTGTATTTGTATTTCATTTTTAATGGATGCACTGTAGCCATACATCTTAATGGGGTACAAGATGGCAGGAGCATACATGCACACATCCCTCATTTAGCCCTTTCCCATTTCATTTTATTGATCTTATTAGAATATCCTAACAGTCACTTGGTTGTTCCTATAATCTTTAGTTTTCAAACCTAAATTTTATTTTTTTTAATGTTTTTAAAATTTTTTGTGGTACTGGGAATGGAAACCTTTTACCTTCGGGCTACACCCCAAGACCTATTTTATATTTTTATTTGGAAACAGGGTCTCAAGCCAGCAAGGGTCTTCGAACCTCCGCGATCCTCCTGTCTCTGCCTCCCAAGCACGGGGATCACCAGCGTGCGTCACCACGCCCCACTTTTTTTTTAAATTTTTGATCTTCAATGAGCAATATTGCATATATATTTTTAAAACAAGATAATAATTTCTGCTTTGAAGTTGCACAGAGAGTCAGGCATGGTGGCGCACACGTGTAATCCCAGCATTCGGGAGGCTGAGATAGAAGTATTGCGGTTCATGAACAGCCTTTGTTACTTGGGCCCTTTGCAACTCAGTGAGATCCTGTTTCGAAATAAAGAATAAAAAATAGGGTCAGGTGTAGCTTGGAGGTAGAATGCCCCTAGGTTTCATCCCCAGTATCAGGGGGATAAAAAAGTTACATAGAACCTAATATAAAGACAGCCCCATTTGGGGAATTAAACAGTGGTTATGTCTTAAATTTAGAAACTAAACAATGGTTATGTCTTGTTCAGAAAGAATTTTCATTAACCTTCTGTACAAGACTACTGACAGCAGGCAATTCTCACTGGGAACAGAGTAAGACATAAATTATGACAACATGGTATCCCATTTTGAATAGTGGATTATTTACCCATTAATATTCCCCCTCGTTTTACTTCCATTAGTGAAGTTCAGATAATTATGAAGTACTCTCTATTTTTTATCTGTAACTATTTTAAGGTTTTGGGGGAAAATTTACTTGACATAAGAGCTGTAAATACATTTATAGTCAATAATCCTTTACTACTTTTCTTAACTTTATTGCATGTAAGTTTTTTTAAATTTTATACTGTTATTTTTAATTTATATTAATTATGTTGTGTAGAGAAATCAGAAACAAAATATATCTTTCCTTCTTTAAAAATTCAACTCATTCCACAATACATTTTTCATACTTCAAGTAGTCCAACCTAGCTGCTTTGATTTGTACTTCACTTTCCTCAGAAATCTCAGTTAATTTTAACTTTAACCTTCCTGACTATACTATTTCATTTGCAGATTTTTTTGAGTCATTATCCACTCCCCGTAGTCAATCTTCAGTATATAATATTGTGCCCTTCATGGTTAGGTCAGTTAAAGGATCCAAGCGAAACATGTAAAGTGTCCAATTTGAATGCATAAAACAATACAGCAGTAGTTAAATTGCATGTACCATATAAAAACTATGGGCCTTAAAGTATCACTCCATTAGGAAAGACCAATTAAAAAGCATGGCTCTTTCACTCTTCCCTGAAGGTCATCGAAAAAAAAAATGTTGGACAAATTGAATTTTTTGTCTGAATTACCTAACACTGCATATTTTTAAAAGAACTCTCATTCTTTACTTCACAGCATAAAGTTTCAGACTGATTTTAATAAAATTAAAATACTTATTATTACAAAGAAATATAGAAATATAGAAATCAATCCAAAAAGGATATTATTACCTTTATAAGAATGCATCTTTGAAATTTTTAATTTTGCAGGAATAGTTCTTTCCAGATTAACTTACACTTCTCATTTATACAAAACACACCATAATTTTTCCAAAGTTTATAGATCTCTTCTCAGATCAGATCCTATCAAAACTTTTTGACTGCTGTCAGAAACAAGGCCACTTTTGGTTCTTGGAATAAATTTTGCTTTTAATGGAGAATCTTTATATTATCTAAAAAATAATTTACGAAGACATTAAATCATACAGCATGAAAATAGAAGTGTGCCTGTGGAGAGCATCAGAATCAGTACATAAGAATAACTGCTAATGTTTAGAATGCAATAAGAAAAAGCAAGAAAAGGGAAGGAAATAGGTAAAATAATAATTAAAATCTTTTTCTTAAAGAGAATTTTTGAAGAATGATAGAAAATATGACAAAACATCAATTTCTCCAAACTTTCATCTTTTTCCTAAATTCTGCTACTTCTCTACACTCTAAATTCTAGGGAATGGTGTTGACTACCCACCAAGTTTCTAAGAATAAAGGGGTTTATCTCAACCTTTTTAGAAATCGTGTCCAATAAATTGATGTAACTGATACTTAGCACAGGCATCACATCACACTCATCTCATGATGCTTTAATAAATTATTTGAAAATAATAACCAACACCTGTTTTTTTTAATAAATAAGGGTAGTTCTTATGAGCCTGGGTGTCAAGAAAATAAAGATCGTTTGCTTGAGTTTTAGAATCTGAAGAAAAATTCTTTTAGTTGCGTGCTACATTTCAAGTGAAAATCAAAGACATTTACCATAGTGTGAATGATATAATTTATCTATCTAGTTTACAAATTTGTGCTTATAATCATTTCCTGATTTAGTCTCATCAACTTAAACAGTCTCTACCTTCATTACAAGCAAATGTCAAATGAGCAGTCAGGTCTAAAGTCTTGTACCTGAATCTGGGATTCTTATCCAGGTAGTTTTCAAGGCATGCTCACAAGATTCCTGAAAAGCACTGAAAGCTACATAAATAAGAGAAGGGAAGAGGCTGAGCTAAATATGGTATAGGTGAAGCCTAGCCTCTTCTTATTTCATGCGCAAATCAATCATATACTTTATAAAACTAAGAGAAAGATAAACAGGGCCAGTTTTTAGATACCTAATGACCTAAATGTCAAAAGAAGACAGTAAAAACCATGCTGGACAAAAGGCAATGTCAGTAGTCCTAGAAGGGAATAAAGAAAGAAATGCAGGTCAAGTTAGGCTTGTATCAGACATCTTTTATTGATTCCAGTCTTTTATTAAATGTATTTCTTATTCTTACATAAATATCTGTATACTTTATGTATATATTTATTAACTCACAAAGAAGCTAATGATCGCCTGTCATCAAACTTCTAAAAATAATTTGGATAATAATATATATGTCCACCTTGCTAAGTACAATGATGAAATACATCAATACTCAGTACAGTCAGCATATTTGAATATTAAATTCAGACAAAATAATCAAAATACAGATAACAAATATGAAATATAATAAAATAAATTATTATTGATATTCAAATATATATAAGTTCTTCTGGAGAAATGACATTGTTTTGAGCACTAATAGAAAGTTTATATTTTTATTGGAATAAAAATATAAATATATAATTTTATATATAACTATACATATATGTGTGCATATAATTTTAAAAGCTATGACCATGTACATTATATCAAGAGAGTGAAAAAATAGAGCATGTTTGAATCGTGTTTATGATGTACTCTTGTGCTTTGAGGCAAGTTCTTCTTATGTTGTTATGACTTGTTCTTAAATGGGCAATTTAATCAGAAATTTAAAATAAATTGAACATACTGAAGTTTCTGTATATAGAAATCCTCTAGTTTAACAAAATAGAGCCATTTAGCATAGGTGTTTCTATAACTGTGATAACAGCACCAGGTTTTGATTTTGTTTATGATGCCTTAGGGAACCACCAGAGCCCATAGCATCCCAGACAAGCAGCATCTGGCACTGTGTGACGGGAGGGAGAATTCTGCTTGCACCATACTAAATGAGTGCTAGATAAATCTGTTCAGGATTTCCTTCTCTCCTTACTTTATTGTAATTTTGTTTTTCATTTGTAAATGGATGAAAGAAACTCATTTATTGAAGCAAAAGGACAAACATCAGTGTGAGAAAACTGATTGAAATCATTCTATTTTTAACAAAAAATAACATGCTTACTATACTTATATCTATATTATATTTATTTTTATTCATACAATGAGGCATTATTAAATAATCAGTTATTGCTAATTATATTGAAGTACATTTTAAAATTGTGATAATTTTAAATTTTAGAAATCACATTGAGATGCTATGTATGCATTTTCATGCCTTCCAGAAGTAAATGACATTCGTAGAATACATTATTATTACTATTTTATAAATATCTACAAAATACATGAATGCTGAAAAATATTCATAATTAAATACACCACAAATTGAGAATTTACTGGAGTTAAATAGAAAGCCCTATATCTATGAATATCATTCTATTGAATAATATGGTCATGAAATTTTTCTATACTATTTTGTTCTCCTTATAACCATTATATTTTATCATATTCTCACTTCTTCTACATGCAATTTATCTATAATGAGTTAAATTTTGTGTTTCAAATATTTTAAAATAAATGGCAAAAGAGAATTCTTTCAGAAGCAAACGTTAGTTTTCAGCAATGAAAACAAAAAAGACTACAAAATAAACCAGAATAAATTCAGAGCTAGTCCAAGACACATGCTTTTCAATGGAACAAGACTATTTTCTTATTTACAGCCACTCTGTGCCTTAAGTTTTGGTTTTAATTTTTAATAAAATGAAGGGCACTATCAGTACAAGGATCATATCTTTTCTACAGATACGTTTGGTTTTATGGTGTTTAAGAAAGATTAAACTAAAAATCAAAGGCTAAATGTTTATATAAATGTATAGAATATAAATTGTTTTGTTGTGTTCATGCATGTTTGTATCAATTTAAAACTCACCACAATGTATAAGTACAATGCACTAATAAAATAATGTAATTAAAAAAATAGAAATGTTGATACAATAGACCGTAAATTTATTTATGTATTATTTATTATTATTTATTATTATTTATTATCATTTATTATTATTCATTATTATTATAAATTATTATTATTGTTTGTTTATTTATTTATTTTGGTGGTAATGGGGTTTCTGGAAACCCTTCTATTTCTGAGCCTATTTTATACTTTTTATACTCCCAGACCTATTTTATACTTTTTTTAAAAATTTGGAAACAGGGTCTCTTAAGCCAGCATGGCTGGCTTCGAACCTGCACGATCCTCCTGTCTCTGCCTCCCAAGCCTGGGGATTACAAGGGTGAGCCACCAGGCCTGGCTAGACCCTAAATTTAAAATGTCAATGACAGTTGGCAGTGTCTGCCACAGTCCTTCCGCACAGAGTAGATGCATATATACTTAAGCTTTTATCTAGAAACCTGTTTAAACAACAAGGACTCAGTGATATTTGAGCTCGGAAATTTTGCCCCCCAAAATTGTGTTTACTATAATTGTTTTTTATCATTATTATTATATTTACTTTAGTCTTAAAACAGTCTGGAATAAATATACTTCTTCAATTCAAACAAAACAGGAGATATTTTGGTCAGAATTCCTGAAAAGATAGATGTATATTCTAATTAAAAATATAAAAGTTGCCTCTATGTTATCTTTAATTTTATATACATTCTTCCTCACATAAATTCTTCACTAATAAAAATAAAACAAAAAATAGAAAATTATCGAAGTCAGCCTCACTGGCTTAAGAGACCCTGTTTCCAAAAATAAAAAATAGGTCTGGGAGTGTAGCCCGGAGGTAGAAGGGCTTCCAGGAACCCCAGTACCATCAAAAAAAAGAAAAAAAAAAAGAAAATTAAAATATATTTTAATTTACAAAAATTGATAATGTAATATGAGCTAGATAATTTATATTTGAGAAGTGATTTAAAACAAATTTTAAATTTCAGTAATATGTTGGCAACATATTATATATAAATGAATATATAATATTCATTTTTAAAATAACTTATTACTGATTTACAATATACATTTACCCTACAAAATATATTTAATGTCAAAATAATACAATTTTAAGTATTATTGTTATTTTTATATAATATTTATATAATTAATATTAAAATAATAACTACTTAACTGGTCTTCCTTTCCAAGCACTGAGAGTCTGTGTAGCTTTTGATATACATAGTGTTTCCTGAACAGCCCTTAAATCTTCTCCACCCATGCTTGAAAACAAATTTTCAAATAAAAAGCCATACAATATATTTTATTACTCCCATTCTTATTATCAAATTGCTCTTAGCAATATAACAATTCATACTCTATCAACAGCACAGCAGAAACCCCATTTCTCTTTACTGCATAGTAGTATTAGCTTTACACTAAGAGACAGAGCACCCACTTAATGAGGTTTTTAAAATACAGAAAGCTTCTTAAAGTCATGGTCATGAGATACATACACAAACCTATTAAAGTTAATTGATGTATTGAACATAGAAATTGGGGAGGGAAATACAGTGCTTTGAGAGCTGGGTAGGGCTCAAAAAGTTCCATATGCACATATGACTTTTAACACCCTGAATTTTATCATGATGTATGATCATAATTCCCCAATAAAGAAAGAAAACACAGAAAGTAAATTTGATAATAGCAGTCTTGATTTGATTTCAGCACAGGGATAATCCCTGAAAGCCTATGGTATCTAACCTTCATTTAGCATCACCATTGCCAAAGGATGAGAAGTGAATTCTGGAGTTGGTCCAGGTTTTAATTCTACTTTTACTGCTTCATAGCAACACTGTTTTAGACTATTTATTTTGTCTCCCAGAGATTGATTTAGAGAATAAAGATATCTTGGAGTCAAAGTAAATAAGATAAGGAAAGCTTTATGACCCAATATATATTCTCAACATATTTTAATTTTTTATGAGGTAGGTACATGTGAAGATTAGTTTACATTCTGAAAGAATATCTATCACTGAGAGTTATATTATTAGCTTGCAAGAATTGGATTCAAACCAAGTTCTTGCTTCAGAAGCTAATTTATTTTCTGTATGGACTGATGTTTCTCCATGTATTATATAGGTCCCTGCATTTAATTGCATGCACAATTTCAATATAATCTCAAAGTAATTTTAAGAAGAGACTTACAATGGAGTTTTTTCAACACTAACATAAAGGGCTAATATTTTCTAATTAATCATAACCAAAAGTTATTATTTTCTATTAATTTATAAAATATAGTTTAATGCTTTAAAGAAATTACTTTAAAAAAGTGACTCTAGACTCCATATCTGCAGATTTCTGCAAAATCTTAGTAAAAAATTAGGAAGTCTAGTTTCTTAAAAAGAAAAAAAATCATTGACCATTGTTTTAAAATAAAAAAGAAATGTCAAACATAGAAAAAGTTAATTAATAGAAAACAAAAAAAGAATAAGTATATTTTAGAAAATCAGTACTCAGTATGCTGGTATTTATCCAGGTATGGGTGTTTAAGTATGCATTTGTAATAAGTAAACTAAATTAAATTTATTTTATCAGGTTCACTGATGATATTTCCAGTGTCCAATGGCAAAATGTGGCTAGTGGTTACTGTACTGTGAAGTGCATTTACTGAACATTTTCCATAATTACAGACAGCATTTTGTTGTAGCATAAAATAACACTTAGGAAAGTAAAAAGCATCTCATCTGCGATAGTTAAAATGTCACTGCCAAATCATTACTTTAGAATTCTTTACTCAGAAAAATCTAATACTTTATTTTTTATCTTTTCATTTATTTCTAACTGCTTTAATTAAGTTTACCAAAGTTTTAAAACAGTGGTGCCAGAAGAAGGGGGGTGGGTAAGAAGGTTGTCTTGTAAATAAAAGCCTACATTCAATTATTCAAAGAAATCCCTAACTCTTTGTTTTGTCTTCTGTCTCTTCATATCTCGTGGAGAGTAAGAAGAAATAGTTTTTCTCAGATTCTCTTCATGAAGATTAAGTGACCTGCCTCTTTAAGACTGTGGTGATGGGTTATAGAAAATCCTGAAATATATTGCTTGCTTGAAGACTTTAGTAGCTTTTGAACTGTAAAAAGAATAAAAAAAAGATCAGAGAGGCAACACATGGCAAGAGAAGCAAAGGAGACAGAAACAAAAGGAGGCCTGGGGTAGAGATGGAAAAAGAACAGAGGTGGAAATCCCCATCCAGAAGTTCCCTCACCCAAACACACATTTGAAAGAAAACAGTTCTCCTTTTGAAGAAGAAGAGCTCTCCACTTCCTCTTCCCTTTCCCATCTGAACTGGCTTTAAATATTATATAAATCATATCCTAAACAGTTTTTTTCAAGTACTAGTAATTAACGTGAAATAGTAACGTGAAATACTATTTATTCTGAATTTGAATTTTAATGATGGTTATATTGTTCTATCAAAAGTAGCATAAAATGCTGGATGTGATGGTGCACATTTGTAATTCTAGGACTTGGGAGGCTGAGACAGGAGGATCACAGCTGAGTGGCCAGTCTCAGCTACTTATTGAGGCCCTCTGCAATTTAGTGATATCCCGTTTCAAAATAAAGAATAAAAAAAAAATGCCTGGAAATGCAGCTTGGAAGTAGAATTCTCCTGGGTTCAATCCCTGGTACCACCCATACACAAACAAACACACACACACACACACACACACACACACACACACACACACATAGTATAAGATGCCTCACACATGTAACCTACAGAAGCTGAGGCCTGAGAATTTCAAGTTCAAGGACAGCTTCAGCAACTTAGCAAAGCCCCCCAGCAAATTAAGACTCTGTTTCAAAGTAAGTAAAATAGAGC
This sequence comes from Muscardinus avellanarius, assembly GCF_963383645.1. Taxonomy (NCBI): domain Eukaryota; kingdom Metazoa; phylum Chordata; class Mammalia; order Rodentia; family Gliridae; genus Muscardinus; species Muscardinus avellanarius. The sequence continues at coordinate 24,475,955 of NC_137790.1, read as the reverse complement.
TGGGAGTCTATTTCAAAGGTAGAATGTCCCTGGGTTCAATACACAGAATTAAAAAAAGAAAGAAATTAATTTTAAAAATTGTATTGATATATTGTATTCATAAAGACTTTTCCTATTGAAATATAATCATAGCCCTTCCAAATTCCCACCTAATTTCCCCCCTTCTAAATTAATGATGTGTGTGTATGCCTCTACCATCTTGTAACCCATTCAGTTGTATGACAACAATTCACCAGTGAAAAATTTAAGAAAAGAAATGTAATCATAGGCTGGGTGTGGTGGTGCACACCTGTAATTCCAGTACTTGGGAGGGAAAGTCAGGAAGATCACAGGACTGAGGCCAATGCATAATAACTTAATGTGATCCTGTTTGAAAATAAAAAATAAAAAGGGCTGAGAATATAGCTCAGAAATAGAACATTCATGGGTTCAATCTTAGTACCATAAACATACACACATACACAAAAAGTAATCATAGACTTTGGTGATTCTATTTTATAGTATTATCAAATAAGCTAAACTACTAATACTTTCTTTCATAAAGAATATAAAAGAAATATAGGAACCAGGTGTGATGGCGCATGCTTGTAATCCCTATGCTTGGAAGGCTAAGACAGGAAGATTGAACAGGTTCAAAGCCAGCCTCAGCTACTCTCAGCAATTTAGTGAGACCCTGTTTCGAAATAAAATATAAAATTGGTCTGAGAGTATATCCCGGAGGAAGAAAGCCTCTGTGTTCCAACCCTAGTACCACCAAAAAGAAGTATATATGCAATAAATACAGGCTACATAGAAAATAATAAAAGTATAATATTAAAGATCTTTTGGGGTGGTAGAGAGGAGTATTAGAACATGGGTTTGTTTTAAAATTAAATAAAATTAAATGCAATAATTTCTGTGTAATGTGACTAATACAATATGATTAACCAAAACATCAAATTATTTTTATATTATTCAGTGCTAATGACTAAAATATTATTTTGATATACAATTGAATGAATTTAAAAGGAGTTTGGAAGCTTATTTTATTCCAAATTCATCACTGCCATTATATAGTAAATATGACACTTATTTCCATAATATTTTATATTTGGCAACTCAAGCCTCTATGAAAATGCAATTTTTATCAAAATTTTTGCCTTTGAAGGCTGCACTGACTGCCAAAGGCTCTCGTCCAATACTGGTTTGACTAGTGATATCAATGGTGAGAATAAGCTAATGTACACTGGCCTAACTAATGCTGAAAATACAAATTAGAGACAAAATTAGGCCTACATACCAGATTTTCTAACAAACTGACAAAACTATTCTCAAATATTTTTGGTCTGTTTGGTTTTATATAATAATTTACTAATTCAACAAATATTATTGACCTAACATGTGATACACATTTTACATGCATGTATTAGCTGGTATATGGACCTGAAAACATTTCTATACTTATAAAATTATCTTTTTATTGTGAAATTATCAAAAATATAAGCAAAATTTATGAGTGAATTCACTACGTAACTTTTTTTAAAATTTATTTTTATTGGTGCATTGTAATCATACATCACATTGGAATACAAGACTTGAGAGGATATACAAGCACAACTCATCTAATTAGCCATCATCCAGTCCCCATTCCATTCCCTCCCCCTCCCTCGATCCCATGCTTGTTTGGTGATTAACTTTGATACATATGTTTATGTACCTTCTGCTTTTTAAAGAGGCCCCATCCTCCCCTATTCCATACCCTCTGATTGGTCACCTTAATTGCTTCATTATAGGGCCCTTTCTATAGCTCGACCACTTCCTGTTGCCTGTTTCTTCCTAGTTACTGCTGATTAGGGGAAGCATCTGGTTTTAATTTTCTGCGATATTTCTCTGTGCATGCTGCGTTGAAAATACCAATCCCACTCTTGACGGCCCCAGTTGTAGCCTGGCTACCCTGTGGACTGATCCAGACCTTGCTGGCTCAAGCAGTGGCCTTGCCTCATGGGAGGCCCCGATTCTGGTCTTGTTGACCCTGACACTGGCCTAAACCCTCAGCTGGCTCCGATCCCGGCCTCGGAGGCTCCAGCACTGGCCTTCCTCATGGCAGGCTCCGATGCTACCCGATGGCCCCAGCATCGGCCTAACCCCACGGCAGGCTCCGATCCAGGCCTCGGAGGCCTCAGTAGTGGCCTTGCTTTACAGAAGGCTCTGATGCCGGCTGCTGGCCCTGGCACTAGCCTAACCCCTCAGCAGGCTCCGATCCCGGCCTCGGAGGCTCCAGCACCGGCCTTCCTCATGGCAGGCTCCGATGCTACCCGATGGCCCCGACACCGGCCTAACCCTTCGGCAGGCACCGATCCCGGCCTTGGAGGCCTCAATAATGGCCTTGCCTCATGGAAGGCAATGATGCTGGCCGCTGGTTCCAGCACAGGACTAACCCCTCAGCAGCCTCTGATCTCAGCCTTGGAGGCCCCAGCACTGGCCTTGTCTCACGGCAGGCTCCGACGCTGGCCTCACTGGCCCCAGCACCTGACTAACCCCTCGGCAGGCTCCGATCCCAGTCTCAGAGGCCTCAATAGCGGCCTTGCCTCACGGAAGGCTCCGATGCCAGCCACTGGCCCCGGCACCGGCCTAACCCCTCAGCAGACTCTGATACCGGCCTCAGAGGCCCCAGCACCGGCCTTGCCTCACGGCAGGCTCTGATCCAGGCCAAGCTGGCCCTGGCACCAGCCTGACCCCTCGGCAGGCTCTGATCCCGGCCTTGGAGGCCCCAGCACCGGCCTTGCCTCACAGCAGGCTCTGATCTCGGCCTCCCTGGCCCCAGCACTGGCCTAACCCCTCGGCAGGCTCCGATATTGGCCTTGGAGGCCTCAATAGCCGCCTTTCCTCACAGAAGGCTCCGATGCCGGCCGCTGGCCCCGGCACTGGCCTAACCCCTTGACAGGCTCTGATCCCGGCCTCGCTGGCCCCAGCACCGGCCTAATCCCTCAGCAGGCTCCAGTCCCAGCCTTGGAGGCCTCAATAGCGGCCTTGACTCACAGAAGGCTCCAATGCCAGCCGCTGGCCCTGGCACCGGCCTAACCCCTTAGCAGGCTCTGATCCCAGCCTCAGAGGCCCCAGCACTGGCCTTGCCTCACGGCAGGCTCCGATCCTGGCCATGCTGGCCCCAGCACCAGCCTTGCCTCATGGCAGGCTCTGATTCTGGCCTCGCTGGCCCCAGCACCTGCCTAACCTCTCGGCAGGCTCTGATCCCAGCCTCGGAGGCCTCAATAGCGGCCTTGCCTCACGGAATGCTCTGATGCCAGCCGCTGGCCCCAGCACCGGCCTAACCCCTTGGCAGGCTCCGATCCCAGCCTCGGAGGCCCTAGCACTGGCCTTGCCTCACAGTAAGCTCCGATCTCAGCCTTGCTGGCCCCGGCACTGGCTTAACCCCTCGGCAGGCTGTGATCCCAGCCTCGGAGGCCCCAGTACTGGCCTTGCCTCAGGGCAGGCTCCAATCCCGGCCTTGTTGGCCCTGGCACCAGCCTAACCCCTCAGCAGGCTCCGATCCCAGCCTCAAAGGCCCCAGCAACGGCCTTGCCTCACGGCATGATCCTATCCTGGCTTCACTGGCCCCAGCACCAGCCTAACCACTCGGCAGGCTCCGATCCTGGCCTCGGAGGCCCCAGTACCGGCCTTGCTTCATGACAGGCTCCAATCCCAGCTTTGCTGTGTCTGTCGCTGGCCTCACCCCTCGGCAGGCTCTAATCCGAGCACCCTCTTTGCCCAACCATTTGTCCCACATTCTCGAGGGTGCGTGGTTGTAGCATTCTGCCTCTGGTGTTATTACTTCAAAGGTTCCAGGTATAATTCATCAGATCTCTGCCTCCCCTGAGTACTGGCCACTGCCATTGCCACTGTCTCCACCATTTCAAATCTTTCCCAAGCTCTTTTTCCACTCTGAATGTTGTCCAGTGTTCCTAAGCATGCATGACAGTAGCATTCGACCTTTGGTGTAATTTCTCCAAAAAACAAAATAAGGTTGGTAGGCTCCGATTTCTGCTTCTCTTGGATACAAGTCTCCACCGCCAACGCGGAGACCGCTTTCAGCACCGCCTTTCTCCTTGGTCTCCACTAAAGTCTCTTTCCTTACAGGTGATGTCCAAGATTCTTAACAATGTACAGAAGAAGCAGTCCTCCTTAGTGGGGAATATTTCCAATAATTCCAGTTCATTTGGATAAGTTTTGTCTGCATCTCCAGTATCCTGGCATTCGCCACAGCCTCCTTGAACCCTCTCCGATATTTTCTTTTTTTCTTTTTCTTTTCCTTTTTTACAGGGTCCTTCCAAGTGGAAAGGGGGTCGCCTAGGGGTGCCCCGCCAGCACCTGCCCATCTGCCCAGGGTTGGGGCCAGAGGCCCGGATCACTACGTAACTTTTTATCATGAAAATAGTGAATGGCTATTTACACTAAGAGCAGGAATACAAGGCTGGGAATGGTGAACTAAGGACATTTTATATTTATTGCCCACTTATCATGATAAAAGGTGGCCTAATAGATAATTTGAAGTAGAACCATGCCCCTTAAATTAGCAGGCCATTAAGTATGAGTATGAAATATGGCTTCGATCAGCTGGAAATTAATCACCACAAGAATATATTCATTAGTTCAATAGCAGAATGAGAGGAAAAATATGAAGTAACTGCAATTTCAGTAATGGCACCAATCATATATTTCTTAACATAAAGAATTATATCTATGAAGTGTTCAGGACTTTATAGTTTATAATGCACACATGTGCACACACACAAGCATATACAGAGTTAAAAATTAGATTGTATTTAAAATTAGGCTAATAAGTGCTAAACTATTTAGGCTCCTATTTCATTTATTGGCAGATCTCACTATATATATATATATATATATATATATATATATATATATATAATCTCTTTAGAGTCAAATGCATGTCATGTATTTGCCTTAATACATATAGACATTTATAATAAAATATAATACTCTGATAGGTTGAAAAAATAAAATATTTTTTCTCAGAATACTACAGTTGTAAAGTTCAAGATAAGGATTCTAATTAGGCAGTTTCAATACATGATGAGGGCCTGTGGAAGAAACCAGTAACAAACTAAATCATATTTTGTTATAGTTAAATATAAAATGGTCCCTTGAGGAACTCATTACTTGGTGTTAAGGTCTGATGAGTCATGAGTGTTGGAATCCCAGCAGTGAATTTATGTGGGCGGTGGCCTATACTGGTAGGGTGTGGCTGAAGAAGGTGGGTCCCTTTGGGTGCTACTTTGAGGATTCTATAGGGTTCTTCCTCTAAGCTTTCTTGCTTCTGGCCTCCATGATATAAGAAAAGTCTTTTGATCTTCCTCTCTCCCTTTGCCACCGCCATGCTCTGAGATTTTTGTTTCCCAACCTCATATGAACTGAACTCAAAATTGCCAAGCAATGTACAAATAAATATTCTTTCCTTGAAGTTATGTGATAAGTCTTTAGAAAATAGCTGAGAAAATGCTGTCTAATACAGAAAATGTGACTAGAGCAGTGGGATCATGGCTATATCTAAATTTGATCATACAGATTGTGAGTCTTGAAACTGTTTTGCTAGAGGAAATTGGAAGAGCCAGAAAATACAGTTTGAAGATATTACAATAGAAACTGTGCTAAAGAGATGTGGGAGGACATAAAGGACTTATAGGAAAATTCATTACAGGCCACCTGTGTTACACTTTAGCAAAGAACTTATTGGCACTTGCTCATGTCCTAAAACTTTGTGTGAGGTTGAATTTAAAGATGATGAGCTGATTAATAACCTGGCAGAGAAAATCTTAAATCTGCAAAATATCCAAAATTCAATATAGGTACTGCTGTTTACATTCAGCAAATTGTACATTGAATTATGAGAATGGACAGTAAAGCAGAGGGAATATAGATTTGTTGCAGTTTTAACAGAAGGAAATATGTAAAACTGGAATCCAGAGATATGATGTTATGGGAGAAAGTAAGATGGCTGAAAGTAAAGAGAAAGTGGTGAGAGATGGAGTTGGGGTCAGGGGCAGCTCACATAGAGTTGGAGCCAGTGGTGTCTTTGATGAATGGAGGTCAATCTGTGTCCTGAATGGAGCCTGTCAAGTGGCTGTAATTGAAAAAGCCCAAGTGGCAATTATTAAATAGGGAGCGACTCCTTTTCCTTTTGGCATTCTATTTTATTACTCATGTAATATTGGCTTTGCTAGAAATAAGAGGTCATAGAGGCTTCTCTTCAGATTTCAAAGAAAGACCTGGGAAGCCAGGCAGAGTCAGTCCCTGCAAGCAAGCCCAAATGGGGTATATTGTGAAGCTATGAAGGTGAAACCAAGGTTGCAAGAAAAAAGAAACTCTGCAATTTAAAAATGGAACAAATGTGGAACAATTATGAAGAAAGGCTGCCAGCTGTAAACCATGAAGTCAAACTGGAAGAGTAAGTACATTATCCTTTACGAACAGCTAGACCACAGGGTCAGGGCTACCACTGCCCCTTGGAGGTTGCATCTCACTGCCATTTTTCCTAGAAGCCAGAAAGAGCTGTGGATTAAATACTGATACTGCCGGGCGTGGTGGCGCACGCTTGTAATCCCCGCGCTTGGGAGGCAGAGACAGGAGGATCGTGCAGGTTCGAAGCTAGCCGCGCGCTGGCTTAGGAGACCCTGTTTCCAAATAAAAATGTAAAATAGGTCTGGGAGTGTAGCCCGGAGATAGAAGGGCTTCCAGGAACCCCAGTACCACCAAAATAAATAAATAAATAAATAAATAAATAAATAAATAAATAAATACTGATACTGCCAAATTGTGTTAGTTTGGGTCCATTTCTTCTTTCTATGTTCCTATTCCTCTCTGAGAATGCAAATGTTTACTCTTTGCCACTGTATATTGGATGCTTGTAACATGCTTTTTATTTTGATATTTATTTTCTTTTATATGGACTCAAGAGTTCATATTGAGTCTCAAGGAGACTTTGGACTTTGGCACTTTTCAGAAATACTGAAACTGTTAAGATTTTGGGAACTCCTGGAGTGGACTAAATTCACTTTGCTTTCTGAACTGGGCATGTGCTCTCCAGGGACCAGAGGCAAAATGTTATAGTTTGATATAAAATAGCTCTTTAAAAGGCTTAAAAATTGGTGCTTGGAGTTGATGCAATTGAGTCATGAGAGCTCTAATATGAGCAGTGGATAAACACAGTGTAGCAACGTTATCTGGGGAGTTGCATAGGCTGTTGGTAGGGTATGGCTGTAGAAGGTGGGTTTCTGGGTGTGCAGCCTTGGGGATTATATATGGTTCCTCCTCCCCTTATTACTCACATGCTTCTGGCCTTCATAATGTGAGGAGAAAAGCCTTGCCTTGTGCTATTTCTCTTTTAGCTTCCTGCCACCGTGCCCTGAGATCCCTGGCTTCACATGGGCTGAACTCTGAAACTGTAACCAAATAAATCTTTCTTTCTTTAAATTACAAGATTTAAATTATAAGACGTAAACTTTTAGAGTATAGATGTAAAAAAGATTACTAACACATTTATTGGTGCGGTTGAGTTATACATCTTAATGGGGTACAGGATGCTACAGGCATACATGCACACATCACTCAATTAGCCTATATTTTAAGGAAGACAAATATATGTTAGACCAAAGGAATCTTCTTTTTTCAGTGCCTTAAAATCTTCATCAGTGAATTCTTATACCTTAATGTATGAGTATGTTTTGAGATCTTGAATTCTATCATTCAAGATGATTCTATATCTTGGTTATCACTCTGACACACTCCAACAATGCTAGGAGTTGGAATGCTGAGACAGGAGGATTGCAGGCTCAATGGCAGTATGTAGTAATTTAGTAAGACCCATTTCAAAAAAACAAAAGCACCGTAGAACCTACTAGCTTCAATTTCCAGTACCACACACATACAAAAACTTAAATGGTTCTAAATATAAAGAGTACAAATATAAGTTTAATGTAATTTTATTTCTATTTCTGAGATTTTTAGTTGCAGAGAACCAAAGTAGGAATCAGACCACATATGGGTTTTGTTATATGTTTTCAATTTTTGTATTTTTTTAATATTGCTATGTTTTAATTTTATCCTCTTTAATTTCTTATCTTTCTTTTCTCAGATGCTCACCAAATATGTAGACATATATGCTCCTAAGTCATTTTATTGGGGACAAAAATACAATTTTATGCCTTAAACAGAAAAAAATAATCATTATCAGCCTATGGGCTTTATCAAAACAATTATGCAAAATTAATTAAAGTATGCAAATATTTAATGCTATTCTTTCAGTTGCACTCTTATTTTACTTCTTGTTTTTTAAAAGACTAATTTTTGGAATTGACTTTGAAATTTATTTACACCTAAACAAATTATTGAATGTATAATACCAGTTTAACATTTATGAAGATGAGATGGAGCCAACATTAAATAAGTTACAGTTTATATACAAGCTGTCTCCAAAAAAGTCTTATATGTTAACAATTCAGAAATGTTTGGAAGGAAAATGATTGAATCAGGGTTCTAATCTAATCAGCATGTTAATCCATTGTTGGATTAATAAAATGAATGTACTTGGGGGGATAGTAACTGTAGGCAGGTAGGGTGCAGCTAAAGGATGTAGTTCACTGGGTTGTAACCATGGAGACAGTCTATCCCTGGTCCTTTTCTCCTATTCTCTATACTTCCCTGCTTCCTTGAGTAGTTTTGCCTGTCATGTCCTGCTGCCATGATGTCTCTGCTTTGTAGTCTGCTGACTAGGGAGTGAACATCTGAAATAAACTTTTCCCCTTCTAAGTTTTTTTGTCAAGTATTTTTCTCAGATTGATGAAAAGAAAGTTAACAAAATCACTTCTTGATATTTAATTGTTAGGAATAAATATATGTCCTATTTTAATACTATTTTGTTTATTTAGAAATTTTATTTCTTTTTCAAGGTCTCCGTGTCACTTTTTAAAAAGCTATCCTGGTAAATGACTAGATTTGATGACTTGGTTATGTATATGCTTACCGGTGTCAGAGTTTTAATAGGAAAATTATTTTCCTACACAAGGTGGTGCTAATATAATCAAACTGTTACTTAGCCTTTCTAACAGATATTTCAAGAGAACTGGGAAGGATTTTTTAAATTTAATTTTTAGGAGAAAGGTGAAGGGAATAGGGTGGGAAAGGGAAGTGATGTGTGCATATATGCCTCTACCATCTTGTGCTCCATTAAAATGTATGACTACTATGCACCAATAAAAAATTAAATTATATTTAATTTTACTGATACGTGAAAACATAAAAATATACATATTAATTGTGTAGCAAATGTTTCAATGTACATATATGATGTATTATCTTTAATTTAGGTTATTCATGCTTATCTCCTTCTTTATATACTTTATAATAATTAACATATATACACGTACTATATATGTTGTTCTTTTGATGACAATCAAAAGAAAGACCAGTAAATTCTAAATTATTTATTTTATGGTTTTGAAACATTTCTAAAGTTGTAAAATTAAAAGTACCAGGCAAGTCTCTTTGCCTTAAATTCAGATCTTCCCATTTAGAGTGTTGTTGGTAGAAACAGCCCATGTCTCCTATCTGGAGATTCACCAGAAAATTTTATGTAAAAAATGAATTTTTAGTCTTCATGAGTATTGTCTTCAGACCTGACTATCAGGGATTTTTAATAGTCTTTTTATTCCCATGACATATATAACACATATTTTTCTGTGTGAAATTGAGATGATACTAAGATTAAGATTCTAAAGTAATTTTGTAGAGATCATGCTTAGTATAGTTAACATACATTTGTAATTACTGTAGATGTATTAATTGGCAGAAGCTTTATGACAATATCTACCTGTTTTTAGATGATATTTGTACAAAAAAGGAGATAAATGAAAGAATTTTAGTTATGCATCCACTGTTTCAAAGTAATATTCTAAGCTCCAGTAATTAAAATGGTAAATAATTGCATTATAGCACCTGTTAATATAATTTTCAAGCCAGGTGGTGGTACACGCTTGTAATCACAGCATTTGGGAGGCTGAGACCAGAGGATTGCGGTTCGCAGACAGCTTCAGCTACTTAGTGAGGCTTTCTGCAACTTAGCGATCCCTGTTTCAAAATAAAGAATAAAAAAATACGGCAGGGGATATAGCTCAGAGATCAAATGCCCCTGGGTTCCATCTGCAGACAACCCCCCCCATATATATATATATATATATGTGTGTGTAATTTTCAAGTTATCAATCATCAGTTAAATTTTAGAGGATTAACAGTAACATTATTTCACATGAATACATACATTCAACTTTTACAACATTCACCTTGAAAGAAGCTTTCATTATGAAAAAGAGCTGATTGTAAAATAAACAATTCAAAGTCAATTCCTTCTTCCTAGTAGTATTTTGTTTTCATTTATATGAAAAATTACATGAGAGATAATGTATTTGAATGAAATAGAAAGAAAATTAAAATGAGGAGGAAGAAAGAAGATAAACATATTGACTATACTAAAAGATAAAAAATATTTAAATTTTTTATATTTTTATTATAGATAAATTTCTTCCCCACCCATAAAATAGTATATAACCAGTTTTTAAAACAAGGGACATTGGATGATTTTAATAGGAATTTTTAAAATGCTCGATATAAAAGAAAAACATTAATGATAGTTGTGTGTATTTTAAAATAATTATAAAAATGCAGATTTTGTGAATCATTAATGAATACAGTACTTAATATTCTGAAGAGGAAAAGGGACCTAATAAAGAATGGTAAACACTAAAAAAAGAATCAAAAGAAAGAAACTGTGAAAGAATTTCAAAATTGGTATAGTGTCAATTATGTGTATTAGATATGGTAAAAGTGTAGAATGTCGAATGTGAATGTTCAAGAAAACATTAAAATAGAGGAATTTTATGTCTCAGAGAAAAAAATCTTTGAGAATTTGGTCAAGGATAAATTGATAAAGAAGAATTTGATGTGTTTACTTTGAAAATAGAGTGCTTTGTGTTACTTAAAAATATTGAATAAGTAGAAAAAAATCTGATATATAAAGACTTGCTAAATCATTATTTATTTAAAATAAAGCAAGTTTAATATGAAAAGAAAATATTTCAATTCACTTGTAAGTAATCATTATATTTAAATGATTCAAAATTTTTTAATTTTCAAAAAAAAATGCCAACAAACTTATATAGAAAGGGACAAAATGAGCCCGGTTTTGCCTTCTATAACACAAAATGTTAAAGGACAAAATGGAAATTACTATATTAGTTTGAGAGAAACATTTATGATGTATGAATTCAAACTACAACCATTTTGTTATTCATGTGTGAAGGTAATCAAAAGATACTCTTTAGATATGCAAATCTCAGAAACTATATTATCCACAAAACTATGAAAAAAAAAACATTCCCTCCAGAAGGTAATGTTCTGGTCAAATGAGATAAAAATATAAAAATGAAGGCATAGTATAGAAGGACTGTCAAAGAATATTGAAAGCAGTTACACATATATAGCATATAAATAACCATTATGCATATCTACAAATAAAAGCCCCAAATGCCAGATGTTTGCCAAGCTTTGAAACTGGTAAACGTGGGAAGATATAAAAATATACTACATTTTTAAAAACATAAAAGTAGGCTATAATATTATTATGTAAATATTTGAAGAACCCTGAATTTAACAATACATTTTATTTTTTGCTTGTTTTATGTAATTTTTATTAACAAATTGAACACAAGTCAGGCAGTAAATCAAATATACCATGTTTGCCAGGTGTGGTGGTGCACACTTGTAATCCCAGCACTTGGGAGGCTGAGACAGGAGAATTATGATTCATGGATAGCCTCAGCTAATATTTAATGAGGCCCTTACAACTCAGTGTGACCCTGTTTCATAATAAAGAATAAAAAATAGGGCTGGGGGTGTATCTAGAGGTAGAATGCCTCTGGGTTCCATCCCCAGTGCCACCAAAATAAATAAATAAATAAGTAAATAAATAAATAAAACAAATATACCATGTTGAATAAAGAATGGGTATTAATCTGTCATCCACATTCATGAAACTTCACAGCCAAAGTGTAACGAATATATGTCTCTTTTTATATTTCCTCTTATAAATGTGTGTAAAATAATTAAAGATATAAATCATGGGAAGTGGAATTTATGCTTGCTGATAAAATAACAAAAATAAAATTTACCAACACTGATATCCTGATAAACATTCTTACCACAAGGGAGCAATGTCCAGGAATTCCTACTAGGTAATATGACATTGTTGAAACAGATTTGAAAACTCAAATTTGGTGAAGTTGATGCATTCTCCTTATGAGAAAGTGAAAAAAATTCCATGATAAATAAAATAATATTTATAAATGAAAAAAATTAAAATACAATGCATCAAATCTGAGGAGTGCAACAAAAACAAGGCCTAGAGAGAAACTTATAGCATTAAATATATTTAAAATAGAGGAAAATTTTCTAATGTACATGATGTGCAATCAAAAACATATCAAAGTCAATCACTAAGCCAAAAATGAAAAGAAAATGGGGATTAAATGAGATGGGGATTGGGTAAGGACTAAATGAGTGATGTGTGCATGTATGCCTCTACCATCTGGTACTGATGTATACATGTATGTACACAAAAGTTTTTTGCCCCAATATGATGTATTAATATAATGCACCAATAAAAATTAAAAGAAAAACAATTGCCTATCATCAAAACCAAAAAAAGATATATGACTACAATGCACCTATAAAAAAATAAAATAGAACAAAAGTAAATATTTAATAGCATAAATTTTTTACTTAAAAATAAAGAAATAATAATTCTCACAGCTTAAGAAAAAATGAATATACAATAAAAATTACAATATAAATCAGTGAAATTAAGAACAGGAAAACTCAAAGCTAACTTCTTAGAAAGATAAGTAGAAGATATAGAACTCTACCCAGGATAATCAAGACAAAAATAGAGGAAACACAAATGAAAGAGTACATCTTCAATCGTTTAGTACTAGCTAGTGAAATAAGACAACAAAATTTAACAATAACATGTAAATTTTAATAAAATAAAGTTGCCTTAATTTTCAGATAAATAATTATAAATTCTTAAGAATTTTTAAACAATTTTTAGAACTGCTTATAATGAATTTGTAGTAAAGAACATTGATTTACCAAAGTAAATTGCTCTTCCACAGGAAGAGCTGGACATAGTGGCACATGCTTGTAATCCCAGCAATTGGGAGGCTGAGACAGGAAGATCACAGTTTGTGTCCAGCCTCAGCTACTTAGTGAGTCCCTTTGTAACTCAGTGAGACCCTGTTTCAAAATAAAAGAGTAAAAAATAGGGTTGGGAGTGTAGCTCAGAGGTAGAATGGCCCTGGGTTCCATCATGCTGGGCTCATCCTGCTCTAATTTAAAGTGTCCTCTAAGCATACAATATTATATAAGCATATACTATTTGGATTCAATTCATGCATTTATAGTTAATATATTAGAGAATGGTGTTTCAAATTTTTCTTATACAATAAGTATCAATGATAGTACAAACTATATTTTACTTTAAATTTATGCATAAGATGTCTATAAGTTACACAAAAATCTCTCTTGCTAGCACTTGGAAATTCTTTAACAAATCTTATCCTCATAGAGCATAATTGGTAGTATAATTTAACAAAATACTTGTATCTCTCTTTCCTCTCCTCATGCTTATGTTCGAATTGAAATATACAAAGGTTTTAATAGTTTGTTAAGTTACAATAAAAGTTTGTATGCATACAAATATAACTTGATTATATTTTAGTAACAGGGGAATTTAATATAAGGCAGATGATATGCTTTTATCAAAGTTAACAAATTACAGATATTGTAGTAATAGAATTCTTTTCATCGTATATTACTCATACACATCTTAATGGGCACAATGAGGTTCCTTTACAAATACAATTGTGTTTTAATTGTGAATATGTATTTGCATAATGTGATGGCATTTCAATAGTTTTAAGTTAAATTTTATATTTAAAATTAAGAATGTGTACTGGCTTAGTAATTGCTGTATAAGAAAATTAAGTTGAAAGTGATTAATTACGGACACAAATAAGGAAACTTAATTTGAATTAGATTTTTACTTGTATGTTAGTGCCATGGCATGAGCCTAGGAGTGCAATCTTATGGCATAGTTTATGGCTTTTTGTTTAATATTTCTTTCAGGATTTCACCTTGTAACTTTGCAAGATGCAAATAATAAATAGGTAAATTAAGTGACTACAACAAGACTTTGGTCAATGGGATATAGATCAATCAGTTTGGTTTATAATGCAAAATATTTAATTTTTGTAGCAGAACAACTCAAATATTAAAATATATGAGTTGTTTATGAAATAATCAAGATTAAATACTTAAGAAATAAATGAAAACCTATCAGCCAACTCTATTAACCTCAAACCTAGAACATGACACGCACCACTATACTAAAAAATGGTGTTTCTAAATTTGGTGTTCACATGTTCATCTCCTACTCTAATAGTGGCAGGCAGGACATTTGGCTTTCAGAATTGTTGTTGTACTATAATTTAGACTCTTCCATTTACGTATAATATTGTTTTCTGTGTATAGTGTAATATGAAATACTCTGGAGAAATATGTTCTAAGTTGCTGAATAAGACTGATAAAGGTCTCTACTGCCTCTTTTAAAACTAAAACTACATTAAAAAGCTTCTAAGACATACTGCTCTGACTTCAAAAATGTTAAAACATTCCACCTCTTTGCATACTAGTTAGGAACATTTTTTCTGCCCATCTCAATTTTGTGCTATCTTCATATTTTTATCTGATCAAAACAAGAAACATATATCTTTTTCTGAGATAACCCTTAACTCTGAACACTGTAATTTGGCCTATAAAATTGCAAATATTGTGTTTATTCTTTGGCCTATTTAAAACTGAACAATAGCTGGACAGAGGAGAAAACAAAAGGTAGTTTTGTTTAAAATAAATACTTGTGAACTTCAAAATGGAACCAAAATTATAAGGAATAAAATACCCTAAACACTATTTGGGTTTAAAAATTGGATCATATTGCATAATTTTGAAAAGATATTTAGTTGTGCTTTCATACATATATTTAACAGTTCTCTTTGTTCACATAAATCTTTTCTCTTTATTCAACTAAGAGTATGAAATAATAAAGTATATATAGTATCATGTTAGTAGGTTAGAATACAATGTTGGTGAGTTGTTAGTGTAATAGAGACACTGGTGTGCTTTGGGAACAGCAAGATGGGCACTTCTGTCACATGATAGAGGGCACACAGGTCTTCTTGCTATTTTTTGTATACTCTAGAAAATGGTCACAATGAGTGAAATTTTTTTTTTTCTGTACCTCAGATACCTAGAAGCAGGGATTTGAACCTTTTGAATGCTTAATAAATTTAGCAAGTGAAGAGTGGGAAATACATGATGTATGACAATTTTCATAGTATAGAGAAGAGTTGTACTCAACATGTAATAAATAAGGTTAGATTTAAATAAATATAGCCTTTGAAATTTCTGTAAAGTTTATTGACTCTACTGTCAAAAAAATGTAAAAGCAATGTCACAAATATAGCTTTGAGTCATTTTTTCTGACATTTTTCACTCACATATTTTGTAACTCATTTTTAATTTATTCTAATCTCTTTCCACATTTCAGTCAACAATAGATATTTATTATCAATAACAGTAAAATTATGCCTTTGTTTTTCTTTATTTTCTCTTTTACCTGTTTTTTCTTTTTTTTTTAATTTTTACCGACCTGATTATATACCCTGTTTTCTAACCCTTCAGTTCTTGCAACATAAGACATATGGCTAAGTAACCTTCAAGATGCATGTACTCTGACCTCTGTGAACTATGGATTTCTACCATAATCACTAAAATATTATGCTAAAGACCATGTTAATTAAAGAATAAAACAAAATTTATATGTACTGTATAAAATGAAGGAGCTTTTTAAGAATTATACAAAGTACAAATATAAAATTATCTGTAGAAAAAGAAATGCTGAATTCAATAATATTGATAATAATAACAATAGGGGATATCTATCACAAAGGAAATGTCCAAAGCACAAAAGAAAGCAGATTGTAAACAGATGGGGCAGGTACCCAAGTAACCTGAAACTCCCCAATATATCAGTGGAAGGTTGCAAGAAAATCAACATAGTAATATATACTGACACTGGTTGGCAGTGAAGTTCACTGCAACCCTTTCTATGTACCCCTCTTTTTATATACCTCTGAAACATCAGAATTTTTATTATGTTCACGATATTAGGTGATCTATAATTTTCATGAAACACTTATGAAAGCATTAATACTTTACATGCTATGTTATCAACATATTTAAAAAAACAGTTTCTCAGCAGTGTGTAAGTGTTAAATATTATTAGAAATACCAGTAACTTGTGTTTGGCTCTCGACTTTTTTTTTCCTACCTGCTAAAACCTTTAATAGGAAAAAAAGTGCCACTGTTCAAATCATGTTTTTGTGTGCAGATAAAAGTCACTAGATTTCCAAAAAAAAAATATATATATATCTTGCATTTTCATGATTTATAAAAAACACATGGACTTTTTTTTGAATAGAGCTATGTCATGGATATTAAAATTGGCATTCTTAATGGGATTTCTTTTATTTGACAAAACAGATTGTGTTCAAGGTTAATAATACATTCCTGCAATGCACATAGTGCTCTTGGCAGATGTGTGCTCAGTTTCATCATTTTGATAGGCAGATCCCATTCTTCTCCACTTCATAATAATAAAATCCTGCCAAAAGTCAATGTTCCGAATTGCTTTAAAATTCATTTTAATGTAAATTTGGACAGAACCCTTTTTCTCTTGCTATCAGACTAGCCAGTTTCTGTAAGAAAACTCACTGCCTGGAGAGGAAGTTGATTTTTAATAGAAAATTTGTCATAAAACAATGAATGGGATAAAATTATTGGGTGGGAAAGTTTGAGGTTTTTTTAGAAGGAGATTATTTTACCAACAAAAGCATGATATATGATATTGAATTTTTTCAATGTTAGGTAATGCTGACTTAGTTCAATAATTGTATTCTAGAAGATACTATAAAACATCACAACTTTTGCAAATTTAGTTATTTTGAAACAATATTATTGTGTTTTGCTACTAGAATTACTTAATATATTGTCTAAAAGCAAACTTTATTTCAAACCCCATATAAAAATCATGTTCATTCTTAGAACTTTCTTTTGATTTAAAATTTTGAATTTTTCTACTTTGTGAGGTTCACATTACAAGAATCTCATATGGTTTAACATCAAATACTTCAAAATAGTAACCTACAGTAAATTTACAAGTATTTCTTGAGCCATGGTAATGTGCCACCTTCAATGCCAGTAATTGGGTAAATAGATTCAAATATCTTCCTGCTAATAAGGGTCTTAAACTCTCTCTGTAGAGCAGATCAATGAAACGGGGGTACTACAAATGTTCCTGTGAACGTTTTAGATAAGTTATTTAAGCCTAAAGGAAACTATTCTCATTATCCTGGATTTTCCCAAAAACTTTTTCCCAAGCATTGGCTCTTGAGTGCTTTATAAAGCATGAATACAGATCATTTATATCATATGATAAAGTCAAAAAGGTATTTTGTTTGGAATTACCAATAGATTTGAAACAACATGTACATTTACAACTCATTAGCCTACAACAGACAGCTATCATTTCATGAGAGAGAGAGATTTGAAAAAGAGGACTAAGGAAGTAAGCTAAAATTAGACTATAGAATAACTTGTATATGCAATGAGAGCTTATAAAAATTATCATTAATATTATGGAAATTTTTAAAGGTATTATAAGCAAATGCATTTTTAGTAATATTGAATGGGCGAGTTTTTCCAGTGGTGGACTATAGGAGGAATCAACTTAGAACTACACATCTGGATAAAGGCAAGTAAAATATTTATTCTAACAATATACACTTTTCCCCACTTCTGTTTCTTTCTCTGCTTCAAAGTTGATAGCTTCATAAACCATTTAATTTTATGAAGAAAAAATAAAAATTGTTTTTGTTTTATAAATGTTAGAAGATAGCAAGAACATGACAAGAAGACTATTTTATAGCCTTAAAACTGACATGTCAAGCTGGGCATGGTGGCTCAAGCTTGTACTCTCTGTGCTTGGGAGGCGGAAACAGGAGGATCGCGTAGGTTCAAAGCCAGTCTCATTGGCTTAAGAGACCCTGTTTTCAAATAAAATTATAAAAATGAGTCTAGGAGAGTAGTCCAGAGGTAGAAGGACTTCCAGAAACCCCAGTACCATCAAATAATCATCATCATCATCATCATCATCATCATCATCATCATCTGACATGTCTTTAGTTTTACAACTACTACTACTCCCTTCTATTAGCCAAAGATACTATAAATAAATTGATGAAACATTAAATATACATACAATACTAGAAAAGACAAATAATTGTATATTATACATAGAGAGAGAATATGAGCAAGGGCTAAGATATGCAGAAACTGAACTAATATGGTCTAATAAAATGCACATATATTTTTCTACAAGTAGTGAAAATATTTTTTTCTAAATCCTGAACAAGATAGTTTTAACTTCCTTATGTTTTATGCCAACTAAAATATGCCATCACATCTCAACTTTTTTGACCTACAAACTTCTAAAGAACATGAGTCTTTCACTTCTTTGCTTCTAAATTATCTAGTGATGTCTCTCAGTGGAAGAGAACCCTCAGAGCTAGCTAACAGGAAATCTATGATAGCGTCCCTGTGTAAGCTGTTCACACTGGTTCAGTAGAAAATCTGGCTCACTGCACATCCAGAATGTACATAGAAATTTAGGTCTGCAGACAAAAAATATATGGGCTTCCTTGACATTTCTTGCTTATAGAAAAGATTAAAAAATAAGATATAAAGGTATCCCAAGGCCAAGTACTCACAAACTACCTAAGCAAACTTCAGGTGGAAAAATCCCCAAACTCAATTTGACCTCTCTAGAGAGTGTTAGAATGTGCTCATGGAAACCGATGGTATTCTATTGAGGCAACAATTAATTTAGCATGAACTAGAAAATCTTTTAAAAAGTCATAAGAGAAAAAATAATAATGCATTATAATCCTATTTAGAAAATAATATAAAAACCAGAAGCAGCTTTGTTAAAAGAGTAAATCTTGACTAATTCTATTTTATTATTCTCAATTATTTCTGGAAAGCTATTTTTTCTTAGCCTAAAAACTTAATTTTCTACCTTAAATAATGTGGGAGATGAAAACCCTTCATATGCACCTAAAAACCATACACCTATATTATTGAAATTAGATAAAATATATAACAATGTATCCTACCTATGTTTCAAAAAAGGCATTTTAAATATTATCTATTTTGTGTTATCTTTTTAAATTAATTTTTAGAATTTTATTGATGCAATAAAATTTTTCATCACAGTTAGATGTAATGTCACAAATTCATATATGCAAACAACATCTTTGATGTCTTTCTCTCCTAACTCCTCAGTAATCTCCTTATCCCCCACCCATACAGGCCAGTAGGTTGGTAATAATATCTTCATGTCTGAACATAATATAATTTGGTCTGTTTCCTTCCTCAAACCTCCTTTTTCAATCCTCTCCTCCCACCCTTGAGCTTTTTCTACAATTCTACTGGTCTCTCTCCTTCACATAAATTCATTTTCTCTGTAGCTTCCACATGAAAGAAGATATATGATCTTTGACTTTGTGATACATTAATTTTACTTAGCATATGTTTTGTAGTTTTATCCATCTTGCTGCAAATGACATAATTTTGATCTTCTTTTTGACTCAGTAAAATTCCATTGTGCATATATACAAAATTTTCTTAATCCATTTGTGTGTTGACCGTCTACTGGATTGGTTACATAATTTGGCTATTGAGAATCATGCTATTATAAACATTGGTATTAATACATTTCTCTAATATTTTAACTTTATTTTTTGGAAATATATTTTGGTTGATATAACTGTGTTATGTGATGGTTCCATTCCTAATATTGATTAATCAGTTTTAAAAATAAAACGAAACTATTTTGTTCACAATAGACTAAAAATAATTAAGAGTAAATCTAATACAGGAGGTAAAAGATTTCAAAAATAAAAATTCTAAAATATAAAATATAAATTGAATATATTTTAATTAATACGTAAGAACATAAAAATGTATTATAAAGTGATATTTCATTGCATGTATATATTGTATAATGCTTAAATCAAGTTAAATATATCTATCACATCAAACTTTTATCACTTTTTATGGAGAAAAGTTTCAAAATACTTTCAGAAGATAGCATTTTAAGAAAGCAAGATAAAATCATGTCTCAGGTAAAGACCTAAATATAAAAACTTGAATTGTATTTTTTTTCTTATATACATTTTTTAATGTACTATTACATATTGCATTCTACAATGGTTTATTTTCTTTTTCAATTTTTTTTCTAAAAATTTAGAATCTCACAAGTTTGGGGAAACTAAATCAACTAAGAATCATTCAACAGTACAAAACATTGCAGTGTTTATATGGTGAAAACACAATGTGTTGGAAAAAAGCGACTAGACTGAGAAGCTTTGTTTCTAGCCTTGGAGTTATAGATCTATGTTATGTGTCTCATATGTGTGTGTGTGTGTGTGTGTGTGTGTGTGTGTGTGTGTGTGTGTGTGTGTGTGTGTGTGTGACTAGTTGAATATGTACAAATATGCCTACTATAAATGACATGTTTGTAAAAACCATAAACTTCACTTAAATCCTTGGGATCTTTAAGTAGTGACTGCTAAAATGTTTTTAAAAATGTTAGATGTTACTATGATAAGTTTTTCTGTGTTAAAGAGGAAATTCATCTGCCTAAGAATAATGTATGAAATTAAAGCCATTGCCTAGGAAATCAATTGAAAGTTTTTTTTTTTTTAATTTTCAAATTTAAGTTTAAACCTAACACTTGTAAGCAGTGAAGAGAAGGTGATATATCTTAAATACGAAAATAATTCTGTCTTTAACAAGAAATGGAAACGATTTCATTCTCATTAGAAAAAACAATCCGATTACATACAGGTCCTAACTGAACCAGCCTTTGATGAACAGCTGTCAAGTACAGCAATTTGTATAGACTCTGTGGAATTCAAAGGAAAAATAGAATGGCATTTCCAGGAGGAGTAATTCTAAACTTTTGTTGCATATTAGAATTACTTGGAGGGGTGCTTCATAAATCCCAATTTAGGTCATAAGTAAATCCAATTAAATCACTGCTTTTGAGTCAGGCATTAGCTGTCTCAGGTGGTTAATGACCTGACCTGCTTAGAACAGTTCCTTGATAGAGAGGTTCTTCTCACATTTTCATGTTTAAGAATCACCTGGGAATCAAATGAAACATTGAGTGGTTCTGAGTCGTACATAAAAATTTCATAATAAACTGTATCCTCAAGCAGGTCTACATGCTGATTTGAATTGGAATAAAAATTTGGATAATAGATGCAAACATAATATAACCAAGTTAAAATGATTGTTGGACTGTCAGGGCTCTGCACACCTGTCAGTTAAAATGTGTGTTGTCTGTAAAGATTCTCTACTGCTTTAATATGGGAATAACATTCACAAATAAATTGCTAAATTAAATAAAAACTTCAAAGTTTAAGAAAAGTAAGTACATGTTTAATAGTCTCCTTTGCTACAGTGAAAATAAGCTAAGAATTATTCTATGAACAAAAAATTCTAAAATTATTTGGAGGAAAGAATATTTGAAAAATCTAGAACAGGAAGACACTGACATATAAAATATGCCAATCCACATAGAAAAAGTTTATAAACATTTTAAGTAAAACTATATATATTAGAGGACTGGAAGGCTCTGTCCAAAGTTTTTCTTCTGAATCAGTTTCAAAAAGCAAAAAAGAAAATGAATGTGTTGAAGACTTTATGGGTAAAATCGTATTTAAAAATAATTCAGAATTGTTTTGAAGAATATGGAATGATGTCTTTCCAGTATTTTCATAAATGGTGTTTGAACTTCAGAAATAGGGTGCTTAAATTCACAGCAAGAAAAAGGGGAAAAATACCTGCATTGCCAGAACTATAACAACAAATTGTCCATTTTGAAAAAGCCTAACAATAAAAATAGAGTAAATCTCAGGAAAAATTGATCTATAGAAAACAAAACAACTAGATTACTCTATTTTAATTAGTAAATTAAGTAGAAAGGATGTTTCTATTGGGAAATATTCTTGTAGATAATATAGCCCAAATATTGGAGAAAAGGATCTCTACATTAGTAATAATATAAAATGAAGTGATCAGTAAGATGCTTAGAGGCATCGTTTTTCCTCTAAGTTATTCTTGTCAGATATTTTGGCCACAATGATATGAGCTGTCACACAAATTTCCTATACAAATAACTAAGAAAAAAAAGTAAAGTTTTAGGGAGACAAACCTTAGGACTCTATGAATTATGAAAATTTTCAGTAACTTTAATAAAGTTGTAATAAAATTTTGAGAATAATAAAATTATTCTTCCATCAGAAAGAATGTTTTGCACTATTAAACACAACATTATTACATTTAATTTCCTCCCCTAGTTGTTTACCTATTTGGCACTTTTGTGTATTCATAAGGTCTGAATTAGCTTACTCACAGCCACAAAAATCAATGTAAAAATTTGAATACAACTCAATCTTGAACCCCAGAGAGAGTCTCTTTTTTTATGCATTTCACTTACTCTTGCTTGATTGAGTCCTTTGGTACTCACACAAAATTAAATCCTTCTCAGCATGGCATATAGTTTGGTAAAAACTTCAGATTTTCCCATAACTTTACAGCTTAGACAAGATACTACAATACTTCATAATTCCTTTACCAAATCAGTTTTATTTAGTACTTAACAATGTGGAATTGAATCTATTAATTTGTTATAGTAAGAGAAAAGATTAGCTTCAAATTTATAAAAGTCATACATTTTATGCCTGATATTCAAACCCATGCCTTCAGAACTCAGTGTCACCTCCTTTTAAATTTGACCTCATGCTAGGTCATGGAGGGTATACTGTAATTGTGTAGCATTTTTGTGGGAATTAATAGAGATCAAAATATAACAAAGCATATACATAATTCCAAATGATTATATTAAAATCAATCCAGAATTAACTCCCTAGTGAGTTAAACTTTATCAGAAAGAAATACCTGAGTTTGCCACCAATAGAAAAAAAACTGAACAAAATGTTCCATATAGGTTTTCAGAATGAAGGCAAATACTACAGACCTTCAGGAATAAAGAAGAAGAAATTGGATATTGCCTTCTATAATGTACAATCCAATTCTACTTCAAACCATGAAATTAAAGACAAAGATATATAGCCTACAATTAACTAGATAAAAGAAAATAATAAAATATAATTATCAAAACAGACAGAAAAAAAGGGGAAAAAAGCAAAACTCTACTAGAACCAAAATCCAACAAATTTAAAGATATTTTTCTTAAACATGATCATATCAATAATTTGACCATCTAGTAAATCAGACCTTCTAGCTAAAAGGCAGAAATTTTTATTTTTAATATCATTTTATGGGTGAATTATAGTCTAACATCATAATGTAAATCATGTTGACAGTGAAATATATATGCACACAGCACTTGGTGGACTCCACCCACCTCCCGGTTTTCCCCCTTCCCCATGCAGAGTACTGAGATTGACATAGGTATTTTCATATATGTACGCATAGCCAATGGTAGCAATTCCTTTAATGAAATTCACTTTCCCATATTTTCTTCCCTTGGTCCACCTCTCTGACCCCACTGAGGTTTTTCTCCCATTACATGGAGTCCCTCTGGTATCCAAATTACTGCCTAGCTTCCTCATACTAGAGAAAACATATGACCCTTCACTTTCTTTGACTGACTAATCTCACATAACGTAACGTTCTTCAGGTTCTTCCATTTTCCTGCAAATGACATAATTTTGTTCATCTTTATTGCTGATTAATAGAATTTTATTGTGTAGATATCCCAAATTTTTGTAATCCATTCATCTTTTGATGGACACCTAGGTTGGTTCTATAATTTGTCTATTGTCAATTGTGCTGCTATGACCATGGGTATGCATATATTACTCTGTAGTTCTCTGATTTTTTTTTTGCCCCTTTTGAAACATATGCAAACGTAGCATAGCCAGATCACATGGGGGATCCATTCCCAGTTTTCTGAGGAATCTCCATGCTGAAGTCTATAGCAGCTGAATTAATATGCAAGGACGCTAACATTTAGTGATAGTACAAGGTAATTTTCTAAAATGATTCTGATACTTCACATTAGGTAATAAAGCAAGACTCTAAGTTAAAAGATGAGGGGGGAGAAATAAATATAAAGACACAACCATAATTAGACTTTTAATTTCTCACTCTCAAACAGACATGTTAATATAAATAGTAAGAATAAATAAGCCCATTGTCAAAACTGATGTTGACAAAACCCAGTACTCTGCAACAATTTAACGTTTTTATAATTAACAAGGAAAATTCACCAACATAGATCATATATTGGACCAGATAGTAACTCAATAAATTTTGAAATATTGGCTTTATTTATAATTTGTTTTTTCAGTGTAATGAAATTACTCTAGAACTCAATAATTATGAGACATCTAGAAATTCTTAAACATGATCATATCAATAATTTGAGCATCTAGTAAATCAGACATTCTTTTTTTTGTTTAACACGAATAGTGTTTTATTTATTTTATTTTATTTTTCTTTTAACAATTTTTTTATTGAACATAAATAGTATGGAGCCTACCTTGTGTGCCTAGTCCCTGCCCCCCACTGGAGCCCAGACACCCACCTTGCCGGAGGCCTGCTTTCCAGGCGGGGAAAGCTCTGTGCATCCGTGAGATCTCCTCGGGCCCCCAGCTTCTGCGGCCCGCGGGAGGCAGAGATCATTGCTAAATCAGACATTCTAACTAAAAGGCAGAAATGTTTAATATTCTTTTATTGGTGCATTGTAATATCACATCATAATGTAAATCATGTTGATGGTGAAACACATGCACACAGCCCTTGGTGGGATTAACAGTGAAGCCATATATTTCTACATAAGTACATTCACAAACATATCAAAGTTAATCACTAAGTAAAATATGAGAAGGAGGGAGGGGGAAGAATGGGGTGAGAAGTAAGGGCTAAATGAGTGATGTGTGCATTTATGCTTCTACCATCTTGTACCCCATTAATATATATGACTACAAAGCACCAATAGAATAAATAAATTGATTACAAGGGAATGTAGAAAGAATTTAAAAATAAATATTATAAAATCATGGTATACCTACCTGGGAGTGTATCTCAATTGTAGAATGATTGCCTAGTAAGTGTAAAATCCTGGGTTTGATTCCCAGGACATTCATGTGTACATGTACACACACACACACACACACATACACACACACACACCTAAACTAAACCCACTAAATATTAAAAATACAATAAATAAAATCAGCATTTAGAAAGGAAGTGATACCCATAAATAATATGTGTACATACATTTACACACACATATATATGTGCATATATAAATACATATGCATGCATACGTTCATATACATAAATTTACAAAATTATCTATTTGCTCATGTAACTTACACGGATACCTTATTAAAATTTTTACTTATACCGATGTTTAGCTATTTAAAATGTATGTACACACATCAGAAATACCAACAGAATGGGAGAATAATTTCGCCACGTACTCCACCAATAGAGGACTAATATTGAGAATCTACACAGAAATCAAGAAGCTCAGCACTAACAAATAACACAATTAAAAATGGGCAAGTGAAATAAATAGGCACTTCATAAAAAAAGAAATTTAGTTGTTCAATAAATATATAAAAAATGCCCAACATCCTTAGCAATCAGACAGATGCGAATCACAATTATCCAGAGATTTTACCTAGCTCCCACTCAAGTGGCAATCATTTAAATCACAAACAACAGCAAATGCTGGCAAGGATGTGGAGAAGTGGGCACTCTAATACATGGTTAGTGGGATTGCAAATTAGTGCAACCTTTCTGGAAAACAGTATGAAGGATTCTCAGAAGAATGGGAACGAACTTAACATATGATCCAGCAATATCACTTCTGGGGATCTACCCAAAAGGAAAGAATCCAAACTACTAATCTAATGCATGCATATCTATATCTATGCTAATAGAATTTCCAAACTATGGAACTAGCCAAGATGTCCATCAACAAATGAATGGATTACAAAATTATGGTATATGTACACAATGAAATTTTACTCGGCCATAAAGAACAAAATTATGTCATATTCAGGGAAATGAATGGAAGTGGGGATCATTATGCTAAATGAGATTAGTCAGTCACCAAAAATAAGAAGTCAGATGGTCTCCCTAATATGCAGAAGCTAGGGAGAAAAATGGGTCATAGAATAAACTCATAGGATGAACTCTAATCAAAGGAGAAACTATAGATGAGTGCATAAGGCAACTCAACTGAGGGGGATGAGAAGGGAAATTCCCTAATGTACAGGGTATACATTCATAAACATAAAGTAAGTAACTAAGCCAAACATGAGAAGGAGGAGAAGGGACAGAATGGGGTTGGAATTAGGTAAGGGCTAATTGAGTGATGTGTGCATGTATGCCTCTACCATCTTGTACTTCATTGAGACATCCAGCTACAACCACCAACAAAAACATTAAAAAATAAAATAAGGAAATAAGTTTGGCAAAGGCAATTTTAATATATTAAATCTTTATTTATCTGTTTAGTCTTCTATTGACACTAGAATGTTGCCTGGAGTCAGGCAGATTCCATCTGAAACATAAGTCTGAACAGATGTAAAATAACTTGAATTTAGAACATTAAGAGAACAATAAAGAATAAGAAAATCTAACCCGTTTATAATGAACCACTTATAGTAATATAAATGTTGATTTCCCAGATATATGATAATTTGTGAGAGATAAAGTCCTAGAAATTTTACATACTTTTAAATATAAAGAATGTCCCTAAAACATCATTTGTTCACTCCACTAATGACAGTTGTCAGAATAATGACAACACTGACAGGTTGGGTCCCTCCCCGCAGGGGCAGGACCTTAGAAAAGGAGTAGATTCTGCTGGGCGATATCTCAAGACAGGAGATATCGCAAGAGGGGCGGTGTTTCCATGCATAGCCCCACCCACAAGACATAAACCTTAAAAGGAAGGGCATTTCCTTTCCAGCTGCGGAGGAACTAGGAGGTCTCTAGGAGCAGTCCAGACCCTATCCCCAAGAGAAGACCGTTTTAAAATTCTTTTCGGGGGCACCAGGTCTTTCTCGCCTTTTTATTGTACCTAAAAACCTAACAAACACTTCATAGAGATGTGATGGAAATATATTTAGGCTATATTTAGGCAATTGGGGAGGTGCAAATACAAGCTTCTAACACAAGCACAAAAACACAATATAGTTGCAAAAGGAAGGAGAAGAAATGAGTTTTGAGCCTGATCTTAAATTTGCTCTTCTCTTCTCAAACTTTATTTTCAAACATTCTTTTCCTTATATTTCTGTTTCATCTGCTAACCTTCTTTGAAATGACCTTCAAAAATTTTTCAAAAATGCAATTAAACAGCACACCAAAAAACAATGTCCAATAAACAAAAGTTTAAAAATATTATCTATGTGAATACGAGCAGGTCAATATACTAATTATCTGTTTAGAGATCACCACCCTCTCAAGAGTCTGGAAGAATGGTTGCATGAGTTTGATTAATCACTACAGTAGATTTTACCAAGGATAGAACAAATCAGAAAGGCTAAATATATATAAGGCATACTTTATGACACATTGCCTGAATTTTATATTATTTTATTAATCATTCTATTTTGAGCCATATGTGTTTGTATTAGCTGATTTCAAAATCTCTGATATAAAGCCAGGTGCAGTTGCACACATCTGTAATCCTAGTACTTGGGAGAATGAAACAGAAGAACCACAGGTTCGAGGCCAGCCTTCTCAACTTGGCAAGATCCTATTTCAAAATAAAAAACAAAATAGGATTGGAGGGGTAGCTCAAATGCATAGCATTTCTATATTCAATCTTCAGTACAACACACACACAAACACACACAACTAATAAAATATTTCTGTGTTTTATTATGGTAATATTGATAAATTTAAATGGAAAAACTAATATTACTAATAACAAAACAATATGTAGTTTTGTGGAGCATAAAAGTAGAACTCCTGTATCCCTGCAATTTTCAGTTTCAGGTCCCTTCCATCCAATATGCACAAGACATGCAGAGCATATACAAATTGCCAAAGTTGTTCTTTGTCCAAAGTTTATTCATGTGAATATTATCCACCTGCCATGTTCAATATCTACTTTGAGATCATTATTATGATTATACAGTTATGTATTATTATAGTTATTATACAGATATATTATTATGATTATATTATGATATTATTATACAGTTATTTATTATATTTCTATGAGATGCTCTTTGTGGTAGCTATCTATCATGCAAAAGAGATCACTGAAATTGGGTTTCTTGGGACTTAGTTTTGAAAATTACAGAATGTATATTTCTACACATTCAATTAATTAATAAAATCAACACTAGAGTCAAGGGTAATAAAATGAATTAGACCCCAACTATTAATAAGGGAACTAGCTAGATTTTGTGGCCATCTGTGACATATAGCCATGTTGCTCAATTGCACTGTGTTGAAGGAGTTATTAAGTTGATTACAGTCATTACAGTGCCTAACTCATGAAAAAATACTAAAATACATCCATATGTTGACTCCTTTTCCACTTCTTTATTCTCTAGTAGATTATCTATTATTAAATTATTCTAATCAAATAACAAGGATTTCTACCTTTGTATTATACCTTATTATGAAATAAATTTTACTTTATGTGAAACTGTCAGTTAAATGTAATCTATTATTATTGCAAATTTGTGCCCAAGATTTGAGAGAAATTGTGTCTTTAGAATCATTTGTGGGTATGGAAGATTTCACTGAACTTTCAGTAAATGTTCTTATATACTTTTGTATTGTAGTAAAATGCCAGATATATATGAAATATCAATAATAATAACAAAAGTGAGGAGATATTAGGCAAATGAAACTAAGAAAAATTTATTAGAAAAAAACAAAATAAGTGAGGCTGGATGCTACTTTCTGGTGTTGCATGTCAAATTATCTAAAATAACATTAGCTTTAAATAAATTTTAAGTGAGCTAATTAAATGCATTTTTGCATGGTATTGAATTTCTCTCATTTTAGAATACACAAAACAATATTTTTGTAAGAGCTATATTTTAACATTTTGCAAAAGGCAAGCTTGTTCAGATATTGTCAAGAGATTTTCTGCTTTCTGGAGTTACACAATTTTTAGTTTAAATTTCTCCACATGGAGTTAAATATATTAATATCCAAACGATGAAAGAAGAAAATAAATGGAGCAAAAAGTACAACATATTCCCATTTCAATTTAAGAATATTTTTCTTAGCATTATCACCAAGATAATACTCCACAGACTTGTTAAACAATTATGGCCTAAGAATTTGAATAGCAGAAGTGTATACATGATCCGGCAAAACAAATTATATGATTTTCCAATTCAAAAAATATTAATAGGATTAGAAACTTTAATCTCAAGACACACAGGGACAAAGAGAAAAAATAATCATAGCAAGAGTATTGATTCCCAGGCACTTTGTTGTTTAATTTTATAGAGTTTACAATGGATAAATCCCAATTATGTTTGCTTCTCAATTTACCAATTAATAATACAATTGAATTCTAATTATGGAGTTCAATTTTTAGCTGTATTTGAGCTTTTTATAATTTTTTCTTAAGTGAATCAGTATCAGTTTGTTCTTGGCCCACTTATATATATCAGAAAGTTGCAAAACTATCATATGAAAATGAGCAAAAAGAGATTATATACAAAACATATTAATTTCTTAAATTGTCCTGCTCACCTGAGAAGCAAAATACATTAGACTCATATATATGAAAATAAAGAGATAGACATGCACATATGCTTCATACACATAATTATAATTATGTAGCTAGACAGCAATGATTAAATTTCTTACAATTGACAAATAATTTAAAAAATTCTGTAATGTGTATAGAAGTTGATATTTTTGTTTGGTATTTACTATTAAAAAAGGTTTTTTAATATAATAAAACTATGGCACTTACTTGACAATTTTCAGTTATTAGAAGCAGATGGTGTTTTGGTGGTAAACAAAATTAATTTACATTTTAGAGAATGTACTTAATTAGAATTGGATACCATGTCTCACATGCATTGTTTTCTATTGTTATACAGACTTTATTATTCTGCCAGCTGTCAAAAATATACAGTAATTTTTTTAAATTGTCATTTCTCAGTACTAGATAATATATTCATTTTTCTGCATAATCTAGAAATAAAGCACATTATTTAAAACTGAATTTCAAAGGATGTTATAAGCCACTTAATTATCTTGTTTTAAATGTTTCAAGAATTTACAGTTCATACAAATTTTATTACATATCCCCATTTTGCACTCTTAAATTATGTTAATATTTTATTCTAATCTCTATAAACTAATAACCAAAACACTTCTTATTTTTAAGTGCTAATGATGACAATGCATATATTTATTCCCATGAAAACATTCTTGTTTGACTTTTTTCAAATATTGTGAGGCAAACTTTTTCTATACCTTGATATCATTTCTACATAATGTTATTCATTAGAATAATGGATATCTTAAATACATATGTGAATATGTGTGCAGAAACTTATGCATGTATAAATGTATGTTTACATCCTATTGATCACATTCAGAATTTTAATATACTTCTAGATTAAGTATAATAATAACATAAGATACACATTAAGTTATTTATATTTCAATACCTAATAAATACCTGAAAGCATTAAATATTATTTATCCTAAGCATATGCAACCCAAAACTCCAAAATGTAAATTTTAGATATAATTACAATTATAACGAGAGTTAATGGGGATAAAAAGAAATTTGAATTTTTGTATATTTCTTACTGAAATGTAAATGGTGCTAGACTTTTAAAGGCCATTTGGTACAATTAAGCATAGAATTATCATATAACCAAGAATTATCATAACCAGGTATACATCTGAAAAAGTTAAAATATACATTCACAGAAATACTGTTCACAAACATTCATACCAACACTATTATTTATTTATTGATTTATTTATTTATTGATTGATTGATTGTAGTACTGGGGATGGAACCCAGGGGCATTTTACCTCTGAGTTACACCCCCAGCCCTATTTTTTATTCTCTGTGTGTGTGTGTGTGTGTGTGTGTGTGTGTGTGTGTGTGTGGTACTAGGGATAAAACCCTTCAACCTCCGGGCTACACTTCCAGATCTATTTTATATATTATTTGGAAACAGATCTCTTAGGCCATCAAGGCTGGCTTTGAACCTGCGTAATACTCCTGACTCTGCCTCCCAAGCACAGGGATTACAAGCATGCGCCACCACGCCTGGCAAAATTTTTAGTTATTTTGTGTCTGAAGATGACACTAAACCTATCATACATGGGGCAATTACTTCTGGGGGGACCAGATTTACCTGGGAAATTACTACATTGACTAAAACACCAGGGAGGTTAAAATTTTTCTTAACACAATTATTATTTTATTCACTAGTGTTAAATGAGAGACAAAATTCAGAGCCCAAGGACCTAAGAACAATTATCCTTTCCTGGGATCCAGGCATGATGCTCTGTAAAGGCTTTATGCTGGCATAAATCACTGGAATAAGGTGGACAGTAGTATAGATATGCTGCTTGAAAATAAGTCTATCCCATGTGGCTACTACACTGAATTATATAAATATCCTTTAATATGCAAACCAATCATTTTTCATCAATAGAAATTATGTTAGTAATTGTAAGTGTGCTTTTTTTGTTTTTTAGTTACACCTAACATATTGTTAATTAATACCTAGGAATGTATTAATGCCAAAAACAACAATAAACTAATTTTGCAGTATTTTTCTAGTGATGCTTGGTTTTAAATTTAGCACCATTGTACAAACGCTAACATAATTTTCAAGCCTAGATTGTTTGAAAAGCCAAATTTCTCAAAAAGAAATGACCATTATTAGAAGTTATATAATCCACAGCAATTATTTTCAATCAGTAAAGTCACAAATGGTCTGGTGTTTAGAAATTCAGTGTAAATGTGTTGTGCATTTATTCTGATTATTTGGCAAACACTACAAAAATAAGCCTGGTGAAAAATACAAGAAACTCCCTATGGGCTAAAAACTACAAAATTCATATTGTCAACATCATGTATTTTTTTCTTTCTCACACACTATATGTGCGACCTCTTTGTTCCTTTTTCTCACAGCCAAAATTAATCCTTTTCCCTGACTATTAAAATATTACTATTCAGGTTCCCAGAATGTCCTACCACAAAATGACCTCAAAATCTGGTTCCTAATCCTATCTCCTCTATTTATCTAAAGATTTAATGCTAAAAAGCAAAATAAATAAGCATATATACATATATGTGATATATATATGTGTATCACTACACACACACACACACACACACACACACACGTGTGTGTGTGTGTGTGTGTGTGTGTGTGTGTGTGTGTAAAAATGAGTGTAACTTGGATATAAAATGTCCTTAGGCTATCATCAGTAACAACAACAAAAATAGGGTTTACTCTGTATGCTAATAATTATAAAAGCAGAAGTAACTCAAAATTCTGACAATAATTTGGGTGATTTACTTACACTTAATGGTAAAAATATGACCTTGTTTCTGAAATCACTTTATTATTTTAGCCTTCAATCTCAAAGAACTGTGTAAAATAAGCATTAATGTAGAAAGATGTTTTTCTGGCAAATCTCTTATACTTGAATCTACAAAAATTTGGTCAAATGTGCTAAAGTTTAAATATTGTTTAATATAACTGAAAATAAACTTTAAGAAATCTGAAATGTAAAAAACACATTGGTATTCAAATCAAGTCTGTATTTATGCTCTCAACTTTTAACCAATACTTAGATGTTTGCATGCAAACATTGATATGGTTTAAATTATATCTCCTTCATGTATGTGGTTCATAATTTATGCAAATTAGTAAAATGACTAAGCTTAAGTTATGTATATTATTTATAAAGTATAAATAATATTTTTTAAATTTTGTCTTGCGACATTGTAGTCATACATCCTAATGTAGTACAAGATAGTATTATTAAATTATAAAATTATTATGTAAATTAAATAGGAAAAGTAATTAGCACAAATTTTTAGCACTAAATGATATCTTCATAACTGTTATTCTGGAGCATATTAGAAATAGATTAATATTCAGTCCTACGGGTGAAGTACATTCCAATGAGTAAATTATAATATCATCAAATTTGGAAAATTTTTGAAGGGACATTAAACTAGGGAAGACTGAAAAGGTTAATAGAATTAGGCAATCTTTCCATGGAGTTCCTATTATAAATTGTTCCCTTCAAACCTTTTTTCAACTATGAGAAATCATTGATGTACTTTTTTTGTATTATAGAGCTTTTTTGTTAACATTTAGGTTATAACAATTGTGTTTTTACACTACTCAATGCCAAACATTATTATTATATATATATATATATATATATATATATATATATATATATATAGTCAAAAACTACATATTTTGTTTCATATACTATAGAAAAAATATATATGGTTCATTTCTTTCTCTCAAGAAAAGTTTTTTGTTTTTGTTTTTTTTTTTTTTTTGTGGTACTGGGGTTCCTGGAAGCCCTTCTACCTCTGGACTGCACGCACTCCCAGAACTATTTTATACTTTTTTATTTGGAAACGGTCTCTTAAGCCAGTGGCTGGGCGCGATGCTCCTGTCTCCGCCTCCCAAGAGCAGGGATTACAAGCGTGCGCCACCATGTCCACGTCCAGCCTGAGAACAGTTTTTTAATTATATAAAAATTGTGATTTTGCTCATTAAACTATATTTTATTCAAGCCTAAATTCAGAGTTACCTTTTGATGTTATTAAGTATTCCTACTTGCTAAAGTAAATACTTGCTATAGTAAATCTTTGTTAAAACCTGGCATAACATGGGTCTTATTACTGTAAAAAATTCCAGGGATAGGTTGAGTCATTCATACTCAGATAATGCCCTTTTTATTAAAAAAATAGATAAAGTAACAAAATTAAGATTAGGTGCACTTTGAAAAATTTGAATATTATTAGGAAAAATTAAGCTAAAAATTAGAATCCCAAAAATATAGCATTATAAGAGTATAGTGTCAAATGTAAGTAAGAATGAATTTGAAAGGGCATTAATTTGAAATACTAATAAATATTTTAAACATACTTTTATTGATGCTTTATAATTACACTTCTTAATGAGTTTCAATTTGATACAAATATACATGCCCACAGCACTTGATGTAATTTCTTCCAGATCTCAGCCCATTTCTCCATCCTCCCAATGCATGTTAGTGAGAATAGTAATGATACATTTATATATGGACATGGCATTATTTGAACTGTTTCCATCATCAAGCCTTCTTTTTCTCCTTCCCACTCTCTCCAATTTAAGGTCAGACATTTGTAATAAGTATGATAAAATAATCAAGATATCTGTTGAAATTTTCAAAGTGATTTTCTGTAATCCCGAATGAAGCAAAGTAATTTAGTATTCCAGTTTAAATAACTGAAAAATGAGTCCAATTTTCAAAAATGATTATATAGAGAAAAAACAAAATTTCTGCAAAAAGCTATTAGATCAATAGAGTGACAAAAGAAGACTATCTCAATATGTTACAAATTAATATCGCATCAAAACTGGGACTTTTTCATGGCATAACATGAGATTGCAAATGAGACAACTCCAGAATCTTCATATAGTTACCCAGTGTAACTGTATGAAGGTTTGATATTAATATTATACTTGACAGTGGAACATACACCTCTGTCCTATACCAATGAGAAACAGCAGGCACATTATTAGGATTGTTTAAAATTGACATTTCTTTCTAACCCTGCCTCACTAAATCTTCTGTTTAGAAGAAAACTATTTCATTTTTCTTTGAGAGAATTCGTGTTTGTGAATAAAAACAAAACAATTCACTTTATATAATGTTGAGTTGAAACATAACTGAAATATCCACAAATTCTTGATGCTAATTAAAATGTATATTTGAAATATAAAATATATGGTAGTAACTACTCATAATCCCAGCTAGTTGGAAAACTAGTACAGGATGATCTCAAGTTTGAGGCCAACCCTGTCAATTTAGTAAGACTGCCTCAAAATAAATATATATTTGGGGATGCAGTCATATAAATCTGGCATATCATGTATACAAACCTGCATAAAATTTTCAGTAAAAAGAAACAAATTATTCTATTTAGAAGATAAATTCCAAGAGCAATATATATATATATATATATATATATACATATATATATATATATATTTTTTTTTTTTTTCAATCAGTTGGGCATGGTGGCACATACCTGTAATCCCAATATTTGGGAGGCAGAGACAGAATAATCACAGATTCCAGGCCAGCCTCAACAATCAAATGAGACCCTCCACAACTTAGAAAGACTCAATTTTGAAAAAATAAATACGTAGGGGTGTAGCTCAGAGGTACAATGCCTCTGGGTTCACTCCCCAGTACTATGAAAAAAATATATAGGTCATATTTCTGAAATGTTTTTAATGCATCTTCATGACAAATCAAATGAAAAGAAATGCAAATGTTATAATAACTTTCATGAAAAATGACCTACATTAGCAACCTTTCCCTTTTTAGTAAGACACAATAGAACTGTATACAGGAAATTCTTTTGAAATTATTGAGATTGATCTGAATTGAATACTTCTTCAACATTTAAGGACCTTCTCTAGACACAGACAACTTGATAAATAAGATATACTTCTTAAACACTTTATAGTTATGTTGGGTAGATAAGGATAAAAACAAGTATAATGGGAAGAAGTCAAATGTAAAAAAGAGTTGTAATTCCTATAAAACTTCTGATAAAATAACAAGACAATCTTTGAAATATCAGAAAAGAAATTGTAATTCATGTTAAATTATTACACATATACATACAGTACTAATAGCAATTTTTAGAATAAACAATTCCAGCAAAGATTTACCCTATGGTCTTCCATGTTTGACAAGTCCTTTTTCTTTTCCAATTGACTTCTGATTTTACAACATACCATTTAAAGTATAATTTCATAAAAAAGTGCATTTTTGTGTTCTTTTAAAAAAATCTTTAGAGACAACATAAAAGTTGATGTGAATAAAGGTGGTTCTTATGAATGTAATGCTTACATTTACTGAATGAAAAAAAAATCTCTTACAGTTTTCTTATTTGTAAAAAAAGTACTAATTTGAATCATCATATCTAATGATACATTTAAAATGCTTACTTTTTTAATATTTGTGATGTGCCAGGCAGTTTTCTGAAATCATTACTCATCCCAAATCATTTAACACTCAGAACAATACTCTGACGTTAGACTTAATATTATTCCTACTAAACAAATAAAGAAATTGCATACAGGGAGAAAAAGAAACTTCAAAGTCCTCAAAGCAGTGAAGACAAAGAGCTAGAATTCAAGTGCAATTTAGGAGACTTAGCTTAAACCCCATGCTAAATGCATTAATATATTTTTAATTTTTCAATAGGGCTTTTAGTGAGATATTAACTCACATTCAGTCAATATCTCAAGCATAGAGCCCTACATCTACGTAGCCAGTACTATAATGTAGAATAAAATTATAACCAGACTTTTGACTAAAGATCATTTTAGCTATTCTTCCAAATAGGTTTTGTGGAATTTTTAGACTATATCTTACACAAATATGAAAGTAGAATAAAGGGAAAATCACATTCATATAGCACTATGAGATTAGTAGCCGAGGCAATTTTGGAAAAAAAAATAACAAAATATGTAAAAAATATTTACTTTGTAAATAATATTTACGCATCATGGAAAAAATGCTGTATCAGTTATTTTTAAGTCTCTTTAGAAAAGTCTAAAGAAATAGTTTGGCAAACATAATCCAGTAAAAAAATATTAAGTTCAAATTAAATACAATTTGAGTTTCAGAACTGAATTTGATGCTAAGAATCTGAGATACATGATTTTCATTTAACTTCTCTGAGCCTTATTGTGCTGACGTGTAATGGAGGTGATAAGAATCACAAATTGATCTTTAAGGTCTCCTCAGACCATGAAAAGCTGTAATTATATGGAATTAGCAAAGTTTAAGAAAAACTAAGTCAATAGAGATAAACATGCCAATTGCTATGTGCTAATTCAGACTTTCTCAGGGGTTCACGGTTAAACACATGTTTGGCAAATAGGAACAATTTATGCAGATATATTCAAAGTGTTCAACACCATGTTTTTACTTGCAGAACAATATGTCCCAAATTTAAATGTTAGGCTGTCAAAATTGTTAATCCTAGGAATTGGAGTAGAGATTTATAATTAAGTAAAAATCACTCCTTCCCTATTTATCATGGCAAATGAGTGTCCTATAGCAAGTAGTAGGTATGACTCTACTTGTATTACAGTCCCCTACATGGATTTCATATTAATGTTCAGTCTAAATATGTTTTCTTCTAGATAAAAATTACCATCCTCTTATGCTACTTTGTTTTCTATGAAGATGAACATATATGCCAATATATACATCATAATATAGAATTTGATTAAGCTTTAAGCATGTCTATTATCTTTGTAACTTTTTGAATTTTCTGGAAAAATGCACTGAGCAATTTATTGACAACAACTAAGAAAATTTTAAGGAAAGGATGTTCCCTCAAATAGTAAAGGAATTCTCTATAGTTTTCTTCTCTTAAATAACTGACAAATTATGACAAATAAGACATGAGAGAACTGTCACTTCAGAAAAAAAAAAGCCTCTAAAATATTTTAGGGTTTCTTTTCCTTCCATAAATATGCCATAGATGAAAGAAGTTTATTTTAGATTTAAAAAGTATAAAAAATGTCAAAGAAGGTTTTACAACATAAAAGAATGGCTACTCCAGAGATTATCAGCATCTTCTAAACAATGTAAAATGCTCAAATCCCACCTCATGAGACAAAAATATACTTTATCTTGCATCTTTCAGTCTTGCTATCTTTATTTCCTCATTTTTGCACAGAGCCATCAACAAAAACATAAAAGCTGACATCAGCATGGTGAATAACTGACCAAATAATATGTTCCTCAGATCAGGATAAATGCAATGATGTTTGTTATCATTAGTTTATTCAGCAATGTAATTACTGACTGTTCAACCAGCCAAACAGTCATGGCTAATACATAAAATATAGCTGTATTCAGAGATAGTATGGCTGAATCCACAGAAAAGACTCAGGGAGCATCTATCATTGGAATTCATTTGTAATCCTTGCAAGTTAGATACTACCATATACATAAATAAGCTAATTACATTCCTCTATACTAGCCGAAGAAATAAAAAAAAATAAAATTAGAAGCACAATGCCATTTATAAAAATGATTTTTGTCCTCTAATTATATCATCTTTGCCCCTGAAAATCTAATTTTAGCACCTGAATTTTACCCCTGTATTTTACCCCTGTATAAATGCTTATTTAGATATCATAAATTGTTTTGTGGAAAACTAATCGATTTAGGTAATATAACATAGAAACTTTCAATCCAGTGATTCCTCTTGTATCATTTTTAAATTTGTTTAAAAATTTTGCTAGACTTATTCTATAAAATGTTTATGTATTTTTTTTTCCTATTTTGCTAGACTACTTATGGAATATCTTTGAATTTGCATATCTCTTTATTTTACATAGGATCTACTTAAGAACAAACTTTTACTGTTCTCTCTTTCTCTCTCTTCTCTCTCTCTCTCACTCACCCCCCTCTCTCTCTCTTACAAATTTCTGCCAGAGACCATCAATTAGAAGTTGACTCTCAGATCATTCCAAAGAGTTATGCATTGTGCACATAAACAGTCTTCCAGAATGCCAGTGTTGAGGATTATTCTTTATTAAAATTTGGGGGTCAATTTAGAGCTAAGAGAAACATATTAACCAGTCATAGATTGGTCAGAGGTTTTGTTTAAGCCCCTTATGTAAGATTTTCTAGCTGTTTGTGTCTTTTAAAGTTAGACTCACATCCTTCTTGCATTGTTCATGAGTTGATGCTAACTTTGCATGCCCACTAGGTTCCCAAGTCCCAGTGTTGACTTTTATTCAAAACTCTCTCTCTCTCTCTCTCTCTCTCTCTCTCTCTCTCTCTCTCTCTCTCTCTCTCTCTCTCTCTCGTCTCTCTCTCGCTCCTTAGCTTTCTTTTCCCTGGTTCTGTGAAATTAATATCTTCTTCCATATTTTTGTATTATGGAACTACCAACCCTTTCTTATTTTCTCTCCAATATATTCTCAGATCCAAATAAAATAGAGGAGTGGAAAATATCTTCATTTCCATCCTCTCAGGGTCCAAGCTGAATGTAAGAATTAAATTGATTAAAGAAAAAAAGTACAATACATATTTATATGACATGTGTGAGCTCTCATAAAAGAATACATATCCCCCAAAACATTTATTATCAAGTATATACATTCTGATTTAAACAAATATAATACAGCAAAGAGTTTTTGAGCCCTGAGTAAATTTGGAGTGACTAAGAAGAAAGAAGTCCTTATTTAGGACTCCTAAAATTTCAACCTAGGAACACAAACTCAAGTAGTCTTGGGACTGTGTTGGGACATTTTACAAAATAGAGTCCATATTAAAAGTTTAAAATAAAAAAGAGCACTATATCAGTTATCTGTCAGCTCTTGATTGATTCTGGCAAAGTTTATCTTGTCTGTTTATGACTAAATAACTATTAAGAAGACTCTTGGCAGCTACTAGTAGATGAAGAGAAAATTTTCGGTTTAAAAATTTTGCATAAAACACCAAATAGTTTTCCAGAAATTGGGTGCTTTGGTTTATTCCAAAAAGTCAGATTTTATTTTGGTGTATATGTGCCACAATCAACAAGGTCAGTCTGAGTACAAAAGTGTCGGAGGTCCAATCTAACCTCTTTCTCCCCACTCCATTTTGAATGCTCAGGACAAATTACACACACACACACACACACACACACACACACACACACACACACACGTTTGTTTGTTATTTTCCTAAGAGAAACTTGGCCCAGAGTACTTAATAGTGTAGGAAAGTAGCCAGGAAGATGAGGGTGAGTGTAATGATGCATAAAAGATTGTTTGGGCTTCAACTTTCTTGTCCTTGCTTTTTATCTTTCACATGGGAATTT
This sequence comes from Muscardinus avellanarius, assembly GCF_963383645.1. Taxonomy (NCBI): domain Eukaryota; kingdom Metazoa; phylum Chordata; class Mammalia; order Rodentia; family Gliridae; genus Muscardinus; species Muscardinus avellanarius. The sequence continues at coordinate 24,435,511 of NC_137790.1, read as the reverse complement.
TTTCTGCTTTTAAACAGCAGACGGTAAGAGTGACCTTTTGCACCTGCTGTTTTTCAAATGTCTTTATAAATAGTCAATATGGCAGGTTTATATATTTTTAAATTCTTCAAAAATTAGTCTACTCAGACTAAACTTCTCCTAGATTGAAGCCTCTCTAGATAAATTTGCCCTAGGGAGATTTGTATAACAGAGTTTTTTCTGCTTGCTCTTGTACCCACACCATAGAACCTTTGTTCTAATAGTGAGCTGAAGCCGGGGTGATTGGAACTCCAGTATTCATGGTTTCTTAAGTTTGAATAAGAATTTCTACTCTATGAGGTGGATCTGGGTGTAAACAGAGACATGATATTTTCAAATATTCAACAGCATGGAAATGAGTCTCTACGATAGAGAGCTGGGCCTATCAGTAAGAAATTCAGAGAAACTCTGAGAGGGTAGATTTTGACAATTAAAAGGCATACTCTTATCTTTTTAGTCATACCTGCCTGAGGGAGGCTATACTGTGTAGTTTATTTGACACATTGCTAGGGAGAAATGATAAAAAGGAGGTCATGTGTCAAAAGCACTCTTGCCAACTGTATAAAAGTTTGATATATCTTTGAATGAATGTTATCCTATCTGCTATATTCCTTAGACTAATTTCTAGAATCTTTAAACTGTTTTTTATAAAATATATTTTGTGAATGAATATGTTGTTTTCTGTGGAAGAGGATCCGTTGAGCTTCTCCATTAGTAATGAATCGCCTTGACTCCTCTACAGGATAAGGTTTAGTTTGTTTTTGTGTTTCTTAATCAAAGTGTACTAAAATATTTTAAATTATTTTCTATTATGCACATGGGAGTTGAACTTAAGATTTAAATTACATTAGTATATGGTGAAATATGTGAAACATTGTGAATACCAAATTATATGTCTTTGTGCAATTCCATAGTGTATAAAATATTTAACACTTCCAGCTGCCATTCAAAAAATGTCTAGAGCAGAATACCAGTTATTGTAATTAATAAAACATTCTCTAAATTGGCAAAATATATAATTGCAAGAATGTGCCTGCTGGGAGTGAGAGTAGAAGCCTATAATCCTAGTAGTTGGGAGACTGATAAAGGAGAATTGGAAGTTTAAGACCAGCCTCTGAAACTTAGTAATATTATCAGCAATTTAGTGAGACCATCAGCAACTTAGCAAGACCTTGTTTCAAAATAAAAACCAAAATAGGGCTGGGGTGTAACTCAGAGGTAGAATGTCTCTGGGTTCATTTCCCAGTACCATTTAAAAAAATGTGGCCACTCTATGGTATATATTTTTTGTGTGGACGATTATAATATGCCTTTGAAAAAATCCAATTTTCAGTTTGCATAGATCTACATAATTAGTCTAAACATTTATTTATAATCACTATTATGTATGTTTTCTGCTTTACCATTATAAAACTAATATTAAGTTGGCCTTATTAAAATTTTTCTGGTAGATTTAATTGCATATACTTTGTTTAAAGGGTTTCAATATTAATTTTTGTCAAACTAATTTCCAACTATTATGTTTAAAAATTATTTAAAACATACTTAACCTTTTAGCACAAATTTTACTTCTCCTAAATCTTATTTCTTTTAATTTTCACATCCTACTGAGGTTTTAATTTGGTATTTTAGACTTAAAAATGAGACACAAAAAATAGATTCACCAATGCTAAGCAGTTTTGAAATTGCTAGACAAGAGTAAGAGTCAGACAGAAAATTAAAGCTAGGTGTTATGATTTTTTTTTTGTACTCTACAGCAAGATCACAGTTTTGCATATTGTTCTGGTCTTTTAAAATATTTGTCTTTATCCAACTCTTGTGAGCAAGAACTTTTGTGTAAATTAATATGTCTCTTCCAAAGAAAACCTAGAAGCGACAAAATTGTTTAGAAATTGGTGAAATGTTTGCTACCTTGCCTGAAATGTTTGCTACCTTACCTTTGATGTTTAGATCAAAGTTGAAGGACACAGGAAATTCACTGTGAGGTCTACAAACTGCAGAACATACAGTATTTATTTCTTCACTCTGTTTTAGTACAAAACTTTAAATTTCCCTTTGTATTTTGAACAGATTTCTAGCCAGCATTATTATTTTTATTGCATGTTTATTATCACAGATTAACAAAGACAATTTTCTTGAAGAAATATATCATTGTCTGAAAAACATCAAATACAATAACAATTCTTGCAATGAGCAGATAATTGTGTATTGTTCTTTGAAATGCAAGTGTTTTCTGATGTGGAAGTATGCCAGATCTTTATTAATTATACATTTTTATATTTTTCTAATTCAGTATTGTTAATGTTAAGTATCTATTATTGCAGATAAATTGTTTTATATCTGACTGTCCAAAAAATAAAAAAATTAAAAACTAGCAATTATATAAATAGGTCAAAGGAAAAATATTTGCCATTTCCTGAAAATTATTTTTCTCCAAATCATATCTCAGGTCCACAGAATCTCTAAATTGCCTCACACACATTATCATTGTTTTCAGAAAAAAATATTCAGACTTGGGGTTGGAATATTATTTTACTAATTGGAATTGTAAAATGGATATAATATTCCTCCTCTTTTATAATAATCAAAAACATCATATTCAAAGAAATTCAGTGACAGAAATGAAGGAAAACATGGGATAGTTTTACTTCCTTTGACTTTGTCCCAATTAGTCAAGAATTATTGTACGCAACACATAGTACCAAAGTAAAGTGATTCACTCCTTGAGGATTTGCATTTTCAAAAATCTATTTTATCTTCAAGATTATTGATTATAGCCACAAAACTTAACTCTGTAAAGATAAAGATGCTATTGAAAATTGAGAAATTCAAAGTGCTTGTGAATAGACTGCATTATAACAGAGAAAATAAACCATACTGTCATTCATGAGACTGTTATTTTGAGGGCTCTTCAACCTAGATAAATAAAAAATATTTTACTACTGTCACATTATAAAACATTATAAATGTTTTATAGTAACATTATATAGTAACATTATAAATATATAATTTTACAATTATAATATAGTAACATTATAATATAATAACATTATAATATAGTAACATTATAAAAACAAAAATGACCATATATATATATATATATATATATATATATATATATATATACTATTAGTGTCATAGGAGACAGGATGATGTCATGAAGGTCTGGAGGAGTTCCCAGTGGGAGAGGGAGGGGAACACGAACACTAGATCAGAGGGGTTCTTGGGTTACATGATAAAAAAAGAATCTCAGAGACACAGACAGATTATAGAAAAGTAAAAATATATGTTCCAGAGATCATTTAGGCCCTTGGCAGAGTGAGAGAGGCATTTGGGAGTCCAAAGTTCTTCTTTCCTAGGAGCCTTTTGTGAGGGCTGGGAGGAGAAAGTATTTGAGGATGATGACACCATTATGATTAGCCACAAGATGATACAGGGTGTTTTGGTTCTCTCCAGAGTCCTGACAGAGCATTCACTGACTTGTGCTTAGATATCTCGTTTGTTTAAACTATACACAGTTGGGTGGCGAACAGAGCCAAAGACAGTATCATAGTTCAGTGGGTCTCCTGTGGATGGTATTTCAATCATCTTTCTAGCTTTGTGTGGCTTCTATTGAGAGATCAACAGAAGCCTCTCTTGCTTAACTATCTCTATGCTCTATAATTCAAGGGATTCTACAAATAAGTGAATTTCCAGTATGGAGTTTAACCAGATTTTTAGATACTTTGGGTATAAGTCAGTAATGCTCAGAGTAATTTTAGTAAAGATTTGTAAATTTCTCAGAAATTTCAGACTAACAGTTCTGGTTGTGGATGAATGGTTTGAGGAATAAGAGCATTGGGAATTTCCTAAGGCTTTCATATTAAAGTTATGTTTTCTTTGTTCCTATATTATATTTACTTTATATTTATTTCTTTTATTTTTTCTATTCTAACCCTTAGAATAATATAAGTATCATTTAGACAATTAGGAATTTAGAAAGCCATACGATCTTCTTCTTCTTCTTCTTCTTCTTCTTCTTCTTCTTCTTCTTCTTCTTCTTCTTCTTCTTCTTCTTCTTCTTCTTTTTGGTACTGGGGTTCCTGGAAACTCTTCTATCTCCAAGCTACACTCCCAGACCTATTTTTTATATTTTTCTTTGGAAACAGGGTCTCCTAAGCCAGCATGGCTGGCTTCGAACCTGCGCAATCCTCCTGTCTCTGCCTCCCAAGTGCAGGGATTACAAGCATGCGCCACCACGCCTGGCATAAGATTTTCTTTTAAAAATTAGATTTCTAAGAGGAATTTTCAAAATGAGAAATAAAAAATATTTGTTCACATAATTTATGATTCAGTATGTTTGACACTAATACAGCAAGCATGTTAAAAATAGACATTATATGCATAATGATATATTAACAGATATAAGTACTTATGAATTACACTTAGCTATTAAAAATAAAAGCAAATTATTCACTGGCAGAGTTGCTAATACATTTATAGTGGTGATTATGGATAGGTTTCTGTGTGTTATATAAACTTATACACATATCTGTGAATGGAATTATTTAATAATCAATTATGTCATAATCCACTTCATACATTCTGAAATTTTTATGAACTTATTTGCTAGGTTTAAAAAGTACATTAATTATGTTATTGGCCTTTACTACAATTTTAAGTTCTTTTGACAATAGAAAATAGAAAATTAGTAATCCCCGGTATGTCTTGTCATTATAGTTAAACCAGCTATCACACATTTTATCTTGAAATGCAACTAAAAGAAATGCCTCAGTGGGTCAGATATCTGCTGCACATGTCATTTATGTCAGTAATGATGACTACAAGGTCTGTGACATTTAATTCCTTAGTATACTTTGCTTATAAAAACAAAATGACATGCTCACATCTTTAATTTCTCTCAGATCAAAGACACAAGCAATAAACATCTAGAGATTCTACCACCATAAAATAATTGGGAATAATAAGGTTGCAGAATTGCCATGTGATGTGAACTCCCTAACATGATTTTTGGAAATATTATGACTTTCTATGGAGAATTCTACATCTAAACTAGAGAAAAGAGTCGGGCGTGGTGGTAGATGCTTGTAATCCCACCATTTGGGAGGCTGAGACCAGAGGTTCGCGGTTTGCGGACAGCCTCAGCTACTTAGTGAGGCCCTTTGCAACTCAGTGAGACCCTGTTTCAAAATAAAGAATAAAAAATTGTCCAGGGATTGTAGCTAAGAAGTCAAATGCCTCTGGTTTTCATCCCAGACCTGCAAATCATCATCATCATCATCATCATCATCATCATCATCATCATCATCATCATCACCATCATCACCATCATCATTATCATCTAGAGAAAGCTTTATTTGGACCCCAAATGAAACTGAGGGTTGTAATATTTGAGTCACTCTAAGTTTCTTTTGTCAATGGATATAGTTGCTCTAATATTAGTGGCCTTCTTGCTTGAAAATCCTTTACCACTTTTTGCTGGAATTTTATTGCTAATATATGCCAATTTTTTAATTATTTTTGTTGGTGCATTGTAGTAACACATCTTAATGGGGTACAAAATGGTAAAGGCATACATGCACACATCACTCATTTATTCTCTCCCCAATTCCCACCCCATTCTTTTGCCCCAGACTGCTTCTCCTATTTGGCTTACGGAATGGCTTTGATATGCTTATGAATGGACCTCATGTACATTACAGAATTTCCCTCTTCCCCCCCTCTTATCCCCTTCAATTGGGTTGCCTTATTTGCTTATGAGTGGTTTTCCCTTTTTTGTCTAGCGTTCCTCCTAAGCTGTCATTACATTTCTTAGGATAAATTCCATTTACATTAATATATGATATATATAAACTAATATTAATCTAAGATAATTACATGCTAATTTTGATTTCTGTAATTGTTGTACTATATTTATGTATATCAAATTTACTGCATATACAAATAAATAAAAATAAGTAATTTAGGATACATATTATTGTTTTTTACTAACCTGATAATGTTAAGTATTATTTTATACTTTGAAGGTGAAATTATTTATTTATTTATTTATTTATTTATTTATTATTTAATTATTTATTTATTTGGTGGTACTGGGGTTCCTGGAAACCCTTCTACCTCCGGGCTACACTCCCAGCCCTATTTTATACTTTTTATTTGGAAACAGTATCTCTTAAGCCAAGCGCGGCTGCCTTTGAACCTGCAGGATCCTCCTGTCTTCACCTCCCAAGAGCGGGGATTACAAGCATGCGCCACCACGCCTGGAGAAATAATTTTATTTTTAAGAAAAAATAATGCAAGCAAAGAGCCTTTTGTGCAGACATTAGTTTTTTAAACATTTGTTTCAAAACCTTGAAACAAATATATTTAAATCATATAGCTCTAATTAATACTGATTTGCATATGGAAGTCAACAAGTATTTTAGTACTTTAAATATGTTGAATATACTTGACAATGCTAAGTAATTTTTTTCTAAAGATGGCATATTTGGTTTTAAATCAATCTGAAGCAAATGTTTACTGCAAAATATGAGCATCTGTGTTTATCTAAGGAAAAAAATAATAAATGTTCACTTAAAAAACTCTCTAATGCACATGATGTACATTCAAAAACATATCTAAGTCAGTCAATAAACCAAACAGGAGAAGGAGGGAAGAGAAGGGAATGGAATGGGAATTGGGGAAGGGCTAAATAAATGGTGTTTCCACGTATGTCTCTACCATTTTGTACCTTATTAAGATGTATAATCACAATGCATCAATAAAAATGTATGAAAAATAAAATGATCAGAATATATAAAATGACAATGAAATAATTTTTTAATCATTTATGCATCTATAACTAGTTATATACACTGTCTTACATGAAACATTGGCATTTATAAAAAAAAATTGTGTCTCTGTGTTGAACATACTGGTGTTTGTGCCTATGTGTGTGTTTTAAAGTCAGTTATATAAGAAATTATTTCATGTGAATTATAAGAACCACTCTTTTGCTTTTATTAGCTACCAAATGCATTATGGTTTTAAATCCTACAAAGTGAAGTAATTAGTCTTGAAAATTGTATGACTTTAATATTATTTAATTAATTAATTTTTTATTTTTATTTTTATTTTTTGGTGATCCTGGGGTTCTTGGAAGCCCTTCTACCTCCAGGCTACACTCCCAGACCTATTTTTTATATTTTTGTTAATTTGGAAATAGGGTCTCTTAAGCCAGAGTGGCTGGCTTCGAACCTGCGTGATCCTCCTGTCTCTGCCTCCCAAGCACAGGGATTACAAGTGTGCGCTACCACGCCCGAAAATATTACTTAATTTAAAAACAAATGAACAAAGAATAGCCTTTAAGAGTTTTTCTGCTTGCACTATTTTCCAAGAATATGCAATTGTAGATTAGCTTTATCTCAGCCACGCTAAACTATGCCTTTTATTACCAGTTTTATGGTATAATAGCAGAAGGCTCAGTGTTGTCTCTGTAACTGGTAAAAATTATAGATTTTAAGGGAATATATGCTTTTGTATCAATACAGGGTATAAATATTTATAATATATGTCAATATCTTAGATATGTATGCCTCTTTGAAGCTTTGTGTTTCTTCTAATAAGTTTGCCTGTAGAAGCCAAGATTCAGAAAATTAAAATTCACACTACAGAAACACGTATATTGTTTTATGTATAGAATTATAAATACATCATATTAGGTAGAAATATGAATAATGGAAATTATAGGTAGCATTAGAGAGAGGAAATGGGCTTGGAGAAATACTTTAACTTGAACTTTACCTATATCCTACAATATGTGTGATTTTTAACAAGTAATTGATTTTCTTTCATTTTCAATTTCATCAAATTAAAAATCATAACAAGTAATATATACATTTAAACTATTTTATTTCAAATAAATTAAGAATTATTATAAAATAATTAGCAGCCAGGTGTGGTGACAAATGCCTATTATCCCAGTACTTGGGAGGGTAAGTCAGGAGACTCACACATTTGTGACTTACAGTGCAGGAACTTAAGAAGATCCTTTTAAATAAATAAAATATATTTTTGTACACATATGTGATTGGGCTTGTAGCTCAGTGGTAGAATAATCTTGGATCCAATCCAACTACCATAAAAATAAACAACAACAAAAAGACAGAAAGAAAGAAGTAAGCTCTCATATAATCAGTTTGATAGAAAATATTCAGTTATTTATTTACTTTGGGAATAATTGCAAACAGAATACTCACACATTGCGAGAAGGATGAATGTTTTTGTCATCTTGAGAAATAATGCTTAATACCTAAGAAAATGACATAACTGCTTCCCTCTATATTGCCATTATAACAGAACTAATGTGAACATAAGATTTGCATATTAATGTGTTAAAGCTCATTTCCTGAGGAACAGAGGATTAATGAGCTTGTAACAGTAACAACTCAGCCACCTTTTAGGAAAGCATCCATGTAGAGGAAGTATTTGATTTTAGATTTTTAAATACAGATCACTTGCTTCCTTTTTGCACATAGCTAGAATATAATTAAAAAAGATAATTAGAGAAAGTAATTACAGAAACCTCCTTTCTGTCCTTGCACATTTATGAAGGATTATTTATAAATCTAAATTGGCCTAAAATGTATAGTATTTGACAGCTGGAAAGCTATCTTGAAGTGCAATACTAAGAACAGTCATTTTTTTCATAAATATCTGTGTTTAATTTGGAACCCTGCAAAGTCTTATAAATTTGTATATGTGACAGTTTTAAATGTTACACAGCAATGGACGATGAACTAGCAGAACTATCTGAATTTACATTTTACATTTTTATATATGGGAAAATAAAGACAACTTTGTTTCCTTGTCTCATTTTACTTTTCTATAGTTTTAAATCACAAATATTTTGTTAAGTCATTGCTATTTCTGTAAGATTAGCTATCTGTAAATATATGACTTTTCATGTAATTATTATGCTGAAGATAAATGATTTAGAACATATTTCTCTGTATTATAAACAAAAGAAAGATGTTTAACGTACAGTGTTACTATGCTAATTCACTGGTTTCTCCTGTTATGAGTCAACTCTAAAAAGCTCATTTTCATAGGATTTCAACCCAAATCAAGAGTCATAAAATAGCCTTTAATATTAATAGGGCTTTACAGACTTAGACTTGATTCTATGAATGGTGTGAGTCTATTTTAGTGATTATATTTTCTTAAGCCAAGTATGTTGAAATGTACCTTTAAACCCAATACTTAAGAGGCCGAGACAGGAGGACCACAGGTTCCAGGCCAGTCTCAGAAACTTAGTAAGGCCCTCAGCAATTTAGTGAAACATTCAAAAATAAAATAAGAGGTGCAGGTATAGCTGAGAGAACAACCATGGGTTCAATCTTGAGTAACACAAAATAAAAAAAAATAATAATAAATTTGTCTCTTCCCTCTTTATTTTTCTACACATATTTCATGCCTATTTTATCTTGCTAAAGTATCCAATGTCTATTAGTGAGCAAACAATTTATCTCTTCAGTTAGGAGATTTAGCTTTCTAGACAATTTAAAAGGGCATAGAAATGAATCAAGTCATATTAAAGTTATTGAAACGTAGGATTTAGATTTTCCAGGCATGTTTTATTATACCAGAATAATGAACGGTTGGCAATCTATACATACTAATGAGTTTTATATTGCAAGGTAACCAAATAGATGTCACAATCCACAAGTTGAAGTATAGAAGATATATTTAAATTTTTTCTTTAGTAAACAAAATATTTGTTTTACATTTATTTTGTGAAATATTAATCCATAGTAGTCTTTTGGTTAAGTACTGAAGAAGAGAAAACAAATAAATTAAAAACTTGATTTATTTTTCAGTGGATTTATGGTTGGTATACAGAAAAAGTTTTGATTTTTTAAGATTGATTTTTTTATCCAGACACTTTATTATATTTTTTATTAGTTCTATAAGTCTTTTGGTTGAGTTTGTTGGGTCTTATAAGTAGAGTATATCATATCATCTGCCAATAAATAAATCCCACTCTCTCATCCTGCACAAGAGTCAATTCAAGATGGATCAGAGACTTGGAAATTATACCAGAGACCTTGAAGTGGGTATAGGTCCAACACGGCAACACATAGACATAGCTAAGAACTTTCTCACAAGACCCCAAAGGAACATAAACAAAAAGGAAAATGAGTATATGGGATTACATTAAACTGAAGAGCTTTTGTACAACAAAGAAAACTATCAAAGAACCTCAACTGAGAGCCAACAGAATGAACAAATATTTTTGCCAACTATTTCTCCCTTAGAGGACTAATATCTAGACTATACAGAGAACTCAAGAAACTCAGCACTAAGAAAACAAATAACCCAATCAAAAATGAGCACGTGAGCGCCAGGCGTGGTGACACACGCTTGTAATCCCAGTGCTTGGGAGGCAGAGACAGTAGATTCACACTGGTTTGAAGCCAGCCGCACGCACTGGCTTAGGAGACCGTTTCCAAAAAAAAAAAAAAAGTAAAAATAGGAAATAGGTCTGGGAGTGTAGCCCAGAGGTAGAAGGGCTTCCAGGAACCCCAGTACCACCAAAAAAAAAAAAAAAAAAAAAAAAAGAGCAAGTGAACTAAATAGAAAATTCATTAAAGAAGTCCAAATGGCCAATAAATACATGCAAAAACTGCTCAACATCATTAGCAATCTGAGAGATACAAATCAAAACTACCCTGAGATTTCACCTTACTCCAATTAGAATGGGAATCATTCAGAACAGAAACAACAACACATGCTGGCTAAAAATATGTAAAAGACACACCGAGCATGGTAGTACATGCTTGTAATCCTAGCTCTTGGGAGGCTGAGACAGGAGGATCACACAGGTTCCAAGCCAGCCTCAGCTACTTAGTGAGGCTCTCAGCAACTTAGTGAGACCCTGTTTCCAAATAAAATATAAAATAGGTCTAGGAATATAGCCCAAAGGTAGAAAAGCTCTTGGGTTCCACCTCCAGTAACACACACACACACACACACACACAATAAATAAATAAATAAAAACATGTAAAAGACATTCAGAATTGCCAAACTATAGAACTACCTAACATGTCCATCAACAGATAAATGGATTACAAAACTATAGAATATGTACACAATGGAAGTTTACTCAATCATGCAACATGAAGTTTAATTTTATCTTTTTTTAATTTTTTTATTGGTGCACTATATTCTGAAGTTTAATTTTAAAGAAAGAATTTCAAGATCTAATTTATTACTACCCTTTTGGCATCAATTAATCCAAACAAAATATATTTTAGCAATAAAATAGGTTAAACTACTTATTAATCAGCATAAGATTTAGGATACAATGCATGGGACATGCCTGGTCAATGCAAATTGAGCCTTAAAGGAGAGAGTTTTTGTTGGAAGAGAATGGAGTAGAGGCATTTGGAAATGCTACCAAAGAGAGAGGAAGCAGGATTCAATTCAGAGATGAAAACAAGATGAAGTCATTTAAGTAAAATCAACACTACAGTTCTGAACCTCTCTTTTCCCACATCATTATTCTCTGACTCTTTACCTTTCTGAACACCTTACAAGCAAAGGCACTGATATTTTTTTCTGACTATTTTCATAGATAATGAACCTCTCTGAAAGACATAAGAAACTGTCTCTATATTAGAGATTTTTTTTTTTTTTACCAGCCACAATAAAAAAAAATTAAAAAGGTTAATCTCTCCCTCTAGGGAAAAGATTGGAAAGGTTTAATTGCATCACCAAACCAAAGATTGTCGTTTTCTGAGACTGGAGTTTTTCAGATGTAAGCACAAACAGTACATGAGCTAGTTCCATTTAAACACATGTGAATCACTGCCATATGATCATAGAGGCACAGGGGTTTGGGTCAAACAGGAATGCTTGTTTGTTGTTTTTTCTATGAGTATAAAAGAAAAGCAAGCAAACAAAACAAACAAAAACAACAACCCTGTAAGCAATTCAGAGATTTTGAGTTAACCTTGAAGAAAAAAAGAAATCTCAACCCATTTATAGTTTTTGACAGCTATCATTGGCTAGGCATTTTTGGAGGTAATTAAAGAATTTGAATTATTAGACAAATATTTTTGCTCTATTGGGATTTTTATTCTAGGTATGCGGTGTTTTAAATTTGAATGATTTAAAATTTTTTAAATATGATGCAGGTGTATAAAATAAAATTATACAAACATATAGTTACAATATTTATAAAACAAAATCATGATAGAAACACATTTGTATAATGTGCCTTCTGGTGGAAATTTGGCACTGAGCAGATTCTTCAAAATATAATATTAAGTAGAGGACAAAAGCTTGTGAATTATAACCAGAGACTATGAGTAATGTCTTAATGAATATTCTACCGCCAACTAGGAAACACTTGAAGCCTAACACTTTAAAATTAATCAATAGTGAAGATAAAAATTTAAGTTCTTCATTGGATTTCAGTTAAATCGGTATAATAATTACACTGGCACCATTTATTGTAAAAGGTGCTAATATGAGATTGAAAATAATTATTAACCTGATGTTGACAGATCAGGCAAATTAATAGAGTGGTGGTGAAGTTTAAAAATGGTTTTAAAATTATTATTCTGGAAACAGAGAAGAAAATATATTAAGAAGAAACTTTGTTTCAGACATTTGTGTTTGAAATCAGAGTAAGACGTCCAAGTTTCAGAGTCACAGTTAAAAATTTGGCACTAGAATTTAAATTTCTTTTAATGTGAGGCAGGATTTGGGATTATCCCTATAGAGTAGATTTCTAAAGCTGTGAGTATAGATAAACATGCTAAGCTGGTGCAAAAATCAAAGAACAGATGACCAAGAGAATAGTTGTGTTACATTTATTTTTGGAGAGTTGTAGAAATCAATCTTAAAAAATTAAGAAGAGAAGGAGGAATACAAAGAAATCCAATATACTTCAGAAATCTGATTATAAGAAATAGTATCAACAAGGAAGGAATGATCACATTGGATAAAGTAATTAAGGAATTTTAGTACTAGAGAAATAAATGTAATTGTCTTTTCAATTTTGTAAGAGTAGAAGTAACAGAATTCATTAGAGATGAAAAAAGATATTTTAAAAATGCTGTCTATATTGATTCAAGCCCTACTTTTTATTTTTAACTAGTAAAAATTTTAGCATTTATAAAATATTTAATATATTAAATGTAATTTAAGAGAATGTTACTTTTTATGTGTATATTAATTAATAATGATGGTGTTTAGAAATCATAAATTTTCTTATTTTGAATAAAAGCTTTGTTACCATTACTGAATTTTTAAGATAGTCATAAGTTTTTTTTATACACTCGGTTTATGTTAACAAATAGATAAATGATGAAATCATTCATTATGAACAAGAAAGCTAGCCCTGGGATAGTAATAAAAATTTCTCATTTTTTAAATTTGTATTTTATTGGCATGCTGTGTGTGTATTATGGAAACAAATGTATTTCCACTTCAAATTTTTAAATTGTAATACAGAAAAAATAGCAATTCCTGCTCCAAATTTATTTAAAATTACATAGCTGATTCTTAAAAAGTTTAGAAAGAGAAAAGGAAGTGGAGAATATATAATTTCCTTCAGAAGTATTTAAATAATTTGGAGTTTTTAAAAGTTGCACTATTTGGTTTAGTACATTGTCTAATTACATTAAATAATAAATAAAAATACAAACTTTTCTGTTGTATATGGTAGTGTAAACCCTTAATTACAGCTACGCAGGAGGCTTAAGGAGAAGGATAGCAACCTAATTTTAGGCATCATGGACAAACTAGAAAGATATATACTTACATATGTAGACACAATATACATATATGTGTATGTATTTTTTCTTTTATATTTTTATTTTCTTAATAATACGATTGTGTGTCAGCAAGACAAGGGTACTAAAAACACAGAAGATTACAGGTACCAAGCCAGCTTGAGCAATTTAGCAAGGCTCTCAGAAACTTAGGTCCCACTTCAAAATTTTTAAAAAAGGGCCTAGAGACAGAAATCCCCATGGTTCATTTCACAGTAGAAAAAACAAATGACATAAAGTGACTCTGAAGAAATATATTCCACAGCTGTATTAATAATAAAGGTAAAAAATAAAGATTCGCATGTACATTATATGACCTGGATCTTAAAAGTTAGCAAAGAATGTCAAGGATTATTAATTCATGTGATTAAAGACAGGAACTATTGTCATATCCTGGCAGTAAGAAATATTCTTACTTCTATTACTGTGTAGATGAAGATGGACAACTTATGTATTTTATAGCTAAAATTATAGACTCAAAATGCAATATAATTTATAATTAAATAATTATAATTATAAATAAATAATTATTTATTGAGTGCCAACTATATCTTAATCACTATATTTGTGTATAGATACCCAGGAGTGGTAAAGCCAGATCATATGGTGGGTCCATTCCCAGTTTTCTACCTCTGAGCTATACCCCATACCTATTTTTTTATTCTTAATTTTGAAACATTGTCTCAGTAATGTGCAGACAGCCTCATTAAGTAGTTGAGGTTGGAGGCAAACCTGTGATTCTCCTGTCAGCCTCCCAAGTACTAGGAAACTACTTTTTTTTTTCTATAGTGGGGATGGAACTGATGAATCTACTTCCAGCTACACCCCCAGCCCTATTTTTTATTCTTTATTTTGAAACAGGATCTCACTGAGTTGCAGAGGACCTCACTATGTGGCTGAGGCTGTCAAACTCTGATCCTCCTGTCTCAGCCCCCCAAATCCTGGGATTACAAGCATGTGCCACAATGCCTGGCTTCAAACTACATTTTTTTAAATACTTTAATTATTACTTTGAAAGTGCCTTTGGTTAAATCTTGAGTCATTTCTAGTACAAACTCATTCTATTTAGAAAAACATTTGAACTAAAATTTATGAGATAATCTTGTTGAAACTAATTTATTACGAAAAATCTGTTTAAAATGAAATAATGTAAAAGTAGAGTTGAATTGTATGGATGTTAAGGCAATGAATATTGCCATAATGATGTTGAAATACATTCCTTCTATTCCAATTTTCAGGAGTGCATTTAACATAAATGTCTGTTGGATTTTGTCAAATGCTTTTTCAGCATCTATTGATATGATCATGTGGTTTTTGTTCTCAGCTGTATTTATGTGGTGAATAAAATGTATTGATTTGTGTATATTGAACCAGACTTGCTTTTCTGCAATTAAACCGACTTGGTTGTGGTGTTCTCTTGATATGGTTTTGAAGTTGTATAGCTAGTATTTTGGCATCTATGATCATCAGGAATATTGGTCTGTAATTTTCCTTTTTTGAGGTATCTTTATTTGGTTTGGGGATTAATATGATACTGGCCTAATAGAAATAATTTGGGAGACTTCCATCCCTTTCAATTTCCTGGAACAATTTGTGAAGTATTGGGATTATTTCTTCATTGAAGGTTTTATAGAATTTTTATTGCTGTTTCTATTTCTTTGCTTGCTATCAGTTGGTTTAGGTTTACTACATCCTCTTGGTTCAGTTTAGGTAGGTTATATGTGCTTAGAAATCTACCAATTTCTTCCATGTTTTCCAGTCTAGTGGAGTATAAATTCTCAAAATAGTTTCTGATAATCCTGTTTGTGGCAATGTCCCCTTTTTTATTTCTTGTTTTAATAATTTGAGTTGATTCTCTTTTTCTTTTGGTTAGGTTGGTCAGGGGTTTGTCAATCTTATTAATCTTTTCAAAGAACCAGATTTTTGTTTTGTTTATTCTTTGAATTGTTTTTTTTTTTTCTCTATTTCATTTATTTCTTTTTCTTTTTTTTTTTTTTTTGGTGGTACTGGGGTTCCTGGAAGCCCTTCTAACTCCGGGTTACACTCCCAGATCTATTTTATATTTTTTTAATTTGGAAACAGGGTCTCTTAAGCCAGCGAGCCTGGCTCCAAACCAGCGCGATCCTCCTGTCTCAGCCTCCCAAGCATGGGGATTACAAGCGTGAGCCACCACGCCCAGCTATTTCATTTATTTCTGCTCTGATTTTAATAATTTCCTGCCTTATGCTGGCTTTGAGATTACACTGTTGTAGTCTTTCTAGGTCCTTGAGATGTGTCATTAGGTTGTTTACTTGGTGACACTTTGTTCTTATGTGGGCGCTCAATGCTATAAACTTTCCTCTCAACACTGCCTTCAATGTGTCCCAGAGATTTTGGTAAGTTTTTCTCTATTTTCATTTAATTCCATAAATTTGTTTATTTCTTCCCTAATTTCTGATTTTACCCACTCATTATTCAATAGTGTATAATTCAATCTCTGTGCATTTTTTTTTTTTTTGTGGTACTGGAGGTGGAACCCAGAGGCTTTCTACCTCCGGGCTATACTCCCAGACCTATTTTATATTTTATTTGGAAACAGGGTCTCACTAAGTTGCTGAGAGCCTCACTAAGTAGCTGAGGCTGGCTTCGAACCTGCGCAGTCCTCCTGTCTCAGCCTCCCAAGCGTGGGGATTACAAGCGTGCGCCAACACGCCCAGCTTCCATGCATTTAAATAGTTTCTTTTGGGTGTCCTGTTGTTTATTTCTACTTTAATTCTATATTCCATCTTTTGAATTTGCTTGTGCTTGCTTTTTGGCCCAGGATGTGATCTGTTTTGGAGAAGGTTCCATGGGCTGCTGAGAAGAATGTGTATTCTGTTGTTCCTGGTTGAAATATTCTGTGTACATCTAATAGGTCCATTTGGTTTCTAGTTTTCTTTAATTCTGAAGAGTTTTTACTCATCTTTTGCCTTGAAGGTCTATCCAGTGGTGTGAGAGGTGTGTTGAAGTCTCCCAATATTATGGTATTTGGGTCTATTTGAGATCTGATATCCAGAAAGATTTGTTTTACAAATGTGGCTGTTCCCACATTTGGGGCATAAACATTTACTATCATTATATCTTCTTGGTGGATTGTTCCTTTTAACAAAAAGAAATGTCCTGCTTTGTCTCTTCTGATGTGTTTTAAAGTCTGTTTTGTTGGATATCAGCGTTGCTACCTCTACCTGTTTTTGATTTCCATTAGCATGATATATCTTTTATATCATTTCACTTTCAGTCTGAGAATGTCTTTGGCTGTAAAGTGAGTTTCTTGCAAACAGCATATATTTGGATTATGTTTTTTTTAATTCACATTGCCAGTCTATGTCTTTGATTGGTGTGTTAAGTCCTTTGACGTTAAGAGTTATTATTGAAATATGCTTTTTGTTTCCTGTCATTTTGTGTTCTGTCTTCTATTTGGTATCCTGTCATTTCTTCTTTACTTAGATGCCCCACTGTTCAACTTCATCTCTTCTCTGGTTCTGAAGTCTACTTCTTTTTTCTTCTTTATGGTTTATTTCTTTAAGTATTTTCCCTAGTGTTGGCCTTGAATTCATAAATTTTTTGAGGTCCTGCTTATCTTGAAACACTTTTGTTTCCCCATTAATTTTGAATAATAGTTTTTCTGGACATAGCAGTTTTGGTTGTATTCTTCCATGGTCTGAATAACATCATACCACTTTCTCCTGGCATTCATGACTTGGGTTGTATAATCTGGGGTGATTTTTATAGCTTTGCCTCTATATGTCACCTGTCCTTTTGTTCTCACTGCCTTTATGATTCTTTTCTTGGCCTCTGTGTTGGTCATTTTGATTATTATGTGGTGTGGGGATGTCCTTCTTTGATCTTGTCTTAATGATGTTCTGTATGTCTCCTGGATGTGAAGATCCAAGTTTCTTTCCATGTTTATAAAATTACACCACCATATTAGCAACAACTATAGAAATGTACTTTAAATGTATAATACTTGGAAGTATTTAAACAAAAGATTTCTCCATGTTTGATTCAAGCAGGATTTATAGACTACTTTAGAAAATAGAAAAATTAAATTTATTATTATTATTAGAATTATTTTCTGCATAAACTGAGATAAAAGTGTGTAGTATGTTTACTTGAAAAGTAAAATAAAAATACCAACTTCCAGAAAAACTTGAAAGGGAAGTGTATGCATACATCTACCTCTAAAATTAAATATATTTTATTTGTCTTTTTCTCTCTATTTCTTCTCCCAGAAACAAGCACAGAAGCTACAGGTCAACAATGTATTTTAACTGTTCTATTTATAGAATCTCTTGAATACTAATCATGACCCATAATAAAACTGATACTTAATGTTGTCAAAACATTTTTCAAATGTATTCTTTGTATTTGAACAACTTAAATTTGAAAAATAGCTTTCACTTTTAAGTTTCCTTCAAATTAACATAATAAATTTATTTCTTAAAATTCATGAAATATAAAAAGCAATTATTAAAAATAATGGTACTCAGAAACACCTCTCTCTCCTCTCTCTCTCTTTCTCTCTCTCTCTCTCTCTCTCTATATATATATATATATATATATATATATATATATATATATTTTTTTTTTTTTTTTTTTTTTTTTTTACTTAACACTTCTATTTCCTAAAGGGGTAAGCTGATGGTCTTAATTTGGCCTAGAAAGTTATAGTTTTATTTTTATTTATTTATATTTTTAGTTTATATTAAAGAAAGGCAGACTACAACATACAACATCTTATTTGAATGTGTCCGGAGTCTGGGAAGTTTGATTACCCTACATTCTCCTAAAAATGGGCTTTGAGAGCTTGTTTGGAGGTTGTAGCAATGCCCTTGGAAAAAGACCAGTCCTCCTCTATTCTGAGAAAGTCATCCTCTTCCTCCGAGCCCCATGGAGAGGCATGGAGAGATTATGAGGGAGTAAGTGGACACCTGCCAGCCAGCCATATCAGTTGAGTCAACCCTGGAGATCAATGGGGTAACAGATATTGCAGCCAGACCTTCATCACATACAAAAGTTATAGTTTTAAGATGTCTTTTATTCTAGGCAATGTCCAACCCAGAGCTGTTTTTCCATAAGTAAGTGTTATATGACTCCTCTTGGAAAAGAAAACATTATTTTACAGTGGTTCATAAAGTGATTCATACCTTCTTATTCATTGTGTGAAAATTATTTTTTTTTTCTGTAGAAAACATTCACACAAGGGCTTAATTGTTATAAAGAAACAAAGTATAAAAGATTTTAGAATTTTAGAATTAGTATTTTTGTATATTTTTTATTTTTGCAGTACTGGGGATGAAACCCAGGGTCATTTTACCTCTGAGCTACAAACCCAGTTCTATTTATTTTTATACTTTATTTTAAAACAGGGTCCTACTGAGTTACAAATGGCCCACTAAGTACCTGAGGCTGTCTGTGAACTGTGATTATATTTTAATTTTTAATTAATACATACTTAATATAAATATTTATAGGGCACAGTGTAGTATTTTATTGTCATAGTGAAAGGAATTGTTTTCTATATATCATTTTCAGTGCATTTATGGTTGGCCTATTTAAAAAAAAACTACCAACTTTTTAAAGATTTATTTTGTATTCCACTACCTTGCTGAATTTGCTGCTGGGTTGAGCTATTTGTTTTTGGGTTGAGTGATTTGGATCTTGTAACTATAGGATTATGTCATCTGCAAATCAAAACTATGTTTTGTTTTCTATTTATATTTATTTGATATCCCTCTCTTGCCTTACTGCTCTATCTAGAGTCTTGAGTACTATATTAAAAAGGTGTAGTACTAGTGGAAATTCTTGTTTGTTTGTGATTTTAAAAGAATTCCCCAGTATTTCACATTTAATTTGATATTGGCTTTGCAGTTTTGTGTACTGCCTTTATGATACTGAGGTAAAATTTTTCTCTTGTTTTTTTCTGTAGTGATTTTCAACATGAATGAGTTTTAGATTTTGCCTGTATTTGTGTCGTGTGTGTGTGTGTGTGTGTGTGTGTGTGTGTGTGCACTTTTTTTAAAAAGATCTTTATTTAGTTTTAGGAATAAGGTGATACCAGTATTGTAGAAGTTTGGAGGTTTTCATCACCTTCTATTTCATAGAATATTGTGTATAGTATTGGATTTAATTCCTCTATAAAGGTTTTGTACCATTCTTCTGAGAATACATCTGGGTTTGTATTTTTCCTTGATGGAAGGATTTTATTGCTGTTTCTCTCTTTGCTTGTTATTGGTGAATTTAGCTTTTCTATGCCTTTTGGTTCAATTTAAGTAGGTTGTGTGTTTAAATAAATTCATTTTTTCTAAATTCAATAGATTTCTACATTGATTTTAATTATTTCCTGCCTTTATAATTGCTTTGGGATTAGTCTTTTTCTATTATTCAAGAGCCTTGAGATATGTCCTTAATTTGTTTATTTGGTGACTTTCTATTTTTTTTCTTATGTGAACACTCACCTCTATACATTGACTTCTTAAAACTGTTTTCAAAGTGTCTCATAGATTTTGGGAAGACCAAAGTAAATTACATAAATGCATAAAAGTTGAATGACACACTTGTGAATGATTACTTGATTATAGAAAAAAATAAGAGGAGAAATAAAAAAGTTCCTAGAATTGTTTAAACTCTTTTTGTTTAAAAATAGTGATACAACATACCAAAATCTATGGGATACCCAGAAGGCAGCTTTAAAAGAAAAATTTAAAAGAAAAATTTATAGCACTAAATGTCCACATTAAAGCAACTAAGAGTCACTAAATAAGCCAGTAGAAGGCAGTAAATAATTAAAATTTGTATATGATCTTTTGTTTGTATAATTGAGTTAGAATTGCTGGCTTTTTTTCTTTTTCTTTTTCATTTCTCTCTTTTTTTTTTTTTTTTGCAGTACTGGTGATGGAACACTTCTGCCTCTGGTCTACACTACCAGACCTATTTTTATATTTTATTTGGACACAGGGTCTCTTAAACCAGAGAGGCTGGCTTCAAACCTGCGCGATCCTCCTGTCTCTGCCTCCCAAGTGCGGGATTACAAGCATGCACCACCACACTCGGCTCAAAATTATTTTTGTTGTTGAATTCTTATTTTGTTATCAGAAAAGATAGTTATTTTAATTTTTTTTAATTTTTGAGATTTTTTTGTGTCTGAACAATCATGTATCCTAGTTAATGTCACATATACTGATAAGAAGAATATTTATCCACTAGCCAAAAGATAAATAACTATTAGGTCCATTCACTGTAGGATAGACTTTAACTCTGATATTTCTTCATTGATTTCTTGGCTAGATAATGTATGCATTGATGAAAATAGGTTAATGAAGCTTTAACTATTAGTGTACTTGAGACTAAATTTGTTTATTTCTAATAAAATATGGTCTATAAAACCTGGAAATCTTTAGCAGCATAAATGTTTACACTTGTTTTATCCCTTTTTAAAAATCAATCTCTAGATCAGCTGATCATGTGGAAATGCTAGCTGGGTTGAGGCAGATCATGGTTGAACTTGGTTTCAAAATGACACGATGCAGGAGCCTGGGAAGTACTACATAAGCAACCATTACCTATCTGGAATAGTTCAATGTTTGCAAACACCAACAACTTCCCAACTATGCTAAAGTCCTATGAGAGTTGCAGAACTTTTCAGCAGCAAAAATCTTACTTGTTAATTTTTCCAAGATGAGATTTTGTGTGCTTCCTGTTCACCATTAGCCCCCACACCCATTGTGAAGGGGCTGTCCTGTGTTAAAACTTGACTGAACTGAAATATAGGGCAATTAATTTAGGACATTTAGCTTTCATCTTTATTATACTATCATGTCTCCCTATTCCACATTTTTTCCATTTAATTTTCTTTGTATTTTAGCACTTTTATATGAATAAACTAGATAAACACTGACTGTTTTTTCTTTTATTTTTATTTTTTGTGTAGGGGACATACCCATTGCCTTTTATTAGTCATCTCATTGAAAGCCCCTCGTTTCTATTTTAATCAAGTATAAAAATTCTGGTCTATGAAAACCTTTCCTTCCTTCTTGGCTTCAATTAAACTGATGATTCTCCATAATGAAAATTATAAATCAAAGTCTTAATTTCCATCAAAATTCTCACCACTGTCATCCAATGTATCTGACAACCACAGTTTTAAAGGAAGAGAGACTTATTTGCTTATGGGTCTGGAGATTTCAGTCTGTATATGCCATTTACTCTGGATGACTAGCAGAAGTGGAGAATGTAGGTCCTCAGGGCATAACGGCAGGAACCAACTGGAAGTGGGAGTGAAGGACAACATATAATTTGCAAGACCACATCAGCAGGAACCTACCTCCAACTGTACTTTGCCCTCAGAGGCTACAAACCCTGTGAGCATGGCTTTCTCTAAAGTTTGAAATATATTTTACTTTCAAAACACTGCACTTCCAGATTGCAAAGTCTGTCTTCTATCAATGTTTTCATCCTCACAAAGTAAAGAGATCATAGCAGAAAGCTACCTCTGAACTTTTTAATAAGGAGATACATTCTTACTTCAGACATAACAATATTTAAAGCAAACATTTTCACTAGATACTGATTCAGTAAACCTGTATTTTTATGATGTTGCATTTCCTTGTGGAGTTTCTTTAACTGAAGTAATATACCTGGATTTTCTTTTACCTTTTATTGTTTTTTTTCCATAAAATAAAAACACTGGTGAATTTGCCACAAAACATAAACACAACTGTTTACTTATTCTATTATTTTTTAAATTTTATTTTACTAAAGAAAGGACACATTCTGGCTTATCAATTATCCTAAAATAATATCATCAAAGCAGGTTTTATTTTCTTCTATATATATATAGTAAAGTGAGTGGAAAGTAAGGGGATGAATAAAAATAAATAAATTCTATCAATACTAATAACACATTACATACTGCATGTATGCCTAGCATAAAATATAATGAAACTTAATACTTAATTTTCAAAAATTAAATTTTAATAAGTTTGTAAATAATTTTTATCTCCATTTATTAACCTTTATGCCTAAATTTTAATTTGTTCTGAAATATTGAAATTAGGGAATAGATTTTTGAAGCCTGGTGTGGTGGCACATCCTTGTAATCCCAGCATTTCAAAGACTGAGACAAGAGGATGATGGTTTGTGGAAAGCCTCACCTACTTAGTGAGGCCCTTTGAAACTCGATAAAATCCTGTTTAAAAATAAAGAATAAAAAATAGGCCTGGGTGTAGCTCAGAGATATAATGTCCCTGGGTTAAATCCCCAGTACCACACACAAAAAAGAATAGATTTTTTAATTACTTTCATCAACATTATGTACATATGTGAGAATACCAATGTCAATCTCAACACCCTATGTGGAGAAAAAGAGGAGTGAGGAGGGAGCCAGGGAAAGTCCACCAAGTGCTGTGTGCATGTATCACTGAACTACATTATGACGTGACACTACAATGCATAAATAAAATATAATACAGATCATATTTTGTTGAACTTATGAGAATTTATTGTTTTGGCACATTGATCAGGCACCAATAAAAATAGATAAGGAAAGACATTTGAAGAATTGAATTCTTATTCATCACAATAGTTATAAATATGTACTTCATGGGTATATAAGAACACACCCAGTTAGTTCTCTAAAGTAATTAAACTAAAGTTGCTAAATACTGTCCTTATGATTTTATAGTAAACATGAATATTCCTTGGCATGACTGTTTGAAACATTACAAAAAAGTTAAATTCATTTCATACTGCTAATTAAAAACTCAAGGAGAGGCAAGAAACTTAGTGATTCTATACATAGTATTTTTTGACAATTTTTAGAAAATATAGAGTATAATGATATTGTTTGGTTGTTCCTAGCATTGCTGGACAAAGTAATAAAAGAAAAGAATGACCTCAGAGATTCGATTTCTCAGCTTCAGATGTGCATAAATAACCTAAAAGCTCTGAATGTGTCCTGAAGGAGAACTTCTGGGCTGTAGCCACAGGGCTCAAGTTGCTGAGAACCAACACAAGCTTTATTATGCAAGTGGCTGAAATAAAATACAAGTTGAACTCTCAGCTTGAAAAATCATCATTAGTTAAGGTGCACAAAATTAATCGCAAAAGAACACAAATGGGATTTCATGAATTGGGATGGTAGGAGAACTGTGTTGAGGCTGGGAAAATTCTGATGCAATTATTTTGGCAGAGTATGTGGCCTTGCAACACTCACTGGAAGCAGAATACTTGCCTTCATTCACTATGATATTGACCGCTACACCTCTGCCTAAAAGGATTAAACCTGTATTGCCAATAGAGAAGTCTTTTCCAAAATAGATTTTGAACAAGATTATGCTGATGTTTTGCAGGACACACCCTGGTTAACCATTTGTGCTTCTACATCTATAGACAGGTACAAGTTTTAGCAGGACTATAGAGGTGTCCCTTGAGAAAGAGTGCTATACTTCAAATATTGTCTTGATAGGCATAGGTCCAGAAAACATATATGGAAATGTATTTTAAGGGTGTATTATAATGGTGGGAAAAACATACAATGTTCAGGCTAAATTTATTTATATAGACCCATTAAGCAAAGACTATAGATTTAATATTGATCTTAAAAAGTTAAAAACATGTGCTGTTTGTATGGTTGATTGGTTGGATGGTTTGTTGGCTAAAATATGGATAAAAAAAAGCTAGTATAATGAAACAGATATGCCTGGTATGCCTTGCTTTACTATTGATGAAAATTCAAAGGCTCAGAGGAATTGTAAAGCTAGAGTAGGTTTGCCTATAAAACTTACTCCTCTGCACTGAGAGGGTCCAGAAGATATATACTTTACAAATAACTTGGGAAGCAGATTTGTAATGTGAGCAGCAACATTCTGGAAAGACCCTCACTTTGGAAATTTATCCCAAATCATACTGTGCTTATTTCCCCAGCTCCAGAATGCATAATCTGAATACACTTTTCACTCAGCATAATCAGGGGTAGAATGCCCCTGGGTTCCATCCCCAGTACCACAAAAAAAAAAAGAGAAAAAAAGAAAAAAAAAACACCATCTGAGATAGTACTTCTGAATGTAGTCACCACTTGATTAAGCTTGTAGTAATCCATTGCCATTCTCTAAAATCTACCTATCTTTTGCACAGGTCA
Source organism: Muscardinus avellanarius (assembly GCF_963383645.1). Taxonomy (NCBI): domain Eukaryota; kingdom Metazoa; phylum Chordata; class Mammalia; order Rodentia; family Gliridae; genus Muscardinus; species Muscardinus avellanarius. The sequence continues at coordinate 24,410,518 of NC_137790.1, read as the reverse complement.
AAATGGAGAATTCAATTTGGATGTAGTGAGAACCACTACCCCTTAATCTTTCATGTTTTTGATGGTGGCACTAACCTCTGCAATCCTCCCAGAGATATGACACTTTCTATAATTTACTATTTTTCATTTTGCGGCCGCTATAATGGCCTCCATTCGCTCTATTAAAAATAGTCCTCATTTTAATATGGTGTGTGACTATATACTGATTCATAGGATGTGTTAAATGATTTTTCTAGATGAACATAACCTAATCAGATAATTTGTGACAAAGGCATTTAGAAGAGTCATGTAGATATAGCTCTCCAAATTGGCAAATTGTGAAGATACTTGGGTCTCATGTTAATGTTGACCAAAAGGTAACCTATACTGCATGTTTTAAGGATGCAGAGGATAGAATGGTCTATTGTGTGGATTATAGTTAACCTCTTTTCCCTGTGTCCCCTGTCATTGGCCAGTGGGCTCATGAATAATGTGATCCAGGTGGCATGGATGAAGGTTGAGCATGGTCTCAACCAACAGCATGGACTTCCAATCACCAAGGCTGGCATGGCTATGGCTACTGCTGAGTGTCAAATCTGCCAGCAGCAACATTAAGCCTCCAATATGGTAACATTTTGAAGGATAATCATCCAGAGACCTGATGGTATTGTGCCACTTCTCTAATGGAAAAAGATGCACCTGGTCGTTACTGGAATAAATACTTATTCTAGATATGTATTTGCCTTCCCTTTACATATGTGTCTTTTGGAAAACTACCATTTTTGGACTTACAGAATACCTTACTCACAATTATGGTATTACATATAGCTTCTGAAGAAAGAACTAACTTCACAATGTTGATGTTTTAATGCATATGGAATTTATTAGTCTTACCATGTTTCTCACAGTTCTGAAGCTGGCTTTATAGAATAGTTGAAAATTATTTTTCTTTTTTGGTTATGAGGATGTAGCCCAGGAGAATTCTACCTCCAAGCTACACCTCCAATCCCTATTTTTTATCATTTATTTTGAAACAGGGTCTCACTGAGTTGCAAAAGGCCTCAGTAAGTGGTAGCTGAAGCTGTCCACAAACTGTGATCCTCCTGTCTCAGCCTCTCAAATGCTGGGATTACAAGCTAATGCTACCATGTCTGGCTTGAATGGACTTTTGAAGATGTAATTATGGTGCCAGCTAGGTGGCAATACCTTGCATGCTTAGGACAAGGGTTCTTTAATTTGACATCCAATATAAAGTACTATCTCTCTCATAGGTAGGATTAATGGATGCAGGAATCAAGAAGTAGAGATGAGAATGGTGTCACCACTAACCTTAGTGACCTATTAACAAGCATTTTTAAATTAAATTATGCTATACATTTTTAGAAGCCTTACTTCCAGAGAAGAGAATGCTTCCACCATGAAAGACAATAATTATTTGATTAAACTAGATATTAAGACTTCCTCCGAGCCACTGTGGGGTCTTCATACATCTGAGTCAAAAAAGAAGGGAGTTACAATATTGGAAGGGATGATTGACACAGATTACCAAGGAAAAATTGAAGTATTACTCTAAAACAGAGGTAACGGATAGTATATTTGGAGTGCAAGAGATTCCTTATTGCACATCTCATTTTCATATCTTGTTATTAATATCAATGGAAAACTATAGCAAACCAATCTAGGCAGAATAAAAATGGCTTGGACTCTTCAGGGAATAAAGGTATGAGTAATTTTCTCCTTTCTCCTTTAAAGAAACAAGACCTTTGTGGTGCTTGCTGAATGCAGAAAAAATATAAAATGGGTAGTAAGAGAAAATAGCTAAATAAGCGAGATATAACCATGTGACTAGTTACAGAAATAAAAATTTTAATTGCATGAGTATTGTTTTGTATTTTGTTAAAAATTGTTTATATATGCACCTATATTGAGCAAATATTTGTTTACTTTTCTTTCATTCTTTTATCATGTAACATAGCACTGATTAATTTAATATTACTCCTTACATGTTATTAAATTTACATTCTTGTAATTGAGTTACGAGATATAAGGAAAGAATAATTATAAAGGGGAAGGAATTACACTATTTTTAGTTGTGTAGAGGATAGTCAGATCATATAAAGTAGAATTATGTCCCTATTATTGTCATTACTTGGCGATTAAAAATAGTGCAAAGAGATGTATTTGGGTGTCAAGCTGAAAGAAGATGATGATGGTTAATCCTGATTGTCAGTTTGACTAAATTGAACTCACGTCTGTAATTCTCCTGGGTGTTTTGGGCCTTCATCTTCAGAAAGTGGCTGAATCATTTCTTCATCCAATTCTGAAGCTTCCAGCTTCTTGGTCTTAATAGAAACTGGTTTCTTTGGTTCTCCACTGTACAGTCTCAGTATAGGCAACTATTATGCCCATCAACAGATGAATGGGTTACAAAACTATGGGATATTTACACAATGGAATTTCACTCAACCATAAAGAAAAAACATAAGTACATCATATACAAAAAATGGATGAAACTGGAGGACATTATGCTAAGTGAGATTAGTCAGTTAATAAAATAAGAAGTCAGATGCTCTCTCTAATATGTGGAAGCTAGGGGGAAAATGGGTCATAGGAGAAACTCTAGACAAGAAGGAGATACTATAGATGAGCAAATAAGGCAACTAACCAAGGGGATGGAAGGGGGAAAGAGGAAAATGAATATGATGTACTTTAACAAACATATCAATGTCAATCACTAAGCCAAACATGAGAAGGAGGGAAGGGGAATAAATGGGGCAGGAATTGGGTAAGGGCTAATTGGGTGATATGTGCATGTATGTCTCCACCAACTTTTGCCCCATTAAGATGTATGACTACAATGCATCAATAAAAAGTTTTAAAATGTAGTTTTATCAGGAATCAACCAAAATAAGAATGTATCAAATAACTTATGAGTAAATCAGATTTTTTAATTTCTACCTTATAAATATTTTTATATAAGCAATAAAATATTTGACAGTATGAAATACTGAATATTCCAAAACTACATTATACATTTGTAGGAATTATATTTGTATGCCTTTATGCAAAAAGTTGGTGTGTGTGAGTCCAGTAAAAGTCTATTACAAATCCAACGTTTTTATTTTCAACTCTATCAAATTGCAAGAAAAATATAAAAACAACATCTAGTAAATGGGCTTCTCTTTTATTTCAATCTTTCATGAGATGGTTGGATAAGGATGTAATTCAAAACCTTTGACAAGGTTTTTTCATAAAGAGATTTTTATGTAACTCCTAATTTATCTGTCTGAATAAAATCCAAATAAAAGTAGAAGAGATTAGTATTGCTAAGAGATGGAAAGTAATCCTTTCAGCCTCTAAATAAAATTAAATTAGAACATTTTTCACATTTTTCTGGAGGTCCATGTTAGTTACAAAATTGGAATTTTAAAAGTAGGCAGAAATAGAGTGACATTTTCACTGCAATAGTCATCATTATTGTAATGCTTGTAAAATCCAATCAATGATAAATGTCAAAATTGTAACTGAATGTACTCTGTCCTGTATCTGGAATGAGGTACATAGAGAAAATCTATTTTGGAATGGTATAAAAAAGGTAAAATGAAAAAAAATATATTGTGGCTTTTCTCAAGGGAATATTTTCTAAAATAAAATGTCAGGAATGTACACTAAAGGACCAAATTCAAAAGAAGTAGACTAAGCGGTGGGGGATTTTCATTTGTATCATTCTTTCTTCAACCAGTATTTCACTGATTATGATTAATATTACCATCAAAAAGCACTAAAAAACTGCAAGTGAGATATAATAAGCAAAAATAGTAAGAATTAGAGAAGTAAAAACAATAGAATAAAGCATGCTTTAATATAATATCACATTTAATATTCACAATATTTTGTTCTAGACATTATCACCCCCTTTTCAATGAACAATGACTAAAGATCAAAAGAGATTAAGTAGGAGCCAAGTTTGGTGGCACATACCTCTCTTCCTAGTACTTAGGAGGCTGAGACAAAAGAATCAAAGCCAATCTCAGTAGCATAATAAGACCCCCAGCAACCTAGCCAGATCTGTTTCAAAGTAAATAAGTAAAGATGGCTGAGGGTGTAGCTCAGAGGTAGAGTATCCCTGGGTACAATCTGTAGTACCACAAAAAATAGCATTTTTTTAAAAAAATGTATATAATTTATAATACCAAAACCAAATTGTCACTTTATCCACTGGATCCTCTTATGCCATCTCCTGAGTAAATGAGAAAAAGAATGTTGTATATTATGTATTGGATGAAGTAGCATTAGTCTGTGACACCCAGTTCATCTGGGAAAATGTAACAGAAAAAAAATCTAAGGAACTAAGATTTGCATATAGCAGTTAAAGGTCTTTGTTTAGTATTGGATATATTGTGAATGAGCCAGCACCAATGCAGAAGAGTATAGTGGAGGTTAAAAGGCACCATTTGAAGCACCATGAGAGGAGGTTACAGGCTTAAGTCCTCCAAGAACCTGTCTGAATAAAGAATTGTATTTGTACAGTTAATGAAAAAAAAAAAAAACCTTTGTATAAACGTGTTGGTAAAAATATAAACAGGTCACACTGGCATTGTGAAGATACAGACATCAAAGGCTCTGTTCCAGGCTCTCACCTATGTAAGCATGCCCATATGACCAGCTATGGGTTCTCATTGTTGTAAGTGTTGTAACAGATCTCCAGCATGCAGATGAAGAAATATTTAAAGAAAACTACCTTTACACCACCCTAACTCAGCCATTAGAAATACTGAATGTTTATAAATATGATAGAAGAAATAAATCCAATAGAATGGTAGATTTAATAAATTAAAATATTTTAAGAAATGGGGAATAACCTAGGTTACTGTAATTATTTAGGGTGTGAAAGAACAGAAATATAATGCCCAGCTGTTTCTCAAGAAGAATAATGTAATGCCCAACTCTGGAGAATGCAGTCAGGAGACACAATACAGCCTTTAGCCAGGCATAGTGGCACACACTTGCAATCCCAGTACTTGGAAGACTGAGACAGGAAGATGACAGGTTCTCGGCCAGTCTCAACTACCTAGTAGGCTTTCTGCAACTTACTGAGACCCTGTTTTAAAATAAAGGATAAAAATAGGGCTAGAGATATAGCTCATAGGTAGAATGCCCCAGGATTCAATCCCCAGAACAATCAATCAATCAATCAATCAATCAATCAATCAATCAATAAACGGAATCTAGCTGTTAGCAACTCAGGACCTTGCTTACTCTTTAGAAAACCACGTGCTCAAGGATTTAAACTTTCCCTGGTAGCATAGGTTTCTTAACTTCTTGAGTGAAGCACATAAGAGTCCAATTTTAGCTCAAAGTGGGTACTCAGACAGTCAATCTTTACTCCAGAGCTACCAGGAGGACCACCCAAAGCTGTCTCATATCTGAATGTAATTTGATTTCTTTTTCTCAAATTCTAAATATTTTTCTTATATTCATAGTTGTTGATTTTTAATAAATATTATTTACTCCAAAATCTACTTTGAAATCCATTTATGGATGATTCAAAAGTGCAGAATGTGAGGCTGTAAGATCAGTTAATATGTTTCAAACACACACACACACACACACACACACACACACACACACAAACACAGATACACACACACATAAGCACATACACACAATAGAAAAAGCAAGAGCAATATTTTTTTTTCTAAGATATAAGGAATAATTTGAAACACTGACAGAAAAAGTCATTGATGGAAAAAATGATCCAAGTTCCATTCTTTATTAACTTCTCAGAAAATCTATAGTCCTCTTCGAGGCAAAAAATATTGAAACCAGAAAGAGAAAATGAGAGATCAAATTAAAATCTTTGCCATTTGTTTATTCATTTGTATGATCATGAGCAAATCACTGATATTCTCTAGACCCCTTTCTCCTTTGAAAAAATAATACATTTCATAAACAGTGTATGTTTTCCCTCTCTTCTAATTTCATCCCTTTAAAACATGTATTATTGCCTGACGTGGTGGCGCATGCTTGTAATCCCTGAGCTTGGGAGGCGAGACAGGAGGATCATGCAGGTTCAAAGCCAGCTGAGCTGGCTTAAGAGACCCTGTTCCCAAATAAATAAATAAATAAATAAATAAATAAATAAATATACATAATAAATATATAATATATTAAATATATAATATATTAAATATATTAAATAAATAAATATATAATATATATAAATATATATATATATATATATATATATATATATATATATATATATATATCTGGGAGTGTAGCCCAGAGGTGGAAGGGCTTCCAGTAACCTCAGTACCACCAACAATAAAAAATAAAACATTTATTATTTTCATTTCTATACTTGGGTATCTTGTGTTAATTCAATTAGAATATCTTAGAAAATAGGCTGAGACAGAAGGATCACACAGGTTCGAAGCCAGCCTAAGCTGCTTAGTGAGGCTCTCAGCAACTTAGTGAGACCCTGTTTCCAAATAAAGTATAAAATAGGTCTGGGAGTGTACCTGGAGGTAGAAAGCCCCTGGGTTCCACTCCCAGTAACACACACACACACACACACACACACACACACACACACACACACACGAATATCTTAGAAAATAAAAAAGAACAAGTACTCAAAAAATGATTGATATGATGCTTACACAAAACAAAACCTGTTAAATAAACCAATTATTAATTTTTCTGCTGTTATTTCGGAAAGAAAAAAGTGCTCCAAATTTTTTTCAACTTTTAATTTTTTTTATATTGGAGCATTTAGCTATATATCTTAAACAGGGAACAAGACAGTAGAGGCATACATGCACACACCACTCATTTAGCTCTTCCCTAATTCCCTCCCCATTTTCTCTCCCTTCCCTTCTTCTTATATTTATTTGGCTTAGTGAAAGATTTTGATATGTTTGTGAAATTTTACACCAATTACATTTTACTGGTGCATTGTAGTCATACTTTTTTTTTTTTTTTGCGGGTCTGGGGATTCGACCATTCGACCCTGGAGCTATACCCCCTGCTATATATATAATTTTTTTTTTTTTTTTTGGTGGTACTGGGGTTCCTGGAAGCCCTTCTACCTCCGGGCTACACTCGCAGACCTATTTTTACATTTTTATTTTTGGAAACAGGGTCTCTTAAGCCAGCGCAGCTAGCTTTGAACCTGATGAATCCTCCTGTCTCCGCCTCCCAAGTGGGGGATTACAAGTGTGCGCCACCATGCCCGGCTTATTCTTTATTCTGAAACCTGGTCTCACTGAGTTGCAGAGGGCCTCACTAAGTACCTGAGGCTGTCTGCGAACCGCGATTCTCTGGTCTCAGCCTCCTGAGTAGTTATAAATCTTAATGGGGAACAAGATAGTACAGGCATACGTGCACTCATCAACCATTTACCCATCACTGTTCTTCCCTCTCCCTCCTGTTTGTCTTTGGCTTAGTGTTGATACATGTTTGTGAGTGTACATTATGTATCAATATTAGGTGATTTTTCTCTTCCCCTTTACATCCCCCTCAATTAAGTTGTCTTATTCACTCATCTATGGTTACACCTTCTTTGTCTAGAGTCTATTCTATGACCTGTTTTCTCCCTAGCTTCTACATATTAAAAAGAACATTTTTTTTTTTACTCTTTGTGACTGACATTTTACTTAATGTTCTCCAGTTTCATCCATTTCCTTGGAAATAATTCAATTTTTCCCCTTTATGGCTGAGTAAAATTCCATTGCAAACATATCCTGTAGTTTTGTAATTCATTCATCTGTTGATGGACATCTTGTCTGGTTTCATAGTTTGTAGTTGTAAATTTTGTAGAAGCTATAAACATAGACATTCATGTATTAGTTTGCTTGTTTGGTTTTCACTTTTTTTAAGTAGGCACCCAGAACTGGTATTGCTGGATTATATGGTAGGTAGGCTTACTCCCATTCTTCTGAGAATCCTCCATACTATTTTTCAAAGTGGTTGCACTAATTTGAAACCTCACCAACAATGTATTAGAGTTCCCAATTCTCCACATCCTCACCAGTACTTGTTTTTGTTTGTGTTTTTAATGTTTGACATCCTAATTGGAGTTAGGTGAAATCTCAGGGTAGTTTTGATTTAAAACTCTCTTACTACTAATGATGTTGAGCAGTTTTTCATACATTTATTGGCTGTTTGAATTTCTTTGTTATTGAAGTGTCTATTTCATTCACTTATCCATTTTTCATTTGGCTATTGGTTTACTTAGTGGTAAGTTTCTTGAGTTCTCTGTATAATCTAGATATTAGTCTTCTGTCAAAGTAATTGGCAGAAATCTACTTAATTCTGTTTAGGTTTTTGATGGATTTCTTTGTTGTACAGAAGCTATTCAGTTTAATATAATCCTACATATTAATCTGTCCTTTAATTTCTTATGACTTTGGGGTCTTGTTGAGAAAGTTTTTACCTGTGCCTAGGTGTTAAAAGTATTAGACTTATGCTCTCTTCAAGAAGCTGCAAGGTCTCTGGTCTAGTTTCCATGTCTTTGATTTATCTTGTGCATGGTGAGAAAGTAGGGTTTGTTTCTATTTTTCTGCATATTGCTAAATAGTTTTTCCAACACCATTTGTTGAACAGGCTACCTTTTTCCAAGTGTCTGTTTTTGGTACTTTTATTAAAAATCAACTGGCTATAAGCTGGTGTATTTGTTTTTGAGTCTTCTATTCTGCTCTATTGGTCTCTATGTCTGTTTGTGTGTGTGTGTGTGTGTGTGTGTGTGTGTGTGTGTGTGTTTGTTTTTTTTTGTGTGTGTGTGAGTGTGTGTGTGTGTGTGCCAGTACGTTTTTTATTCTTATGGCTCTGTAATATAGTTTGAAGTTAGGTATTGTGATACCTCCTGTGTTGTTCTTGTTGTTAAAACTACTTTGGCTATACTTGTTTTTTCGTTGTTCTAAATAAAGTTAAAGACTGGTGTGTGTGTATGTGTGTGTGTGTGTGTGTGTGTGTGCGTGTGTGTGTGTGTAATGACCTTGTTAATTGAATGGGTAATTGCATTGAATCTATAGATCACTTTTTGAAGAACGATCATTTTGATGGTATTTATTCTGCTTATCGAGGAGCATGGAAGATCTTTTCATCTAAGGTTTTCTTCAATGTCTTATTTCAATGTTTTATAGTTTTTGTAGAGGTCTTTTACCTCTTTTGTTAGGCTCATTCTTAAATATTTTATTTTCTGTGGAATATCATGGATGAAAGTGTTTCCTGGATCTCTTTTTCAGTATATTTATGGTTAGCATAAAAATCTTCTGATTTTTAAGATTTATTTGTATCCATACACATTGCTGGATTTGTTTTTCAGATTTATTATCCTTTTGATTGAGTTTCTTGAGTCTTGAAAGCATAGTATTATATCATGTGCAAATAGAAAGAGTTTAGTTCTTCTTTTCCTATTTGTATTTATTTATTTATTTATTTATTTATTTATTTATTTATTTATTTATTGGTACTGGAGCTTAACCCCAAGGGCATTCTTCCTCTGAGTACAACCCAGCTCTATTTTATTTTATTTATTTTCATTTATTTTTAATTTTTTGGTGCATTGTAGTCTTAAATGTTAATGGAGTACAAGATGTACTCCATTAAGGCATACATGTACAAAACACTCATCTAGCCCTTATCAAAATATCATTCCATATTCTCCCCCATCTCTCCATTTTATTTTAATCTTTTATTTTGAAACAGGGTCTCATTAAGTTGCAGAGAGATTCACTTAGTTGATGAGGCTGGCTGTGAATCTTTGATCCTCCCAAGTACTGGGATTACAAGCATGCACCACCGTGCTCAGCTAAAGAGCTTGTTTTATGAAAGTGACAGCACCTGTGTTTGGGGAATGAATATTGACTATCATCATTGTTTCATTTTGCTGTATTATTTCTTCACCATTAAAAATAAACTGATTTGTGTTTTCTAGTAAGCTTAGGCTTGAAGTTTTATTTGTCTGATATATTTGCTTCTAAGAGTGAGATTATATTTTCCATGAGGTTTAGCCTACTGTTATAATTTGTATTGATGCCTTCACTTCAATGATTGATTGCATCCTTCTCTTCCTTTAAATCTTGTTTTATTTTTATTCCTGTTCAGGGTGTCAGATTCATTTTGTTGTTGTTGTTTATTACTTTTATTCTTTCTCTGAATTACTTTTGGAAGTATTGTATTATTTTTACTATTAAAGTTCTGAATTGTTCTTCTGACATTTTTTGCAATTCTTTGTTGGTTGGTTTTGTTATTGTGGGGTTATGGAAGTTCATTGTTTTCTTGCTATTTTTCTCATGATTTCTGGTTTCACATGTTTATGTTTGTTGATTAGGTTAGTTTTTGTTCAGTCTGTAGTTTTATGTCTATTTTCTCTTTTATAATAGAATCTGATTATTGAGTTAGATATTTACCACCAGGTATGCCTCATAATTTAATACCTTCTACTGTATGTTTAGTCACTGTTCTCTGTTATGTATTTATCACCCTTTGATACTAACATTGATGTCTGTGTCTGCTATCACCCGCATTATTATCTATCTTTAAATAGTCAATACTGTGTTTTAGTTACTATAACATTCCTTCTGCCTGATGCAATGGTGGCATTGATGGGTTTCAGTTGTTAAGGTTCAGTGTTCTGTCAAATCCTTTATAGAGATTCAGCACAGAGGTGTGAGCAGAATAGTTTGTGACCTGCATTTTAAAATATAAATGTGAGGAATATTGAGCATTTTCTTCTATCAGCTGTGGTTAGTTTATGTTAGTGTCTGGCAGTAATTTTCAGTGATTTTCTTTGGTCAGATGTGGAGATTTGTCTCCAGGACTTGGGAGAGAAAGACCTGAAATGGACATGCTAACAGCTGCCTGATGAGCAGCTGCCCTGAAAAGAAACACGGACAATTGCCTGATGGGCAACTGACAACTTTATTCTCTAGGACTAAGTTTTTATACCCATTTTCAACTATGCTAAAATCATGACTTCATGAGAAAGAAAACATCAAAGTACAATACAGAGTGATTGATATAGAACATACGTCATGTGCTTACAAAATACAATTATTAAAGGAAATTACAAGAGCAAGGGGGAACAAAGAGACCTAGTTAAAGATTATTAAAAGTGTAATCATGGCCAATTCTCGCTCTCACTACTGGGCCGGGGGCATGAAACTCTGGAAAGACCAGGAGTCACCCAGAGTCTCGGAAAGTTTGGCCTTTCGCCAAACCACCTTAACTCTCTCGGAACCTTTCGATCCTCAGTTTCGGTCCATGTCTTCCATCAGTCCAGTATCAGTAGTAGGGATTTAGAGGTTTCAGCTGGTATATACAAGGGCAAATTGTGTTGTATTCAATGGTGAAAGTTAAGTGAGGGAGAAAGAACTGGAGTGATGGGCACAAACATAGGGTAGAATAGGGGATAAAATTTAGTAGAATGAGAGTTAAAGTGCAGTAAGGTAATATATGGTAGAAATGAGAGATAGGGGATATATAGGAGGATTTTATTAGTCAGTGTATTTGGCATAGTGATATAAAATAGATTAAATATAAGACAAAGAAAAAAAGAATAAAAGGTTAGAGGGAAGAGAGTAGATAAAAAAGAGAAAGAAAGCCTTTAAAAGGAATGGGGAAGGGCCAAGCGTAGTGTCTCACACTTCTAATCCCAGCATTCGGGAGGTGGAGAATGGAGGATTGCGGTTTGTGGACAGCCTCAGCTACTTATCAAGGCCCTTTGTGACTCAGTGAGACCCTGTTTCAAGAAATAAAAAGACTAAAAATTAGAGCTGGATGTGTAGCCCTGAGCTACAATGCCACTGGGTTCCATCCTCAGTACCACCAAAAAAAAAAAAAAAAAAAGGAATGAAGAATAAAGTGCAAAAACTAACAAACAAAGAAACAAAAAGAACAAAAACCCTGAAAATATACAAATACAAATCAGACTTGGCCTCTGTAATGCTCCTTGGTCTGTATAGATACTTTTTCAGCCATTTAATGCCTACTTACTATAGTAGGTTTTGGAGAATGCTCCAAGTATTCTCATTTGTTCAGTAACCTATAATGGTGATGTCAGTTTGCAGTACTATTTTTGGGTATCCTGCAATGATTAAGACCCTGAGCTATCCCCCCCCCCGTGTGTGTGTGTGTGTGTGTGTGTGTGTGTGTGTGCGCGCGCGCGCGAGTGCAGGTGCCTCTCCCACTGCATGCTTGGGTCTCTGAGCTCTCCACAAGGCCTGTTTCTATGCCTCTTTTTGTCTATGCAGTAGGCAGGTGACACTGGAAATAGACTTCATGTCAACACGAGACTCTGACTATACTGGTGGTGGATGTCCAGTGTAATCATGAGATGATCTCCAGAGATTCTGTGCAGGTGCAGTGCCTTGTGCACTATTGTCCTGTCCTACACTTTTGTTCTCGTTGGAAGCAGCCTCCAATGCAATCTCAAGGTTGGACCACAAAGTCTCAGAGGCCACAAGTCTATTGCTTGCCATGCAAATCTCTGAAGCTGGGCTGGACAATCTTCCACTGAGCTGTGCAGCTCACTTACGTTTGAACACTGCTCTGGGTTTCTAGAGAAAGAGTTGGAGGTGGGCTGCCTGCTGCTGCCATGGATGCAGATTGTGGCTGAGTGTCAGGGCTATCAGCCTGGAACAAACTGCTGACTGCTTGAGATTTGCAGCTTCTTACTTCACATCAAGTCATTGGCTTCTTTGCTAAAGATCTCTAGAGGTTGAAGTGTTAGCAGTCTGGGCTTGGAGTGGACAGATCAAATGATGTAGATGGCCACCTTTTTTCCAAAAAGAGGTGCTCACAGGGCACTTTGCTATCTCTTGTTTTTACTCCTAGATTTTTTTCAACCACAATTCAATTTTTTATAGCTCAGTTCAATGTTTCACAGATATTCTTTTCTCTTGTTAAAGAGATGCCTTCACAGTGGTTGAATTTCTGGTTTTACGGCAAGTGAGATATGCTGTGACCTATAGTCACCATCTTGCCAAGTTCCACAAAAATTTCTCAATTTTAGGTTAACAATATTATATTCACATGTACACACACAGTTGCATGTAGCATTTTCATTAATGAACCTCAGCCTTCTTTCTACCCTACCCTCTCTCCCTGGCCACCAATAACTTTGATATGTAAGTTAAAAACTTAGAGTATAAGATTTTTTCTTCTAACCAAATTTGATCATTGTGATATATTGCAGCTTCTTTAGAAAACCATATGGAAGCATCCCCTCAATGCAATTTTAAAAATTCCACAATAAGGGTCATTTATGTTTTGATGATACTTTCAAGTTCCATATAGACCAACTGAGCAGAATATATGACACAGAAAAAAATCCACACACATTTATAAGCAATTGTCTTATGATAAATATAAGAACTTTCCTTAAAAAAGATCGATTTTTAATAAATTAGGTTGAAAAAACTGGTAATCTATATTTATTTATTTATTTATTTATTTATTTATTTATTTATTGCGGGTCTGGGGATGGGACCCAGGGGCATTCTACCTCCAAGCTACAACCCCTGCCCTATTTTTTATTCTTTATTTTGAAACTGGGTCTCACTGAGTTGCAGAGGGCCTCACTAAGTAGCTGAGGCTGTCCGTGAGCTGTGATCCTCCAGTCTCAGCCTCCTGAGTGCTAGGATTAAAAGCATGTGCCACCACGCCCGGCTCTAGTAATCTATTTTAAAAGAATTAAATTAAATATATACCTCTCACCTGAACAAGCCCACTAAAGATGCATTAAAACTGAAAAATCATAGAGAGACTTTAAAGTTACTGTAGCAGGGAATAGGTCCAAGATTCCAACATATAGGCACAGATAGACGCTTTCTCAATAAGACTCCTAAAGCTCCGAAAATTAAGAATTAATAAATGTGATAGCATTAAACTAATATGTTTCTGCTTATCAAAGCCATCAGGAGTATAAACAAAGAGCCTCCAGAATGGAAGAGGCTCTTTGCCAGATATTAAAAGAAAAAGTATCTAGAATATGTAAATAACTTAAAAGACAACATTAAATAAACAAATAACTCGATCAAGAAATGACCAATTGAATTAAATAGAAACTTTACAAAAGAAAAAAATAAAACAGCCAATAAATTTCTTAAAAAAATGTTGAAAAATGTTAGCAATCATGGAGATGCAAATAAAACTACACAGAGATTCTATAAAACCCTAATCAGAATAACAAACATAAAAAATTTAAACAACAATAAATACTGGCATGAATATGAGAAAATAGGAACTCTACTACACTTTTGGTGGAATTTCAAATTAGTACAGCCATCCTGGAGATTAATTTAAAAAGTCCTCAGAAAATCTAGCATATGATACAGCTGTACAAATTCTGATATCATTTCAAAGGGACTAATATTAAAATATTATAGTAATACGTGGATATTTATGTTTATGGCTGCGCAATTCACAATAGTTAAATTTTGGAAACAGCCCAGATGTTCAACAGATGAATGGATTACAAAATTATGGATATAAACACAATAAAATGTTATTCAACAATAAATAAAAATAAAATTATACATTTGTAGGAAAATAGATGGAACTAGAGAACATGATGTTAAGTGAGATTATTCAGTCACATAAAGTGAAAGATAATATGTTTTCTCTCACTTGTGAAAGCTGGGGAGTTTTCAGAATACCATGAGAAAAAATTTAAGGATTAAAAACATTTAATTTATTGCATTTCACACAAGATGCATTTATAAAATTTGTAGTGAAGCCATTATGACAAAAAATAAATATCATTCCAAACTCCCAACAGCATCTTTAAGGAAATACAAATCTTTGAAAACAAAGGACATAACAGAGTAATTTAAGCTAACTGAAAGATATACTCAAACCATATTCTTGCTTTCATAAGGAATGTGATTGGCAAAATCATTCTCCAAATTTCTCCTATTCACTATGGATATGAATGGAGGAGAAACCAGTGGAGCAAGTAGGTGGTCTCAGGGAAGGTGAATGGAAAGTAATAAATAATGAAGGAATTGCTTCCATTGACATTATGTACCTAAATGACAATACCAATCTAATTTTTAATATCCTGTATGGGGAAGAGGAGAATGAGATGGAAATGATGTAATACTAAAGTGCTGTGTGCATGTGTATCGCCATATGAACTACATTGTGACGTGAGACTATAATGCACCAATAAAATCATAAACAATTAAAAAAGCAATTCTCATGTGTGTGTGTGTGTGTGTGTGTGTGTGTGTGTGTGTGTTTGCCTATTTTTTTCAAGGCAGTAAGGACAGTTAATATGTCATTTTTTGTGTATGTTTTTCTATACTGTACTCTGTGCCCTTCAGAGCAATGATTACTTTGGATTTGTATTCTAGGAGCCTTCCAGTTTTCAACACATGTTGTGTGCAAAAAGAAAAAAATGATTGTTAAACTGATTGTGAGCATATTGTATCTATAGTGTAATTAACATATGTCTTGCAAACTTTTCTTATCTAAGTACCATAGAGTTTCTTATTTTCTTAGATGAAGAAAGGAATAATTAATAAATAATTACTCTATTTTTTACTCTAGTTACAAAATAATTATAGATTTTTTTCGTGCTACTGGGGTTCCTGGAAACCCTTCTACCTCCAGGCTACACTCTCAGTACCTATTTTTATAATATTTTATTTGGAAACAGGTTCTCTTAAGCCAGCGTGGCTGGCTCCGAACCTGCGCCATCCTCCTGTCTCCGCCTCCCAAGTGCAGAGATTACAAGTGTGAGCCACCACACCTGGCTATAATTATAGTTTAAACTAGCAAAAACTGAAAGTCACTATATATTTTTGCAAATGTTTGTCCTCTACCACTTGCTGACAGTATAACATGAAGCCAGACTATGTACTCCAATATTTGCTAGATTGATTATAATGAAATTCAATGATATACTGTAGCTTAACTCTCAAGATACACAACTTAACCCCAATTACAATATATTCCTCAATTTTGTTTAAAATACTATGGGAATCAAGAGCTTTATAACCAACTGGCAAGGGTATTTCAATTTCTCCATGAGACACGAGTTAAAATTAAGTAAAATCCCCAAAACACTATATTTTTCTACATAATCCAAAATATTTTGTGACTTTGCTGATGACAAAATACATTTAACATGTAAGTACATTATATAATATATAAAATTATATAATATATTAGAGAAATTTCCTCTTAGAACATATTGAATAAGTCTACATATATTCAGATTTTACAAAATTGGGTGCACTAATCATCAACTTATTTAACAAAAAGAATCACAAAAATATGCATAATTCTAGCTATTTATCTACATACATATTTGATTATCTTCATCTACTTATTGTCTAAAATTTTAGGAAGTTACAAAGTTATAGATTAAATGTTTAATACATTAATCTATAAGATATAGATGAGAAGTTTAAACAAAAAGACAAGTATAAAATAACAAAGAAACCATGTTTATCTTTAAATGGTGAATATTTGATAAACTTTATTTTTATTATTTTTATAACTGATTTTTACATCTAAATTATAGCATTTGTTGTTAAAAATTAACCCTTCTCAAATTAACCACACTTTCAAATTTTATTAGGATAAGTGACATCAAGAGAGAGTCAACTAAATGAGATCTTTGCTAGCTACTTTACTGATAGAAGGCTAATATCTAGAATACCCAGAGAAGTCAAGAAACTCACTGCCAAATAAATAAATAAACCAATTAAAAATTGGCAAGTGAACTAAATAGACACTTCACAAAAGAAGAAATGCAGAGACAATAACTATACAAAAATGATCAACATCATTAGAAATCAGAGATATACAAATCAAAAGTATTTTGAAAATTTAACTTAACCTCAACTAGAATGGTAATCATTAAAAACACAATCAAGCCGGGCGTGGTGGCACACGTTTGTAATCCCCGTGCTGGAGGCAGAGACAGGAGGATCGCACAGGTTCGAAGCCAGCCGTGCTGACTTAAGAGACCCTGTTTCCAAATAAAAATATAAAAAAATAAATAGCTCTGGGAGTGTAGCCCAGAGGTAGATGGGCTTCCAGGAACTCCAGTACCACAGTATTTACAGTAAGTAAATAAATAAATTAATTAATTAATAAAATAAAATAAAAACACAATCAATAACAAATGCTGAAGATGTGGAGAGTAAGAAGTCTGATACACTTCAAGTAAAATTGTAAATTAGTGTAACCACTTTGGAAAACAGTGTGGAGGCTCCTCAGAAGAACAGAAATAAACCTACCACATGATCCAGGTATATATACCACTCCTGAGTACCTAACAAAAGGAATTGAAAAGAGACTACTATAGTAAGGCATGTATATCTCTATTTATAAAGTCTAATTTATAATATCAAACTATGGACCAGCCAAGATATTCATCAACAGATGACTGGATTACAAATCTATGAGATTTATTGACAATGGAATTTTAGTTGACCATTAAGAATAACAAAATCATATCATTTGCAGGGAAATGGATGGAACTATGCTAAGTGAGATTGGTCAATCTCAAAAAGTGAAAGGTTGCCTGTTCTTCCATGTATGTGGAAGCTAGGGAGAAATTGGTACATAGGATGGACTCCAGACAAAGAAAGATAAATCTTAATGAAATGACAGAGGGAGCTTAATTGAGGAAGATGGAAGGGGGGAAGACTTGAAGAGGGAAAAACCTCAACAAACATGATGTACCTGCATAAACTTATAAAAATCAATCGCTGTGCTGAGCACAGGAAGGAGAGGAGTGGGAAGAAATAGAGTGGAAACTGGGGAAGGCTCAATGAGTACTGTGTGTATGTATGCCTCTAGCACTCTAAACTTTAAAAAGATGTATGATTACAATGCACCAATGAAAAATGAAGCAACTGATTTATTTCAAAACTTTTAGTTTATTGAACTATTTATTTAAATTAAATCAGCAGCTACAACAAACATCACCAGCATGCAATAAAAATGTTTATTAATTCTAATAATTGATTTAGTCTAAACCTGTCATAGCATATACATATTACCATTTATAACATCTTTATTCAAAATTTACTATTAAAAATTATTTATGAGCAAGAATTACTCTTTTTATAATAGATGTATCTGTTGTTTTATTTTTACCCATGATTTATCATGAGATCATAATTGTAATGATTCTGACTTCAGGAGAAAAAATTTTTTCTGTAGTATGGGACAATACTTTGAAAAATAATGAATCCGCTTTTCATAAAACTTTGTTCTTTAAGAAGAGATAAATTATATGCCTATGCACTGATATTCACAGTAATTCTACCTACTATACATCATATTCCTATTCCAATAGTATAGATAAGAAAACCTTCTGAAGACAAATTTACTCAAAGGTAATATAAAGTATTTTGCATGTTTATACTAAAAGTTAGACTTCATTGTTTTAAAAAAAATGAATGTGTTGTAGTATCAAAGACTTGGAAATCAGACCAGAGACATTGTAGCTCCTTAAAGAGGGTGTAGGTTGAACATTTCAACACATAGGTATAGGTAAAATTTTTCACAACAAGACCTTGAAGGAACAAAAAATTAAAAGGAGGATTAATATGTGAAATTGCATTAAACTGAAGAGCTTCTGTATAGAAAAAGAAAACTATCAAGAATATCAAGAGAGATAAGATAGAATGGGAGAAAAATTTTGCCAACTACTCCTCTAATAGAGGAATAATATATATACTATATAGTGAACTCAAGAACTTACCACTAAGAAAACAAATAACCCAATTAAAAATTCACAAGTGAACTAAATAGACACTACACTAAAGAAATTTAAATGGCCAATAAAAGTATCAAAAATGCTCAACATCTTTAGAAATCAGAGATGAAAATCAAAAATAGCTTATATTTTAACTAACTCCAATTAGAATGACAATCATTAAAAATACAAAAATCAACAAATGTTGCAGAAGATGTGGAGATGTGGAAACTCTAATACATTGTTAGCAGGATTCCAAGTTAGTGCAACTACTATGAAAAACAGTATGGAGGATTCTCAAAAGAATTGAAATAAACCTGCCATATGATCCAGCAATACCATTTTTGGCTATCTTCCCAAAAGAATGGAAATCAAACTATCAAACTAATGCATGTGTATCTATGTTCATAGCTGTACAATTCACAACTGCCAAACTATGAAACTAGCCAAGATGTCCATCAACAGATGAATGGAATACAAAACTATGGGATATGTACACAATAGAATTTTACTCAGCCATAAAGAAGAACAAAATTATGTCATTTGTGGAAAAATGGATGGAACTGGAGAACATTAGGCTAATGAGACTAGTCAGTCACAAAAAGTAAAAAATTGATGGTCTCTTTAATATTTGGAAGCTAGGGAGAAAATGTGTAATAGGAAGAACTCTAGAAAAATAATGAGAAACCTTAAATGACCAAATAAGGCGACCTGAGAAGGATGGAAGGAGGGAAGAGAGAAATTTCTTAATGTACATGATGTACATTCACAATCAAAGTCAATCACTAAGCACACATGAGAACAGGAAGGGGAGAGAAATAGGTTAGGAATTGGATAAAGGCTAAATGAGTCATGTGTGCATGTCTGTCTCTATTATCTTGTACTCCATTAACATGTATGACTTGAATGCACCAATAAAAACGAGAAAAAAATGAATGTAAATTTTTTTGCAGATTCATGTTTCTAATCTTGAGATGCCCTTATTATCTACAGTTCTCTCTTCCTTCTTTCCCTGAGAGATAAATGTTCCCCCAACATCACATTTGTCATTATAAACTATCATAAACTTCCTTTAATCTGACATCAATTAAATTATATTAGTTAAGCTCAGATTAAAATTATATCTATTTTTATGTAATACATGGTTGTTTTTCAGAAATGATTATATAATTTTAAGTGCAATATACATTTTTTCTCCCTTAATTGTACATTAGCACATTTACTATATCTTGACAAAAATTTCAAAAACATAAATTCAAAGATAAAATTATAAATGCAATGTATTTTACATCAATATTCATAAAAATAAAGCACTTAAAGCTACATTTTTAAAGTAATAAGATGTATCATGTGTAGAATACAAGTGAACGGCATTAAAGGATTGTGTAGTTTACTAGAAAGAACACAAGATTAATTATGAAACTTTTTGGATTCAGTTCCTACTTCTGCTGTTGCTCAGCTTTGGCAAGATTTAAAGTATAGTCAACTCCTCACTTACTTCATGCATATAAACTAAATTAAATGATTCCCCTCCCATCCATATGGTGGTCTTTCAGCACAGATGCAGTTAGTGATACATGCTGTGCAAAATCCCAGCTGTAAACTGAAAATGGGTCTTTCATTTATTTTGTATTGTTTTAGATTTTTTGAAAATAAGCTTATGGAAGCAAATGCAAAGAAGGAAACAAAAACAGATCATTGGCTGAGTACACAATTTAGTGATAGAAGATAGAGAGGATTACAAACAAAAATAAATAAAAAACAAAATTTAAATACATGGAGAATTTTTACATTATTTATAAAGTTCTTAAGATAGCTAGGATTTTTTTGAAAGTTGAGGAGTTATGGCTAAGTTTTCCTCTTCCCTACATTTCCTACAAATTTTGTTATTAACAATCCTATAGAGGAGCAAGTAAGCCGACCTAACTGAGGGGATGGGAGGGGGAAAGAGCAAACTCTCTAAAGTACATGACATACTTAAACATATCAAAGTCAATTCTAAGCCAAGCATGGGAAAGAGGGATGGGGAGGGAATGAGGTGGGGATCGGGTAAGGGCTAATTGGGTGATGTGTGCATGTATGTCTACACAAGTCTTTTATCCCATTAAGATGTATGACTACAATGCACAAATAAAAAAAATAAAAGATAAAAGGATAAAAATATATATATGGTCTTCAAAAGACTGTCTTTCAGGATGAACATACAGTAGCCACTAAGGTCCTCCAAAATCCTATGGAAAAAAGTAGTTCTTAGAAAAAAAATTCTTGTGTTCTGTTTATTTCAAGGAGTATAAAAATACAAAAGCAAAGTGGGTAATTCATAGCACTACCCATATGTGCCAATTAGAAGTAAATTAAAGCCATGCATACATCTCAGTTTTAATATTATGCTCTAAGATAGGTAGATTTTACATAAAAATAATTGTGTTCTGCAATTAAATTCTTCCAAGGATTATTTTCTGTTCAAAATAGTTTTTATAGGTACATATAGGCTTCTCAAGAGAAAATATTTACAATTGTTTAAGCTAAAATCCAATTTAAATTATTGGAAGGGTTAAACATAGGTAGGTGTGTGTGTGTATGTGTGTGTGTGTGTCTGTTTCTATGCATATATGTCTGTGTAATAGAATCAGATGTAGTTAACTACACATATACATTTACTAAAAATGTTCACAAAATCTGTGTTGTTTAGAATCTTTTTTCAATAAAATCAGTTTTTCATTCATTGGTATGTAATAATTTCTGTCACTGGTTGACGGGGTGTGTCCATACAGCGCCTAAGGAGATGCAGCCTCCCTCAGCCTTAGTGGCCTGCAGCCTAAGGCAAAACTTTAAGTGATTCAGCAGAAAATGGGCTAAGATGGCGCCTGGAGGAAGCTACGAAGGCGTGGTTTCCCCATTCATTATGGGTGGGGAGACTGAGCAGTTTTTCCCTTTCTACCTTTAAAGGAGCTTTCTGCACACATGAATGGCTCGTGGACTGGACTGGGATTGGCTGTAAACTATGTGCTAGTGATCTTTACCCCTGATAGGCTAGGCTATTTCCTATGGGAATTCCCCTCGTGGTTTGGTGCTATATATATGATTGCTTGGAGAGAAATAAATGAGATCTTGCTTGACATATCTCCCGGCTCTGTGTGGTGATCGGACACTCATCACCTTCCTTAGCCCCGCCGCTGTTGGGCTGGATTCCCAACAACTGGTGTAGTTTTTCTCTATCCTGTTTCTGTTTCACTCTCTTCTTATTTGAAGTCACACCATAAATTTCCCAGAGTAATTTATACTAGTGCCAAATATTCTAGCCTAAAAGGGCAAAAAAAAAAAAAATTTACCTCCAGATGCTTCATCAGTTTGTAATAATGTGACATTGGTGAAAAGAATAATATTTTTTAAAAACGCTAATATCCCTTCTGGCAGCCTCCTACTATCTTCACCATAATGGCACATTATAAAATTAGGCAAAATTTATAAACAGAATAAATAAACTTTTTTATTTGCTTGAGTCTTTAATGTTATTTTCTACATGAAATAGGTATCTGGTATTATTTCATATTACTTGCCAATTTATTCTTTGAACACTTTAATTATATTTATAATACTCATATTTTAGAGTAAAATATTACATTTTCTTTCAAATATTCAGTATCCTTATGTGAACAAATGGACAAATATTAGAAGTGTATTAGTCTTGTATAGAAAATTTGACTCAAAAAATTCTTATATAGTTTTGCTACTGCTCAGTCTCAGGGACTAAAACATTGCTTTGAGTGCCTTGGCAAACTTACCTTTACAGAAAAAGACCAAAATGATGGAAAATAAAATGCTATTGTACTGGAGTGCTTGAAGCAGAAGTCCA
The DNA here is from genome assembly GCF_963383645.1 of Muscardinus avellanarius. Lineage (NCBI taxonomy): Eukaryota > Metazoa > Chordata > Mammalia > Rodentia > Gliridae > Muscardinus > Muscardinus avellanarius. Next base: position 24,387,953 of record NC_137790.1, on the reverse strand, counting down.
AAAATCATAGAAACATCATAGTGTACAGAGATTCATGGTATCTACTCTTTTGTCTTCTCAGTCAAAATCAGCCTTAAACCAAGAGAAAATGTCTGTCAGGAAATTTTAAGCAAGAGGCTCCTTTAAGTCTCCACTAACGCTATAGTTTCCTGGAATACATGCTATTGGAAATACCTGTAGCCCTTACAGACTCTGTGCCTAATTTCCAGTGCTTCCAAAGTGTCCATATTGTGATATTTCCCCCAAGGAAATAGCAGAGCACCTGTTTTGCCTTCCTCCACCCATGCTGCTCATGGATAATAGAATTTTGAAATTCCACCTACCAACAGTTTTAGCCAGGACATTGCTCCCAAGAGTTAAATCAGACAACCTGGTTTCATGAACCAGCTAGGTGGCCCAGCCCACCCTCACATACTCCTATATAGGACAGCTGAGCAAGTCAAAGTAGCATCCCAGGGAAATAGCAGGAAGTTCCTCCTGACAAATACCAGTAGGAAGCAGCCAGGCAGCCTGTCCAAGAAAATTCCATTCACCTAAGACTTGAGAAGAAGTTAGGAGGCCTTATTCACCATCTCTGGCAAATATTTGTGTAGCCTGTTTTAAGGATGTTGGCATACTATGTGCATAGTAAGAAAACAGCTCCACTCTCCCACCCTTAGGATTCAGAAGAAATCAGATATCTTAAGCAGCTTGGCTCCCCAAGTCCCCATGGATGCACCCATGCATCTTTTGGATACTTAGATTCTCCATTAAGGCCTACTATTATGTATGAGCCTGTATATGACTTTTAGAGACACAAGCACCTTACCTCCAATATCAAGTGAATTTTACTGCACTGCCTGAGCCAAGCAGAGAACCACTACCCCCATAATGTTCTCAGAATCTAATGGGTATCATATCTCTTCTACTGCACAAGCAACATCTTATACACATGAACCAATTTATGTGGACCAAAAGTTCCTATGATCTTCAGAAAGAGTCCCTGCAACCTCAGCCTAAAATCCTGTAACTGAAGCCACTGTCCAAACTCCCCCAGATAAGTATTTTTATGTTGAGTATTACAGCGGAACACTACATTATTGCACTACCTAGAAGAAAAGATAGCCTATTCAGCTGACAACCTGTGATGCATCTCCAGAAGAAAGTGTTTCTTACTAATTAAATTAGTATAACAATAACAGAAAATAGTAACACATGCTTTCAAATCTAAAAGTGGAAAGGTCTTATTTTTCCACTATCTCACACTTGGTACATATTCAAAAGAAATAAAATCAGCCACATGTGGTGGCTCACACCTGTAATCCCAGGATTCTGGAGGCTTAGACAGGAAAACCACTGCAAGTTAAAGGCCAGCCTCAGCTACTTAGTAAGGTTCACAGAATGTGAGAACCTTTTTCAAAATGCATGTACTTCTCCACCATCTTTTATCCCATTAAGATGTAGGACTACATGGGCCAGGCGTTGGTGGTGCACGCTTGTAATCCCCACGCTTGGGAGGCAGAGACAGGAGGATCACGCAGGTTCGAAGCCAGCCTCACTGGCTTAGGAGACCCTGTTTCCAAATAAAAAAATATAAAAAATAGGTCTGGGAGTATAGCTTGGAGGTACAAGGGTTTCCAGGAACCCCAGTACCACCACATACACACACACACACACAAAAAAAAAAGATGTATGACTACAATGCACCAATACAAAAATTTAAAAAAGGAAATAAAAAATAAAATAGTCCTTGTGTAGAGCTAGGCATGGTGGCCCATGCTTGTAATCCCAGCATTCGGGAGGAGGAGACCTGAGAATCATGATTCACAGAAAGCCTCAGCTACTTAGCAAGGCCCTTCACAACTCAGTGAGACCCTGTATTAAAGAATAAAAAGACTAAAAAGTAGGACTTGGGGTCTAGCTCAGAGGTAGAATGTTACTGGGTTCCATCTCTAGTACCACAAAAATAAAGCCCTTGGGTATACCCTGAAGGTAAAATACACCCTGAGTTTAATCCTAGGTAGAAAATAAACAAAAAAAAGGAAGAAAGAAAAAAAGAAAGTATTAAAGAAAGGTAGGTCCATATATCAAAAGGGTAAGTGCTCCATAAATATCGAAGCACTATTCACAGTAGCCAAGATGTGGAAAAGTGAAAGCTATTTTTATATTTTTATTTTATATATTTTTATTATTTTCTAGAGGTAGAGAATAAAATAGTGATCACTAGAGATTATAAATGATATAAAAGAGAAGTAATATGAGGTAGCAAGTGTGGAGGGTCCTCAGTAGAATGGGAATAAATCTACCACATGACCCAGCTATACCACTCTTGGGTATCTACTCAAAACAATTGAAACAGGACTACCATAGTAATTCATGCATATCAATGTTTATAGTAGCATCATTTATAATTGCCAAATTATGGAGCCAACTGAGATGTCTATCAATAGATGAATAAATTACAAAATTATGGGATATACAAACAATGACATTCTACTAAGCCATTAAGAAGGACAAAATTACGTTATTTCCAGGGAAATAGATGGAACTGGAGAGTATAAGGATAAGCAAAATTAGTCACAAAAAGTGAAACTTTTTTTTTCATATGTGAAAGCTACAGAAAAATTGGGACATAAGAGCGGCTTCAGACAAAGAAGGAGACACTTTAGTGAAAAGAAAAAGGGATCTGAGAGAGGCCAGAGAGAGGTAGAAAACTTGAAGAGGAAAACACTTTAATGGATATGATGTACATACACAAATTTATCAATGCCCGAACACAGTGTCATGCATGGGAAAATGGCAAGGCAGAGGAAGTGAAGTGTGAATGGGGGATGTCTCAATTAATGTTCTGTACATGTATGCCTCTAATCACACTGAACTTATCACGATGCATGATTACTATGCACTAGTGAAAAAGAAAGAAAATAAAGCTCATAGAATGCTTGTTAAAATTAGTTACATGGGAGAAATAATTATAATATTCTATACCGGAGCAAAGTAAATATAATTTACAAAAATTATATATTTTATTTTTTATTGGTACACTGTACTCATACATCTTAATGGAGTACAAGATAGTAGAGGCATACATGCACATATCATCAGGTAACCCTTACTCATTTTCCACCCCATTTCCTTCCCCTCCCTCCTTCTCATGTTTGGCTTAGTGATTGACTTTGATATTTTGGTGAATGTACGTCATGTATATAAGGGAATTTTTATCCTCCCTCACACATACCCCCAGTTATGTCACTTTATCTTCTCATCTATAGTTTTGGAACCAGCCAAGATCTCCATCAACAGATGAATGGATTACAAAACTATGGAATAGATACACAATGGAAATTTATTCAACCATAAATAAAAAATACATTATTTACAGGGAAATAGATGGAACTGGAGAACATTATGCTAAGTAAAATTAGTCAGTCACAAAAAATAAGAAATCAGATGCTCTCCCTAATATACAAACTAGGGGGGAAATGTGTCATAGAAGGATCTCTAGAAGAAAATTATGTATTTTATAAAAACAGAAGAGATCCAAAGTTCCCAACACACATAAATTATATATGTTCAAGAAGATGGAGGTGCCCCATTAAGATATATGACCACGATGCAACAATACAAAATAAAAATTTAAAATTAAAAAATAAAAAGATAAAAATTGCTAGCTACCCTGATTTGATCACTATACATTTTATATATGTAATGAATTATCATATGAAGTCTTTATACATAATTTTAAAGACAAACATAACTTCAATATTGTAAACTGACAAAAGGAATGTTTATATAATCACTGAATTACAATAAGCATACAAAAGTAAGAGATTAAAAGGAATTTTGTTTCATTTATTTGTAGCCATGTAGAAAACAACATCAAGAGTCAGTGATTGATAACAATCATTTGCTTTGATCACAGATATGCGGTTTCAGCAAGGCTCGAGAGGGCTGGCTCCTTTTACCTCAGAGCATCAGCTGATATTGCCATTTGTATCTGAAGGATCTACTCCTAAGATGTCCCAATCATATTGCTGCAATAGGAGTTGCCCACACCTTTGTCAGCCAAAGATCTCAGCTCATTTTCTAGTGAACATCTCCTCTAAGGCGCTTAGCGCTCTTCCCAGAATTTCACTCAGGTTCAGAGAGTATTTCAAAAGTTAGAAAGTGAGAATTATTTCTAACTTACAGCCAAGTCTAAAGTTCACAGCTTTATTTCTCACGTAGTCAGTATCAAATCTATCCCCAAAGTTTCCCATATTCAAGAAGGGATATCAACGATACCTCTTGGTAGAAAAAAGTTAAAGAATTTGTTACTAGTATTAATATTCCACATTTATTCACAAGACTGAAAAGTTAGATATTATAAGAAAATCAGTAAGCTAGATATAAAATATTTATTATCTATTTTCTTGTGTTTGTGGTACATTCCCATTTTATATGAGTATTGCATATAATTTTAAAGAGTCTGAAAAACGCATGAATCTTTAATAATAAGTAACTTGAAATAAGTTAAATAATTTTGAATACCCATTATTTTTTACTGTAGAAGCTGCTTTTGAAAAAAATACCAGAAATGTTATAGCTTTCTACTTGGTACATTTTGGTACTGCTTTTCCTATTTATAATTTTTTAAATCTCATATCTATTTACATATAGGATTAAAACATTCTGCTGAGTCATTTTACGATGTGATCCTATATGACTGTAACATTCTGTATGTAAGACACGTGCAGTTTATCATTACTATTATTCCCTATTTCATTAGCAAAAATTTCAATTTAAAATAGTTAATATATCCAGGCATGATGGTATACTTGTAAGTACTTGGGAAACTGAGACATGAGGATTGCATTTTGGGAGATATCCTCAGCAAATATTAAGACTTTCTTCAACCTGGAGAGAGACTCTGTTTCAAAATAAAAATTTTAAAAATTGAGCTGAGGATGTAGCTAAGAGATAGAATGGCCCTGAGTTCAATCCTTAGTGTCACAAAAAATTAACATAATTATTATTGGTATCTTAAGTTATAGTTTACTAAGCATTTTTTTTTTTTTTCTGTACTGGGGATGAATCCCAGGGGCATTCTACCTCTGAGCTATACCTCCAGCGTTATATTTTTTGTCCTTTATTTATTTTTTATTTAGTTATTTAGTTATTTATTTACTTTTTTGGTGGTATTGGGGGTGGAACCCAGAGGCTTTCTACGTCTGGGCTATACTCCCAGACCTATTTTATATTTTATTTGAAAACAGGGTCTTGCTAAGTTCCTGAGAGCCTCACTAAGTAACTGAGGCTGGCTTCAAACCTGTGCGATCCTCCTGTCACAGCCTCCCAAATGGTGGGATTACAAGCCTGCACCACCATGCCAGCTTTTTTTTTCTTTTTGAAACAGGATCTCACTAAGTTGCAGAGGGCCTCACTGAGTAGCTGTGGCTGTTGGCAAATCATGATTCTCCTGTCTCAGCCTCTCAAATACTGGTATTACAAGCATGAGCCACCATGACCAGCTACTAAGCATTTTAATAGCTATTTTTCATTACATCTAACATTCACAATTATAAATATTATAGCTAACAACATTAGAAACGATCAGTATTACAAGTGTCATTACTTCAAATTAATTTAGTTCATCCTAAACTGTCATATAATTTGTTTAGATTAAAATCATTTTAAAAAACTTGATTTAAAAAAATTAGTATCTCTTCCTCGAGAGTAAATCTCAGCATTATACTTATTATTTCTTCAAAAATTTAAAGTTTGATTTTTCTTGTGTTGTTTTTAAAATCAAGTATAATATCTTAGCACATTATTGTTTATCAAAAATACTGTGATAAAGCCTGGTATGTTTTGACGTACCTATAATTCCAGGACTTTGGAGGCTGAAACAAATTTGAATGTTTGAGGCCAGCACACAACTGAATGAAACCCTGTTTCAGAGAAAGAAAAAGAGGAAGCTAGAAGCATAACTTAAAGCTTGAAAGCACCTGGGGTTAATCAACATTACCACCTCTATACATGTACATACATAATCACACACACATACATGCACACATGCACACACACACACACGCAAATACACTGTAGAAGGCCTTGATCTTGGTTCAAATGAGGCAGGAGGAAATACAAGACTGAAATATAAAACTTTGTAATAATTTGCTTTTTAGTAGGGCTAGGGCCCCTGTCTTTGCTGAACTTTATACAAGACACTGAATCTATTGTTGCTTTTTTAAAAATGTATTTGATTTTTCACTTTACACAGGACATATTCAAGCATAAGATCTATCTGTGTTTTCTTTCAGAAGGCCCTAGGGAAGTGTCAGGGAGCTGTTTCCACCCTCCTGCCTCTTTATCTGATATAACTTTTGTATTTCTTCTTCCTTAAGACAGTGGCAAACTGAAGTGACAGTAATTTTAGCTGAGCTTGAGTTGTCATTCTTGCCAGTCTTTGAACCCTGAGTAGGCTTTGTGTTCTAGCTCACAAACTGACAGAGCTGTCAAAAGCAAATGGTAGTGAAAGAATAGGATGCTAAAAAAAAAAAAGCAAAAGCTCTTAAAGGGTCATATATTCATAAAAAGAGCAAATATCATTTTTGTCTAGTCATGAGGCTACACCGGAAATATTTGTTCCTCAGTACTTACAAAAATGCTATTTATTTAAGTAATAAACTCAAAATTTTTACATAGAAGAAACATTTAACATCAACAACTATTGATTCCACACTTCACAAATGAGTGAACTGTGTGAGAGGTACAGGGATTCTGTTTGACCATATAGCTCATTAAAAGCAACGTAAAAATTGGGATTGAGGTGTCTGGGACTCTAGAGTATTTATGAGTATTTATTGTTGTCATAGGTTAATATTTACTTTTTTGTGGTACTAGGGATGGAACTCAGGTGCATTCTACCTCAAGTGACACCCCAGCCCTATTTTTTATTCTTTTCTTGAAACAGGTTCTCACTGAGTTGCAAAGAGCCTCACTAAGTAGCTGAGGCTGTCTGAGAACCAGGATCCTCCTGTCTCAGCCTCACATGCTGGGATTGCAAGCATGTGCCACCATGCCCAGCTTTACTCTTAAAATGTGTTCTAGACATTAACAATGTGACAGAGAGCAATGGCATGAGATATATTTAATCACCAATAAAAACCCTGGAAAAGAAATATGCATTATTACAGAAAGCTTAAAACAGTTATTTATTATAAATGATAAATAGGGGGACATTTTCCTGCTCTATTCAACATTGATATGATGAATAAAACATGCAGTAAAATTATTTTTTGGTATTAATGAGGGATTGGTTTCAGGACTCTATTGATATAAAAATCCACAGATAATCACGTCTCATATAAAATGATGCAGTCTTTACATAAAACCTACCACATCTCCCCACGTACTTTTATATATACATATAGACTTTTATTGGTAAATTTTAGTCTCAAAGCATTTTGTAAGTTTAGAGTGATAGTGATATGTATGCCAAGAGCACTAGTCACCTATGCAATGTAAATTCTTTACATATAATTTCTATACCATATCGTTTAGAGAATAATGAATATAATAGCATCTATATATATATTCTTACAACTTTTTTTCGGAATACTTTTTATCTTTAATAGATTGGATCTACAGATGTGGGATCAAAGGATGGAATACAGGAGACAGGAGGATTTTGGTTTGTGGACAGCCTCAGCCACTTAGTGAGGCCCTGTGCAACTCAGTGAGACCCTGTTTCAAAATAAAGAATAAAAAATAGGGCTGGAGGTGTAGCTTGAAGTTAGAATGCCCCTGTATTCCATCCCCAGTACTACAAAAATAATAAAATAAAATAGGGTTGTGGTTTTATCTCAAAGACAGTAGTCTCTTAGATATCTTTCCAAAAAATTAAAGTCAGACTACTCTCCTGATAAATACATATCTATGTTTATAGCAGCACAATTTACAATCACCTAATTATGTAATCAACATAATTAGGTGACCAACAGATAAAGAATAAAGAAAATGTGTTAGCCGCTTGTAATCCCCGTGCTTGGGAGGCAGAGACAGGAGGATCACGCAGGTTCGAAGCCAGCAGTGCTGGTTTAAGAGACCCTGTTTCCAAATAAAAATATTAAAAAATAGGTCTGGGAGTGTAGCCCAGAGGTAGAAGGGCTTCCAGGAACCCCAGTACCACCAAAAAAAAAAAGAAGAAGAAGAAGAAAGAAAGAAAATGTGTTATATACACACGAAGGAATTTCATTCAGCCATAAAGAAAACAAAATTATGTAATTTGTGGGGAAATGAATAGAAATAGAGGATATTATGTTAAGTAAGACCAATCAATCATGGGATCCAGATTTATGTATTTCCTCTCATTTTTGGAAGCTAAAGAGAAAAATAGAAGACAAAAAGAAGCTTCAGTAAATGAGGAGAAATACCAATAGAATAGTGAAAGGGAATGGAAGTAGGCAACTATGGAGGAGTAAAAGAAGAGCTGATAAAGAAAACAGTTCAAATAGTGCCATTTTCATATGTCAGCATGTAACTACCTATCTTAATAATATGTAGGCGGTGGGGGATGGAATCCATGGGGAAACACACCCAGTGCTGTATACATACATATTTATATCACTCACTTTCTCAATATTGTGTATAAAATTGTGTATAATTAAATGCACCAGTAAAAGTATAAAAATTTATCAGTACTATAAAATTAAAAATGGAGAGTCTAGTTGAAATTAACAAAGGAGATGTTCAATTGCCCTAGGATGTAATGAAAAAATGAGGTGGAAGCTGCCTGGCATGTGTAAAGTGACTTAATATTCTTAGAAGATATTAGAATATGACTGATGCCGACTTGAAAAAAATGGCATCTCCTTTTACATTTAGATGATTTCTTGGTTGGATTAAAAAATTATTCAGTCACTATGGATATGTAGTTATAGAATCCAAATGCATTGGCCAATATCCATAAATTGATGGTGGATGTAAGGCCACAGCACATGACAAAAAATAAATAAATGATTTGGTACATGAATGACATGAATAAGGAAAGGCACTGCCAAATATTTTCAATAGGCAGAAGTAGAAGATCATAAGTTAAAGTAATGTCAATGAAAAATCAACAGAAACCTAAACTTAGATGCCACACTTTGTTGTTACAAATCCTGTTTCTAAAAACTGACATAAAAATTGTTCAGACTGAGTGGGATTCTGTAGGAATCATTATCTGTGTTGATGCCATTAAAAAGACAAAGTCATTTTAATGAAATATTTGCTTAATAAATACATTGGAATTTTATATTTGTGAGATGTGCTGGGGAAGATACACAGAAATTGACACCAAATATGAGATGTTTGCAGGTGGAAAGTAATGACAGCAAATGTTAAAGCCTTCATTTGTAGCAATAAATCCAAGGAGATTTTCAAAGGATGGAATAGATGATTGAAAGGTTTTACAGACAATCTCCTCAGCAGAACCAAGTGGGTACTTCTCACATGTTTGTTGACAACCTGCTATGATTCTTTCATCTGCCCACAAGTCTGGAAGAAAGTCCCTTCTAAATATTGTTTAAGTTTCTCTTTTTAGTATATTTTAACCTAGACCTTTGTAGAATAAAAATATTCAGTATATAGAAGCCTCTATATAAACCTCTGCACTGCAGAGAAAATATATTCTCAAAAGTGGAAGGGAATATTTGATGCTTATTTGACATTGGAAAATGACTGCGCAGTTCCTGGCTCATATGCTTCGATCCTCCACAGGTATTTCTATAACCCAGAGACATATAAGGAGACTTCTTAGGACAATTCTTCTGAATAAGTATTCACACAGAAAATTTTATAGCACAGAAATACTTCCTTCCAGTTGAAAACAAATTAGCAAAAAAGATAATATTTAATATTATACTCTGATATTTATAAGTATATAACAATCTAAAATGTATTTTAGAGTCAATATAATAAAATATTCAAACAGATAAAATAATAAATGGAGCCCAGATTAAGGATCTTGAAGCTCCTTGAAGAAGGCATGGGTCCAATATTTCAACATATAGACAAAGGTAGGAACTGTCTCAACAAGATGCCAAAGGCAATGAAATTAAAAGAAGTATCAATATGTGGTATTGCATTAAGCTGAAGAGCTTCTGTACAGCAAAGCAAAGTGTTAAGAACCTTAGCAGAGATCCCACAGAATGGGAAAATTTTTTTGCCAACTACTCCTTTGATAGAGGACAAATATCTAGAATATATAGATAATTCAAGAAACTTATCACTAAGAAACATAATCCAATAAAAATGGGCAAGTGAAATAGATACTTCACTAACCAAGAAATCTAGATGGCCAATAAATGTATGAAATAATGTTCAACATTTGCAATCAGAGAGATACAAATCAAAACAACTCTGAGACTTCACCTAATTCCAACTACCACGGCAATTGTTCAAAACACAACAACAAATGCTGGTAAGGATGTGGAGAAGTGGGAGCTTTAATACAGTGTTGGTGAAATTGCAAATTAGTGCAAACACTTTGGAAAATAGTATGAAGGATTCTCAGAAGAATGGGAATGAACCAACTATATGATCACTTCTGAGTATTTACCATAAAGAATGGAAACCAAACTACCAAACTAATGCCTGCATATCTATGTTCATAGCCACACAATTTACATTTGCCAAGCTATGGAACCAGTCAATATGTCCATCACAGATGAATGGATTTACAAAACTATGGGGTATACACAATGGAATTTTATTCAGCCATAAAGAAGAAAAAATTAAGTCAATATCAATCACTAAGCAAAACATGAGAAGGCGGGAGGAGGAGGGAATGGTTGAAATTGGGGAAGGGCTATACAAGTATTGTGGGCATGTATGCTTCTACCATCTTGTACCCCATTAAGATGTATAACTACAATGCACCAATAAAATATAATATTGCCATTTAAATTAGAAGTGATATATTGGACTTGGTACAGGAGGCCATGCTTTCATCCCAAGCATTAAGAAAATATGGAAAGAGAAAGAGAGAGAGAGAGAGGAGAGAGAGAGAGAGAGAGAGAGAGAGAGAGAGAGAGAGAGAGAGAGAATTAGTTACATATTACTCAGTTAATTAGTTGGAAATATATCTGAAAAAATATTAAAACAATATCAGTGATTTAGAATGATGACTGAGTCAGTTATCTAAAATAAGAGTTGTGTATATATCTAAAGGAACAATAGAGGTTGGGAGAAAAAGATACAGATAAAGGGCTATTTTCAAATAGAAAATGAATCACTGTTCTCTAGATAAGCTATAGAAAGCTACATTTTCAGACCAAAAGATCACAGTGAGTTTTGAAAAGAAAAAGTCAAGCAATCTTCACTTTCATAAAAGTAAGGAAATAAAATATTGCCTCTATTTCTATAGGTATACACAGAATAATACTTCAACAATTAAGGTATGTAGTAATATCTAATTGTCACTTCTGACTCTGCTGCCTAGTAATTTAGTCTTTTTCATATAATTTTAGTTAACTAAACAGAAAAATGAGAGTAACACTCATTTTTATCTTTTGATAGATAAACACTATTATTCTAACTACATCTGAAGGCATAATACTTGAGAATTACATAAGAAACTATAGAAGAGCATACATAAATGGCATTTTATAAATAATAAAATGCCATTGCATCTATCTTTTATTAACTGAATCATTAATTTAATTTATTAATTAGAAGAAAAATAAATTCAAAAATATTGGATAATGATAGAAGCTATTTAGACAAAAATGTAAAATAAAGACTGGATAAATATTATCTTATATTTTATTCATTTCCATTAAAGCATCAAAACTGCAGGTAAATGAGATTTTTATTTGAATTAAACTCTGAAATAAACATACAAGTTCAAGATTATAACAGATTTTAAATATAAGAATTACTAATAATAAAGACTGATGTTCCAGGTTGCTCTGACCTCCTTAAAACTAGATCTAAGTAGGCGAGTCCTCTAGTCTTGAACACCTCATATTAAATTGTCAAGTTTGATGAGTGAATTGAGTTATGAGGGTAAATAGGTATGATATTAATTGCATTAATCTAAGCATGTATGAGAGGTTTTCTTTTAAGAAAGAATTTGTAAAATCAAGACTGAACACCAATCTTCCTGCTAATAGTGGTATAAGTCTCCAGGAGGCTTTAGGAACTATCATTTATCACCAAATCAATAATCAAAATAAGTAAACTTAACATATTAATCATAAAATAGAAAAAGAAAAAACTGCTTTTAAATTGTTTGGTTTTAGAATGTATTTTATAAAGTAAAACTATATTTTATAAAAATATATATAAAATTTAGAGTATTTTCAGTAAAAAAATAAATATATACACTATAATTATTTTTTAAAGCACAAGTCCTATTACAACTAAATTATTTCATTCAAGAATATAATTTTTATAGTAGAAGCAGCTGTCAGTATAAGTATCATTGTGACAGTAATTCTGTATTAGCTTTTTCTGTAGTAGCTTTTCACTCAAAGAGGTCAAAGTAAACTAGATCAACCTAATCAAGGTTATTTTTTCTTGAGGTTTATCTTTTGATAGAATAATTTTCTATACCTTTGTTTCTGTTACCAACTATTGAGATTTTTTTCATACTTTGAATCCCCAGTCTACAAATAAAAAATAATCTGATATTCAATTATTTGCACCTTTTAAAACAGTCTATACACACTTAGAATTGATTCACATTTAAATTTGAGTTAATTAGGTTTTTGATTTATGAGTGTCACTCTAATTAAACAGTGAGCCTTAAAAATATCATCTGAACACTATTTAGACAACAATGTGTAAGAGGAATTAAAGAAGAGAAAAAAGAGTTGATCCCTGTTGTCTGGAATCTCTCTGTAATCAAATTTTGACCCTGCAGGAGGACTCAGTTACTTCCACTCTCACTGAAAATATCACAAAGCATTAAAATACTTCCCTTGCTCCCAAAATTATGTTGAATCATAAGTAGTATTAAGTGCTTCCTCACTGAAATAGCACCAAAATAACTTGTCAATAAAACAATGTGGATTTTATTACTTATCATGATGAAAAATATTTCCCTAATCAAAGTAAAATATGCTTATTGAGATTTTGAAGCCTGTTTCAAGATATGTCTTTCATTGCAGGGTCTTCAGTAGGACTGAACAAACTTCATAATACATTTATTTAGATCTATTAACTGTGAACAGAGGAAGGAGTTTTGAGGCAAATCATTCAAAAGGTCTTGATAGATGCCACTCAGTAATTTCCTGACATAAAAAATAAAATCATTTGTCTTTTTTTTTTTTTTGGTGGGGGAGTATAAGACTTTTCTGTAACACTAGAGTTTAGTTGGAAAAGTAGGTAGAGGAAAAAAAGGCATGTTAACATTGACAGGAAACTCTGTGAATGTAATGGTCTTCTTTGTCACCAGGGAGTTCTAACAAAACAATATCAAGACTGATGAAGCAAGACTGAGGAAAGCAGAAACCATGACTGAGGAACAGCAAGTTCAACTAGGTTAAACATTACATACAAAGAAACAGAGTCATGAGTGCATGTTAGAATAAATATGACTGGAACCATACAAACACACAAATACAGCACCACTACAATATAAAAATAGGGATTTTGCCATTTTAACAAAAATTTACATAAGCTAACAAGAAAAATGAGTACTGAAAAACAAACTAATAAACAGGTGATTTTAAATGAGAATTACTCTCATAGGGAAAGGGGTTTGGAAAGTTTGAAAATAGAGGTAAACATTTTGAAGAAACCATGTGATCCAACCAACAAATTGCAGGGGTACAAGACAGAAAACAAAAGACTTTGAGAAGTTAGTGATACATGAGTCAGTTTCATCTGAGCATGTTCTAAGAAAAAATTAATGATGCATTTGTATCCCAAACAAGTATTTTATTTACAATAAAGATTTTTAAATTATTTTACTCTCACATGTTTATTTTTTTAATTTATTGGTAAATTATAATCATATATCCTAATGAGGTACAGGATGGTAGTGTCATACATGCACAGCACTTATTTAGCCCTTCCCCCAATCCCATCCCCATTCTCTCCTCCTCTTTTCATGTTTGGCTTAGTGATTGACTTTGGTATATGTGTGAATGTACATCAGGTGCATTAGAAATTTTCTTCTTCCCCCCCACCAATTTTTCTGTTAGGTCTCCTTATTTTCTCATGTAAGGTTTCTCCTTCTTTGTCTGGAGTCCCTTCTATATCACAATTTATCCCTGGATTCTACATAATAGGGAGAACATCCAACCTATCACATTGTGTGACTGGCTAATCTCACTTAGCATAATTTTTCCAGTTTTGTTCTTTTTCCTAAAAATCACATAATTTTTTTTCTTATTATCATTGAGTAAAATGTTATTGTATACAGATCCCAATTTTTGTAATCCATTCATCTGTTGATAGACATCTTGGTTAGTCCCATAGTTTGGCAATTGTGAATTGTGCAGCTATAAACACAGGTTCACAGGCTTTAGTCTAGTAGTTAGGTTTTCATTGTTTTTTGTAGATATCCAGAAGTGGTACTGCTAGGTCATGTGGTAGGTTCATTCCCATTCCTGTGAGGATCTTCCATACTGTTTTCCAAAGTGGTTACACTAATTTGCAATCCCACCAACATAGTATTAGAGTTTCCATTTCTTCAAAATCACATCTTCACCAGCATTTGTTGTTGTTTGTGTTTTTAATGATTATCTTTCTAATTGGGGTTAGTTTTTTAATGATGCCCTGCTAATAAAAAATTGAAACTATAAAAATACTCTGAAATCACACTATTGATTATCCTAGATAGAGCTTATTTACACAAGGTACAGCATCTTGGATGGGGACGGTTCACTCATAGAATGGAGGTCTTTCTTCATAAACAGTACTTTTAGGTCATTACTTACTTCTGGGAAAATTCTGATGCTTAGGTAAACAGAAGTTTTTAAGATAAACAAAATCTTGGTACACATGACTACTTCTGTAACTTGGGATTATTTTGCTATGAATAGCACAAGATAGACCTACGCTGTTATATTCTTTTAAATATTTCCCAGCTTCTTTGATTGGACATCAAACCGAATATCTTTCAAGTTTCTAGAAAAAACTCTATCTTTTGCAAATCATAGCTTTGGTTCTTGTTACTCCTTTCTTTTCCTGCCCAAGCATTCATTGATTGCTATATGAGTCATTTGGTAAAACTGTTTTCATTAGGAGTGTTCCCTACCAAAACTCATAGTTCTATTAACATAGAATAGATTGATACATAACTTGTATTTCTACCTGTGGATATTAAATTCCCTGAAAAATTTTCTATCAAAATGAATCTATTTTATAAGTAAAGTATTCATGTTTCTTCACAGTGGTTATTTAGAAAAATAAGTGCCACTTGTCAATTGCTCACCATAAACAACACAGGATAGTCATAGTTCCACCGTGGACCAGAAAACATAATTTTATATTTGATAAGCTAAGAAAATATTGCTAAAATTATTTTTATTGCTAGCTTTTTTGTCTTTAAATTCATAAAAACTATTATATTAATTCACAATGGAAAGAGAAGAATCCTGTCTTGTTCTGATACTCACCATGACAAACAGGCTTAGACAATCTCTACTCCTTCTGATCTGAATATGAGCATATTATTCTGTTCATTTTATTTTTTAGCACTAATATTAAAAGTTTCTCTTCAGGTACTTTATCTTAAAAATTGCATTTTAATGGGAATGAAATTGCTGTGTTGTCTTTTTTTCTTATCACTGTCAAACAAACATGCAAACAAAAACAAATGTGGAATCAAAGAAGCTTGATTTGAATAAATTATTGTGAGAAAACAAAAGGCTTTTGCAACACAAGAGAGTAAGTAGTCTGATAGGATACTTTGATTCTTAAATCTGCAAGCATTTCAGAAGTTAGGCAAAAAATTTTGTTTTCATTTATGGAGGAGACTAAGCCAGGCTAATAAAGAATCTAGTGTGATTAAAAGGAATCAAGAATATTTTCTTCAGAGGACAACCTATTATCAGAAAGGATTGTTAAAAATGACAAGCATGTTGAGGAAAGAGAGAAGCTTAACCAAAGTGTGCTCTTTTTCTTTTTTGTACTAACCCAAAGTTTATTCTAATTGGCCAGTGAGAACAAAAAGTTCGTTTAATCACATATGAAGCAAAGAATAAGAATGTAGAGGACTTGTATCTATTTTTTTAAGTCATAGATCAACAAGGTGCACCAGATATAGCTGCAAACTGTCTCTTAAAACAAAATTTCTATATATTCATAATCATCTAGTTAAGGTAGAAGTTAAATATTTAGATGTTAAATAACTAGAAATATTAAAAAATATTTAGAAATAAAATAGTTTGAGTCAAAGGAGATATAGGCATAGTTTAAATCTAGCTGCTGCACTTATTTTAATACATTTTATTTCAAATTGACACATAGTAATTATACGTATTTATGGAATACAGTGTGATATTTCAATTCATGTATACATATGTAATGATAAGATCAGGGTAACTGGCATATCCATCATATTATTTCTTTGTGTTGGGAACATTTGAAATCCTCTCTACTATTTATTTTGAAATATTTAATTAATTGTTGTCAATCATAGTTATTATATTGTGCTACCTTTATTGTTTTTTCTAAGAGGCACTTTAAAAGTGACAAAAGAATGGTGTCTGTTAGTATTAAGAAACTTGAAAACTGCTGGAGATATATCTCTAAATGTAATAACTTTCTTAGGAATTACATATGCTATAATATTTTGAATGATGAACAGAATATTTTCTTTATTTCACTTTAGAATTTAGCAAGAATAAATGGTCCAGGCTTCTATTTCTCACTCAAAGTACAGAAAATAAGTAGATAATTATCCCAGAGTTATACATGAGGTATAACTCGAAATAATTATAGATGATATACCATAACTATTTACAGCCAAAATGATAAGAAATGCCCTCCAGATTTTGAATTATGCCCATGTTCCAATGCTAATTCAATAGTTTATGGCATAAGTTTTATCACTTTGGCCAGTTTTTCACTTCTCTGTGCCTCATTCTCACATTTGTAAATTGATTACACAAATCCTATGAAGTTAAATGAGAAGAGATACGTAGAATCCATTTGCTGGATCTGTAGTAAAGCCCCAATAAAAACAATAAATACATAAATAAATGCAAAAAGCCTTGATATATTTTCTTATTAATTAATTCTAGTAATATGGGTAAAGACATGGTATCTAAATGTGATAGTTTATCTAATAAATGTGCTATAATTGTGATTCTGTTCACTTCCTCACCTATCCCCTTTGTTTGTCTACATGCTCCATAAAAGATCCATTCTTATTTCTGGTTTGAGTTTTTCATAGAATAAAAGCTTACCATATTTGTATTAAACTTTATAAGATATTTTATAGCTACCTAACACTGCAAAATATGACAGATAGATGAAGTCTCAAAAGCAAGTCATTTTTATGTCACACCCCTAGAGTTTCCTCAACTAGCATTATAATAACTAGGTCATTATTCCTCTGAGAACTGAAAATGAGTGTTCATAAATAATTGAGTTTTTAAAACCCATAATAATCAGGACTTTTAAATGTCACATTTACTTACCAAATTCACCTTTTGTTCTGCCATGTAATTTTAATATGCTGTTATGTGCACTGTACATGATTTCATTTTGTAGTATATCTCTAGGGAATGTTGGATTTTTTGTAACTCAGCCCACAAAAAAAAAAGTGTCTATAGGAATCATTGAGATTAATGGTGTAAGGAAGCACTGTGACAAAATTCTGAAAAAGTTTTACTCCTGACGAGGATCCTTGATGATGATACTACACTGCTTAATAAAAGTGTCGAAAAGGAATGAGGTGAACCTATAATCGTTTAATATCAATTAACAAGCAAGTTTTTGTGGCTTTTTCTTTCTTTTATGTCTCTTTTTGTCAGAGAGATTTCATTACTGCAGCATGGCACATCTTTTTGGCAACAATGGTATGATTCTGTTAAAAAGTAAATTGGGCAATAACACATGGAGAAAATGGGACTATTTAAGAGTTACGTGCAATTATCCGAGGGCCCGAAGGAGAAAAAGTGAAGCATCTGTTGCTAAGGGAAGAATCAGCAGTTGATGTCTACCTACACACAGTAAAAATTCAACAACATAATGTGAGTAAAAAAAAAAAAATTGTAATATGTCATCCACTCTGCAGCCCCCAGATCATTTTCTGTCTAACCTGCACAAAATCCATGGAGTCCAAAAGATCAAAGTCGCTGTTAAAATTGTATGGACTGTGGAGAACCAGAGGGAGTAAAAGGTAGTGGTGACTTTATGACTGTGTGCAGCCACAGCTGTTAGCATCGTGAATGTGTGCACATCTCAAGAAGCAGCAGATGTATGCTGACATGGACATATGCCATTTTGCCTGGAACTCTATAAAACGGATGGACCCAAGAATAAAGTTGCTGTTTGTTTTCTTCCAGATGACAGCTTGGTGTGCTTTCTTCATCCTGGGTATTTCATGGCCTGCAACCACAGTTGGCCCCTGACTGGGCCTTGGAGAAAATTGGCATGATCAGCAGGATGTAGTGAGTACCCCACTACTCATACAGAGGAACAGCTCCTGGAGGAACAATGCAGCATGGAGGAGATGTGGCCCCCAGCCTCTCTCTTGTTCTTGGTATTGGAGTATCTGATGCCGTGGAGTCCTCCATAAGATTGGAACAATGTGTATCTTCAGCTAGAAGAAGTCCAGAAGACTTTTAAAATGTTGAAGCTGCATGTTCAATCGGCATAGGCACTTTTGTGGATCAGGTGGATGTTCCAGTTCTGTCTGCAGTGACAGAGGCATGGACTCCATAGGCATGGTGGCCAGATTAGTCTGGAAGGTAGAGTATTAGTTGAGGGGCTGGTGTGGCAGCTCCAGGATGCATAAGTTGGATTGCATCAGGTTCAACCTGGATGCACAGGACAGAAGGGTGGTGTGGGGTAAGGGCACCAATTAATGCTGTAGACCGTGATGGTAGTTGGAGACAGTGGATGGCTCAACTAGAAACTCAGCTGGGGTAGCCAGTTGCAGGGAAACTGGCTAATCTGAGGCCTTGTGGGAAATTGACTATTGTCTCCCCATGTTGTATAACTCATTCTCGTACTAGCTTATGATTTGACATGCCGTGGTGACTTTCAGAATTGGACATTTGCCTCCTTAGCAATATAATGTAAATATATCCCCACAAATGAGTACATATTTGGAGTGGGCATGTTACAGGGGTTCACTGGACAGCTATCAGAGAATTCTGGCTACTAGTGATTTGATAAATACCATTACTAGAGAACACTTTCATCATGCTTTCATACAGCTCCCCCAAGCCACAAGAATTGTGAATGAATGACAATGAAATTTACTGGGGGCCATTAGGAAAATAGACAAACATTACTAAATATATAAGGGGCAAGTGTAATTTAACTTCCCCAACTCATAGCCCATTCAACCCTGCCATGTGGTCAGTATCAAAAAATCATGTTTCTTGGTGTGTGACAGTGGACTACTGAGAGATAAATAAAGTATCACCACCCGTGAATGCAGCAGTACTCAAAATTTCAATTGATGGATGGTCTGTCACATGAACTGGGACACTTCCATTATGTTATATCCTCCTAGTGGAAGCCTGAGGCATGCCATGATTCGATGGCATAGGATTTAGGCTCTTGGTAAAAGCCTGAGGATGTAAAGTTGTACCATTATATACATGGTGTTAATCTCACCTCTGATTCTTTTACAAAGTTAGAAGCAGCTCCACGTAGCCTCCAAGGCATTTTCCAGGAATGAATGGTGGTCTGTCAATGGGGAAAAAGTCTAGAGAAATGGAATTTCTGTCATATTTGGGGGAGTTGTCTGGTTAGGTATGACAAAGGTGATACCCAAAGCAGTGATATACCAGGAATGGTCAAATAGTTACAGATATACCTGAGTCTTTTGGGATTATGGCAGAAACAAGACACTAGGAATAGCCCAATTAGACTTTGGTCACAGTGTAAGAAGGGACAGAGGTATAGTATTCTTTTATTGAAAATCTTTGAAAAGCTGTTAGTGGTTAAATATGTGCCCCTTATATTGTGAACCCATTACAGGTAATGGGTTAGTGATGGTGCAAAACAACTACCCTACTGAAGGGCAGTGTGGCTCTTAAATGAACAACCTAACTGCATTGGGAGAGTCCCCTTAACTAGGTAATAGCAAGAATGCTCTATACTTTAAAGGAGACAGGGAGCTTGGAAGACTCCCAGGTATAAATTTAGAGGTGAGAGGAAAAACCTTCTTTCTGAACATAAACTCTTGAATCCAGTATGGCAAGATATCTGGGAGTGGCCCTGACATGTACAGAAGTTATGAATGGCACTCCTGAAAGTGTGGGACTTGGGGGAAAAGCCCTGGATACAACCAGATACCTTGAATAACTGCCTGCCCCGGCCTGATATGGATCATGCTTCCCCCATGAGCATAAGGCATGATTGTGAAAGACATACATGTCATCAGACTATGGCCTATTCCATTGCATTATGAGAAGAATGTTTACAAGACTACTCTGTTGTCTACATTCTCCTGGAAGGGAAGAACTTACCTACCATGGCCTTTCTGTCCTATTATACTATCCAGGTTAATAACAGGAAATAGCCTTCTTTTCTGGGCACACACCTTTCCAAGACTTGTACAACACTTCATATTGATGAGTTGGCACCAAACTATCAGTAAAGATAAGTAAAGATCTCCTCTCAAAAATAATTTCTGCTACTGCAGGAAACTAGAGTACCTTAATCTTAAACCACATTAGCTCAGAATGGGATGAATGGGACCACATTATAGAGAACTTGTGCTGAAATCCTAATAATTTTCCCTCTTCTTGGGATATTCTATAGAATTAAGGTGGAACTGGTCAATAGAGGAACACATAGAGCTTATAAGCATAGCACCATTTTTGTTTAGAACAAGTAAAACAGTCTGTAACCAATTAAATTGTTGAATGGTTGCCTATGAACTATGTTAGCTTAATTTATTCCTGGGGGTAGTAATAAAGATATAGCACTCCAGGTGGAAGCCTTAGCCCAGCATGTTGCAGAAGTCTTAAATATGTCCCATCAGGCTCTTTTCCTTTTAATGGCTAAAACCACCCAGATGCAGGTTTTGCAGAATAGAATGGCCCTAGTTATGCTCACTTCTACTGAAGGTGGGATATGTGTTGTTCTCCATGTAGAATTTTATGTATATATTCTAAACCACCCGCAGCAGGTAACAAGATTTAGTGGAGATGGATGAGGAGGTACAGGCTAGTCAGGCCTTACAGGAGGATACACTTACAGGCTAGTCGAAGTCACTAGGATTCTCCTGGAGATAGGTATTGACTATCCTCACTTGTGTGGCTGGAGGAGTGATAATTATCTGCCATGCCCTTTATTGTTGTTGCCATTTTTCAGTCCCACCATAATGCTCTCTGGGTCAAGTCATGCATTGCCACCTTTTAGGGGGCAAGGCATGGGGACTGGGAGATAGTACTGACTGGTGGTGATGGCATGGCCTCATGCAACCATGGGTGCACACATATCACACAGCCATAGATGCATGCACATCTCATTAATGTATACTGCAGACGATCTTGCATCTCCTGCATGTGAACTGTATATAATTATTTACAATGACTAAGTAAAGTGTAACATCCATGTGCATATCACACAGATATGGAGAAGTGCCATTTTGTTGAAACCATATACAAAGCTGTAGTATAAAATTGCTGTTTGGTTTCCTCTGGATGAAAGCTCCATGTGCTTTCTTTATCCTGAAGACCTCACTGCTTACAGACACAGATGGCCCCTGACAAGGCCCCTTACAGAGGCAAAGTAACAAATTTGTAGTATAGTACCCTTAATATTGGTTTATCTATCTATTCTGTTTTATGCTAAGTCAATAGAAGTGTATAAATATAAAAAGTAAAAACAGAAAAGTAAATTGAGCATAGCAGTGAATGCAAACAATAGCTATGATTCTAGTTCCTCCAGGAGCCAAGGAGAAGGACTGTACATTTGAGGACATCCTGGGCAAGGTAGTGAGATCCTATCTCTAAATAATTTTTTCAAAGAAGAGTGGGTTGGGAACATCACTCAGGTGATAGAATGCCCCTGGTACTGCAAATAATAAAAAGGAAAAGAAAGAGTAGAATGAATTTTTTTAAAGCATTTATGTATCAAACACATTTACAAGTATGAGATATTACCCATAAGTTGTCATCTAAACACATATGTATTGAGGTCTGGAGCACAGAATACCTTGTAAATAAGAAAAAGAAAAAAATACAATCCTTACATATCAAGCCTATGTTTTTATGATCCACAGAATTACTAAATTATTTTTAGTTTATGAAGATCATTTTTAGTGTTTAAAATATATACATACACACTCACAATGAATGTATTCATCCTAATAAATATGAATAAGATAGCCTATTCCCTCAACAATTATATTTTTAAATAACTGAGTCTAACAATATTCACACAAATTATGTAATTTTCTAGATATCCAACAGTTTAACTACAATAGTCTTGGAAATAGAATCCAGAAAGGCTTATTCTAGAAGCATTATATTTTTTGTGCTTCAATGAATTAAAATGCCAGTCTTAACAGGTGCCTATATAAAACCTCAACAGAGAGCTGAGAGAATGGGAGAAAATTTTTGCCAACTTCTCCCCTGATAAAGGACTAATATCTAGGATATACATAGAATTCATGAAACTCACCAGTAAAAAAAAAAAAAATACCCCAATCAAAATATGAGCAAGTAAATGAAATAGACATTTCACAAAAGAAGAAATTCAAATGGCCTATAAATGCATAAAAAAGCTGAACATAATTAGCAGAGAGATGCAAATTAAAACTACCCTGAGATTTCACTTAACTTCAACTAGAATGGAAATCATTAAAAACACAAACAACAGGCCAGGTGTGGTGGTACATGCTTGTAATCCCAGCGTTTGGGAGGCTGAAAGAGAAGGATTGTGATTCATGGGCAGACTCAGCTACTTAGTGAGGCCATTTGAAACTCAGTGAGACTGTTTCAAACTAAGAAATAAAAAATAGAGCTGGTGTGTAGCTCAGAGGTTGAATGATGCCTCTGGCTTTCATCTCCAGTATCACTCACACACACACACACACACACACACACACACACACACACACACACAAACAGGAACAACAAAAAATGCTGGCAGGGATGTGGAGAAGCAGAAACTCTAATATATTGTTGGTGAGATTGCAAATTAGTGCATCCACTTTGGGAAACGGTATGGAAGATCCTAAAAAGAATGGGAAATAACCTACCATATGTTCCAGCAATACCACTTCTGAGTATTAACCAAAAAGAATGGAAACCAAACTACCAAACTAATGCATACATATCTGTGTCATAGAAGCACAAGTTACAATTGCAGAATTAGGAAACCAGCGAAGATGTCCATCAACAGATGAATGGATTACAAAACTATGATATGTACACAATGGAATTTACTCAGCCATAAAGAAACACAAAATTACTAATTTACATGGAAATGGGTGGAACTGGAGAACATTATGCTAAGTGAGATTAGTCAGTCACAAAAAGTAAGAAATTGGATGCTCTTTTTTATATGTGGAAGCTAGGAAGAAAAAAGGTCATAGGAGGAACTCTAGACAAAGAAGGAGAAACTGTTGATGAGCAAATAAGGCAACCTGAGGAGGCTGGGAGGGAGAAGAGGGAAATTTCCTAATGTACATCATGTACATTCACAAATGTATCAAAGTCAATCACTAAGCCAAACATGAGAAGGAGGAAAGGGGGAGGTACTGCGGAGGGAAATAGGGGAAGGCTAAATGAGTGATGTGTGCATGTATGCCTCCACCATCGTGTACTCCATTAAGATGCACGACTACAATGCACCAATAAATTTAAAAAAAAATCACAAGTCCAGAGCTTGCTGAGTAAATGGTGGTGAGTTGTTCCTTAGAAAGGAACAACTGCTGCTCAGCTCAGGACAACTGGTCCACCATGGAATTTACCTAGGTTTTCTAGTAATTCTAATATTTTCTCGAGAGAAGGTAGAAATTTCAATTTTAAGAGAATTCCTCATATACTAAATTCAGGGAACAAATTCAATATTGTAAAAACAACAATATGCAGATGAGATTTAGTTATGGCCAAACACTTTGCCTCCAAAAGTGGGCTCTTTATTCAGAAACCAGCCTTAATTTTCAGTCTGAAAGAGAATGAAAAGCATCTCAACAAAGTTCAGAAATCTACAATTCTATTTGTTTTGGCTGTTCCAGGCAGAATGCCAAGAAACTTAAATCATGATTTTAGCTTAGTATAATCAATTAACTTTAAAAATTGAAATTTTTATCCAATCATCTTTGTCACCAATTTAGTAACATAGAGTATAGTAAAAAGAGTTTGTTTTTTAATTAAAATTCAAGAATTTACATGAGAAATTTTTGTAGCTACACCAAAGATAGTAAAGGAGCTATGTTAATGCTTCTAAGAAGTATTTTAGCAGTGCTACTACCAAAGAATGTCTTAGGTGACTGTTAGGTGGATTTAATCACCCAAAATCTTTATCTCTGCTAGAAAGACCAACTCAAATTAAAAAATTATTAGATACAATATGTGCATATAAGTATACATATATGCATATATGCACTGTTTTATTTTTTATTTTTATTAGCATAAATTTTTATTATGTAAACTTTTAAAATATTAAGTATCAGAGACAAGATTTAAATTTAGAAAATACTAAAAATTAATTTTTTAAGATTAAATAAAAGTAAAAACATTAGAAAATTGCCATTTATGTGGTAATTTATGAATAATTTTTTTTGGAAATAAGGAGATGCCAGAAAGAAAATGAAATTTGTGGGGAGGTACAGTGAGAATTATATTTGGGCTAAAATTTTATTGAGATGGTTAATTCAAATGTAGTTATTAATTTGTTAGTGAATAATTAGGTGGAAAACAACCAAATAAAGTGCATAAAATAGACTAGAAATTTATAACATGATGTGGGATCAATCTATAATTACTTAACTTCTATGCAACTGAACAAAAAGTAGGAATCACAAAAAGTCATGAAACAAGTAGGTTTATCATGTGAACATGATTTCATCATATATGCTTGCCTTACACTTCCAAGTAGACACTATCTAATGTTTTTTTCATAATGAGACTCTGATGCCATTGGAGAGAGTGGAATATTGGGAACACATTCATAGATCCCATACAATTTTGCAGATTAGGTTTAGTTGCAAAAGTACATTTCTAAAAGCACAGGTATTAAATATATTTTATCTCATGGAACAACCAAATAAAAATTATTCTACATTCCCTTTTCCTTAAATTTTAATAGTTCATTTCAGCTCCATGCAAAAAAAAATTACCTCAAAATAGAGTTTTTAAGAACCTTCTTACTTGTAATATTTCCTCTAATAAATATGATGATGATAGTTATAGGATGATGTAGAACTCAACATTTGAGCCACATATACCTGTATTTAAAACCCAGCTAATGATATCTGTCTGGCATTTATCCTTGGATACTTCATGAAATCTTTATGCTTCACCACACAAAGAAAGTAAAAAGTGTCCCGTGAAGTTTTATGTATAGAAGGATTCTGAGGCTACATTGTGCCCCTGAAAGAAATTCATTGTACCTAGGTGCATTTGGCATGTAAGGTTGCATTAGATGGGTTTGGTTTTTAGGAGACTAACTTTTATTTCATCAAGTAATCAGTGTAGAGGCAGAAATTTGGAGGAATAAAACAGCTCAACACCAGGTCTACAGGATATGTGTCAAATTTTATAGAGACATTAGTTTTAGCAGAATTTGTTAGATTTGCTAGGCATGAGCACATACCACATGTCAGAAAAAATAACATACTCTGCAAATTTTAGCTCCATGAATGATTAGCAATGGAAATCAGTGAAGTTTGCTAGACCATGATGCTTAGTGGATAATACTAAATTCAGATTGGATGTATACATAGCCTGTGGTCGAGAAAATATATCCAGTAAGATGTGGGAAATTCCCAATGACAATGGCCCAGCAGTAGTGACCTTTAGCAAGGAGATACTTTAAATATGAAAGCCTGCAGATGACCATTAGAAATGCAGAAAAGTGTGCTTTATGCTGCCATATCGTTTTCATAAATTTAGGACATATTATAACTCTTTATTCCCATTTTAAATAGTACTAATCTAGATGTCTAAATATAATGAGCATATTAAAAACTGTTTTGTTTTAGAACAGCATTTTTAAACCTTAGAAGCTGATTATTTTGCTTTGCCATTGACGTTTCTTTTTATTACTATCTATTTTTGTGGTACAAACTGTCTAGATGAAGGAACTGTTGGTAGGTAAAAGGATCTCTTAAGAAGTCATAAGTAGGTGACATGTAGCAATGAAGTTATTTGATATTTTTGTTATTGCCAAGAAATCTTGATTATACACTTTGCCCTCTAATTTACTTGCAGAACTATTAGCTTTCAATGCAAGTGCTTTCACCTTCAAAAATACCAACTATGACAGATGAAAACCTCCTTCCTAAAAACACATTACTCTAACTTTTTTCTAATATGTCACAGATGAGAGTCAAATGCTCAGATAATGAATGAAAAGTTGGCTTAACAACATATTTATTATTCTAAAATTAGCATTAAAATAATGTCATAGAAATGCCAGGCATACAAAAAAATAGAACAAAAATATTCTATCACTGTCACAAATCATTATCATAACTGTTAGAGGGATAGTCACAATCCAAGATTCTACCCAAACAGCAGGAAAAAGCAAATTAATTAGTGTTACATATGATTACATAGGGAAGATATCAAGTGCTAGGTACAATGCTTGATATAAGACTAAATCTCATAAAAATTGACTAGTGGGTAAATCAATAAGTAAATACTCTTATCAGTCAAAATATCTTGCTACAAATAAAAACAATGGACACCAGTTAGGTAGAAAATCATTTCATTAGAAATAAAATAGAAAAACTACAGAATGGATGGACATCCATTTCTAATTATGTTATTTCTAATTAACATTTAGAAACAAATGTTAATCTGGAGATTGGTTCAGAAACAGGACGCAAATCTAAGGAAATCTCACAGTTCCCATAACTGATTGAGAAGACACGTTATGTGACATTGTTATAGACTATCCAGTGTCAACCTTAATGACCTAGAAGTGCCATAGTGTCTGATGGGAATGTCAGGTGTGTGCAGCATGGTTTGAATATAATTTATCTATATGTTTCCAAGAATATTTTATTTTTGTGGCTCATTTTTATAATTATATTATATAATTAAAAATGGACTATGTCTGTTTTTTTCTAGAGGGAAGAAGGCAAAGAAAAATGTGCCCAGTGTCTATTAGTAAAATAATACCACAATCAATTTTTATAGCCAAATAATTGAACTCAAGTATGTAAGATTTGTATGTTAAAGAATATGAAAATAAGAGTTTGAGTTATAATATCAAGCATAATTAACTTAAAAATGAGAGAGATTGAGAATATAACATAGTTTTATTGTGAATTAAAAAAAGACAATTTTTCTTATAAGCAATTTAGGAGCAGAATCACAGAAACTGTTATCACACGAAGGAAAAGAGCTAATTTTCAAATTTTTAGTTTAGATATTTGAGTGATTGGTACTTTCACTAGAAAATACATGAGCAGTAATGAATACTTTCTGTGTGAGGGGGTATGTCCTGATATAATCACTTTCTTGTCACTTTTTGTCACTTAAGTAGGGATAGCAGGTAAATGACTCAAAATATGAGTGTAGAATACAAAAAGGATCTTTTTTTTAAGAGACCATGATTAACATTTAAATTCCAAGTAGGATAAGAAACAGAGATAATCCACTGCTTTCTGCTACTCGTATGTGGAATAAGAGTTAAGAGAAGTGAAATAACTTAGAATGATCATGGCTGAAGTTTGGTAGCAAAAAAAAAAAAATAGAAAAATTCTAATTTCAAAGATAAATTATAGTAATGATGGAAAGATGATCCTCAGAGAGGGAAAAAAGATAGTTGATTTATAAGAGCCATAGGAAATTCTAAGTTATATAAAATAAATAAATACGGACTCCTGGTGTCTGGGGGTAAGCTGCCTCACTTTTCCACCATTTCTCTGCAATGATGTACCACCCCACCTAGAGCCCAGTGGAGCCTTGCAACCATGGACTAAAACCTCCCAAACCGAGCCTGATGGAAACCTCTTCCTGTTATTTGCAGCTGTTCTCTGAATACACACACACTCCAGAAAGACCAAAGACATTCCCAGATGTGATGGTGGATCTTGTTTGGATGCTTAGGCTGTCACCACATTGCGGAGGCTGGCCTTGGATCTGCAATCCTTCTGTTCAGTCTCCCAAGTACTGGGATAACAGCCAGCTAACCATGGACTAAGACCTCTAAAAATGTAAACCAGAGGACTTCCGGGAAGATGGCGACGGAGTAAGCGGGACCTACGAGCCCCAAAAACAACCAAGCTCGATTACCACAAAACCAGTGCCTTTCATAGCCAGAAAACACCATCAGCAGAGAAACAAAAAATGTAAATACAAGGGACAGAGAAAAAGAGGGCTGAAAAACGAGACACCAGAAAGAAACCAGACTGCAGTGCTGTGGCTGGAGCCACAGCGCAGAGCGGCAGGCGCAATCTTCTTTTGCAGAACCAGGCTCCAGAGAGGAGGGGGACCCAGAACGAAGCTCAGAGCCACAGAGGAGATACGCCGGCCTAACGCCCGAACACGCAGCACCAGTGCCTTACTGCCGGTGACAGCAGTGAGTTCACCGGACGGCTCTAGACCAACGCACTCAACAGCCCACCAGGCTCCAGAGAGGAGCGGTGGACAGCGAGCCAAGCACACTATGCAGGGACTCAGAGCAGAGCTCAAACCAGAGAAGAAATAACGCCAGCCTCACAGCCGAGGGCGTGACAGCAGCACCATATTGTCACTAGCGGCAGCAGCAGCGAATTCACTGAGTCCACTACAGCTCCATCAGCACACTCAACAACAGTGAGTCAAATTGTGGCCCCTAGAGAAGAAATCCCAGTACTGTACTCCCAGGGACTTGACCCAGTGGGGGAGTGGCAGTGGCAAAGATATCACACCGTAGGAGAACGGCCAACCTGGCATCCCCCATGATCTAAAGCAGCCTCGATTCACTCCCTGGGTCTGAGACTCTGCGATACAACCTAGTAATGGAGTAGTGGGGACTGAGATACCACAGACTCGAGATCCAGAGCACCTTAAGTGAAGTCGTAGTGACCCAAGAGAAGAACCCAGAGAAGGCACAAACTTTCAAAATCATGGGAAAGAGGAATAACAATGGAGCAATGAATGCCCACAACTCCACAACATCAGAACCTGATAAAACAGAAATTCAGAGATTTCTAGAAGATCAAATCAGGAAAATAACTGTAGAAATAATAGAGGTGTTTCAAAAAGAATTCAGAGAGAGCCAAAAAGAGATAAAGGATGCAATTAATGAAGTAAAGCCCTCAATTCAAAGTACAAACAACCAATTAGATCACATGGAGAATAGAATCTCGCTCTTAGAAGATGATCACTCCAAAAATGAACGCATAGTTTCTAATCTAGGAAAAAATATCCAACAGCAGGAATCTGACATTGAAGAAATATGGGCGCATTTTAAGAGAGCTAATCTAAGAATAATTGGAATAGAGGAGGGAAAAGAAGGTGAAACCAAAGGGATCAACAATCTCTTCAAGGAAGTAATAGCAGAAAATTTTCCAAACATAGAGCAAGAGGTTGATACACAGGTCCAGGAAATTTATAGAACCCCCTTTAGACAGGACCGGAGAAGAGGATCTCCATGCCACATAACTGTCAAAATTACCAATGTGGAAGCCAAGCAGAGAATCTTAAAGGCAACAAAAACAAAGGGCCAAGTGACATTCAGAGGCAAACCAATTAGAATCACTCCAAACCAAGTCATGAGAGCCAGAAGAGCTTGGAGTAACATATTCCAAACTCTGAAAGAAAACAACTTCCAGCCAAAAATTTCCTACCCAGCAAAACTTTCTATCAAATTAGATGGAGAAATAAGAAGCTTCCAGGACAAACAGAAACTGGAGGAATTTATGTCTTCAAATCCAGGGCTAGAGAAAATACTCAAAGCGATTTACTACAAAGAAGAAATAGGTAACACACACCAGAACCAGAGAAACAAGATTTTCCATCCAACAGACAACAAAGATTGGTTATCTGTGGAGATTCTTTATTTATGTCAGTCTTTTACATATCTCTAAATTGTATTGTTTGCTTTTATTGTTGCTATTTTTTAGGATTTCTAGTTGGAATATTAATATACCTTCAGATATAGCATTTGGAAATATTTTATCCCATTCTATCAGTAACTTTTAACTCTGTTTACATTGTCTTTGGATATACAATATTTTTTTTTTTAGGGAGTTTGTTTACCCTTCTGTTGCCTGTGCCATTGAAATCATATCCAAGAAATCACTGCCAATTTCAATGTTTTAAGGTTTTATGACCCAGATTTTCTTCTATAAGTTTATAATCTTAAGATTTATATTTAGGTCTTTTATCTATTTTGAGTTAATATTTGTATATGGTGTTAGGTAAGGGTCCAATTTTATTCTTTTTCATGTAATTATTATTTTTCAACAATATTTAGTTAAAAGATTATTATTTCCTCCACCAAATGTTTGTTAAAACCTTGTCAAAAATAACTTGACAGTATATGGAAGAATTTATCTCTAGGCTTTTATTTAACTCCAATGGTTTATATATCTGCCTTTAAAACAGTACTACAATGTTTCAATTATTGTAGCTTTATATGGTTTGAAATCAGAAAATATACATCTTCTAGCTTTGTTCTTTTTTTGAGATCATTTAGGGTATCTAGAGTCCATATTCCATATCAGTATAGATTTTTTCCGAAAAATAAGTAAATAAATATATGATAGCCTCACCTAAAAAAAAAAGAAAAAGAAAAAAATATTCTCTGGTAAGAAAGAAAGCAAAAAGAAATATTGAAATGTTATCTTTAAGTTATCAAAAGCTTGGTATCAGACAAATGAAACTGTAATGTGAGATTATTATTGTTAATTTTGGATAAATTGCTATAATACTAGATGTAAACCACTAAGCCAAGCATGGGAAGGAGGGATGGGGAGGGAACAGGGTGGGGATCGGGTAGGGGCTAACTGGGTGATGTGTGCATGTATGTCTGCAAAAGTTATTTTTTATCCCATCATGATGTATGAATACAGTGCACCAATAAAAAAATAAAAATAAAAAATAAAAAATAAAGATGTAAACCAAAAAAACTAAATAAAATAAATAAATACACAAGATCTTATGGGTAAACAGATTTAAAAGAGGAGATTGAGTTCCAATGATCAGATTAGAAGAAATTAAGATATTCATGAACAATGAAGAATATGTTAATAATTTGTTTTAGGAAGTTGACAAGAGTTTTAATAATTATCTTGTGGAAAAAAGTATATTGAAATGGATTAAATTTGCTAATAGAATTACTAATTCATCAGAGTAAATTAATCATAACTAGCCAATACTTTTAATAAATAATCTTAAAACTAAATATTGTATAGGTTTATCCAGTACTCTACAAAAATAAAAGAGGTAAAGCATCCATTATATTTATCTAAACTTGCCCAAAGAAACCAGACAAAACATGATGCACATGAGAATCTTGACAATGAGTAGTTGTCATGAGGTTGAATTCATCAAGAACAAAATTATTGGGCTGGGCTTGGTTGGGTATGCTTGTAATCCCCGCACTTGGGAGGTGGAGACAGGAGGATTGCGCAGGTTCGAAGCCAGTGGTGCTGGCTTAAGAGACCCTGTTTCCAAACAAAAATATAAAAAGTAGGTGTCTGGGAGTGTAGCCCGGAGGTAGAAGGGCTTCCAGGAACCCCAGTACCACAATAAAAAAAAATTTTTTTTAAAAGAACAAAAAAAATTTTTTTTTTTGGTGGTACTGGGGGTAGAACCCAGAGACTTTCTACCTCCAGGCTATACTCCCAGACCTATTTTATATTTTATTTGGAAACAGGGTCTCACTAAGTTGCTGAGAGCCTCACTAAGTAGCTGAGGCTGGCTTCAACTCTGTGTGATCCTCCTGTCTCAGCCTCCCAAGCATGGGGATTACAAGTGTGCGCCACCACACCTGCCAAGAACAAATTTTTAAAGGACAAGAAAGTCAGCAAAGTAACCAAGCTTATAATGATTTTGAAGAGTACTTCTTTTAAAAATAAAAGAAATCAACTTCACACATGAATGAGATCATACAGTTCAGCTGCTCCTTTACTTATGATAGAGACATGACACATAAATATATATTTGAAATATGGGTTTAGAAATTTAATACACTTAATGTATTGTACATCATATTCTAGCAGTTCAGTACCATTGAAGAGTATTAGTTGCTTGCCTTTGAAATTGAAGGCTGAAAGTTGAATTGTGTGATAACATTGTGATAGCATTGTGAGAAAATATCACACTACATATTGCTAGCTTTCGAAATTTACATTTTTTTTGTGTGTGGTACTGGGGTTCCTGGAAGCCCTTTTACCTGCGGGCTACACTCCCAGACCTATTTTAAACGTTTTTATATGTGGAAACAGGGTCTCTTAAGCCAGCGCAGCTGGTTTCAAAGCTTCGAGATCCTCCTGTCTCCGCCTCCCAAGTGTGGGGATTACAAGGGTGCACCACCACGCCCTGCAAAAATTTACATTTTTGATGGTGGTTTCTACTGACAGTGTTAAGTAGGAGCAGAATCGCAAAACATTGCATTGATCATAAAGTTTAAAAATTAGAAGACAAACAATTTTTAAGAGGAGTATGTTCTTCATTTATATTTAATTGTTGCCAGGGTATGGGGTGTAGTAAAAATTAAGAAATCTAAGAAAAGAGTTCAAACTTTCAATTGAAAAATTAATAAATTTTGTGAATCTAATGTATAGCATACTGAATATAGTTAATAATATTGCTGGTATTACTGTATTGTATTGTTTACTAGTAACTTCCTAAAAGAATACATCTTAGCTTTCTCATCTCTTCCACACAAAAACAGAGAGTGAATGTTATGGTGATGGTCAAGAGAACTAAATAAACACCACAATAAAGAAGAAATACAAATGCCCAATAAAAATAAAAACAAATCTTATGTCTTATCATTAAAAATAAATAAATAAATAAATAAAAAATAAAAACAATGTTCAAGATCATTAGCAATCAGAGAGATGAAAATCAAAAATACAAAAAATATCACCTAATGCCAAGTAGAGTGCAATGATTAAATATACAAACAATAGTAAATTGTGGAGAAAATGTGAATAAGTAGAAAGTATAAGATGTAGTTGATGGGATTGTAAATTAGAGTAAACACTTTGAAAAACAGTGTGGAGAATCCTCAGATGAATGGGAATGAGTCTACCATATGACCTAGCTAAACCACTGTTGGATATCTATCCAAACAAACTGAAACTAGACTATCATAATAATGTATATGTATCTATGTTTGTTGCTTCACAATCTATAATTGCCAAAGTATGGAACCAAGTAAAGTGTCTATTAACAGATTATGGGATATATACACAAGATAATTATACTGTCATAATGAAGAACAAAATTATAAATTTTACAGGGAAATGAATGTTTTATAGTTTTCATTGTAGAGGTCTACAGGTTTTTCCATCTTCCAGATCTTTCTCACACATTTATAGTCAATTTATCTTTGACAAAGGGGCCAAATTCATACACTGGAGAAAAGATACCCTTTTCAACAACTGGTGCTGGGGTAAATGATTATCCATTTTTTACCTCTCACTGTGCTCAGGAATCAACTCGAGATGGATTTTGTTAGGTCTTTAATTAGGTTTATTCCTAGGTATTTTATTGGTTTTGAGGTTATTGTGAGTAGAATTGTTTTCTTTATTTAATTCTTCATGAATTCATTGTTGTCATATAGAGAAGCAACTGATTTCTTTAGGTCGATTTTGTATTCTGCCACTTTGCTGAATTGGTTAATCAGTTCCAATAGTAGTCTTTTGGTTGAATTTTTTGGGTCTTCTAGATATATGATCTGGTTATCAGCAAAAAAAAGATAATTTTAGTTCCTCTTTTTTATTTGGATTACTTTGATATCCTTCTCTTTGCTTATTTCTTTAGCAAGAATCACAAGGACTATATTAGAAAAGAGATGTGATAGTTGGAATCCGTGTCTTGTTCCTGATTTAGGGGGAATTCTTGCAGTTTTTCCCTATTTAATATGATGTTGACTTTGGGTTTATTGTATAATACCTTAATGATTTTGATATATATTCCTTTTATTCCATTTGCCTTCAGTGTTTTTTAACATGAATGGTTGTTGCATTCAATTTGTGGAATAATTTTTGATGGTCAGAAATGAAGTGCTTCATCTAATATCTAGGGGAAGAGACCATCAATGCTGCTTATCATCATCCAGGACACAATAACATGGCGCCATATATCAATAGCACATATCTAGATTATAATATCTACTACTTAGGAGTAGCCTGGAAGAATGGTTAGGATTATGGACTGTGGAAGCAAATTTATTTCTCAGCCCCACCTCTAACTCTCTGCATGCTCCCCATCACAATATTCAGACACTCAGCTTTTCAGTCTCCTCAATGGTGCACAATTTAAAACAACAATTTTTGATTTTCCACTTAGTATTTTCAAATAGCAATTGACACTGGGTAACAGAAACTACAAAATACAAGATTGACTGTAAAAGGGACAACTATATGTAACCTGTCTAGGTATGCTATTACCTATTGTGTTTTTGTTTGATTAATAGAATGTTTTGAGTGTGAGAATTGAAAAAAATTACCTTAATAAAACATATGTAGTAAATTCGTATTTTCATGAGTGCAAATGCAGTGCTTTTGTTATTGCAGCTGATTGAATTAAAATGTGTGTTTACATTTCTATATGTGTTATACATATGTGATAGGGACAGAAAAAAAGGAGATTAAGTTCTCAAATTTAAATGATGAATGAAAAATTTATGATTAGAATAATATGAGATTTTGACAAATTGTGATATATAATCAAATGTGAGTTGTCAAAATTTTAATTGTCAGAAATAAACAGAAGCATATTATTACCAGCAAACCTTAGTGGTGAGTGCTTTTGTGATTCTTACTTTTACCATTAATTTAATAATATCATTTACATTTAAGGTCCATTGTTTGCCAATAATAACATAGTAAAGATTTTTTTGAAAAGCTATAATAAATATTAAGAGAAAGACTCATGTGTTTGCCATTTATATCAAGGTAAATAAATGTTATGCATATTACAGTCTAAGGATAAATGTCTCCTTTTTGCCCATTCCAATGTTCAGGTTTTTTAATGTAACTTCTGGATTGAATCACCAGGTTTTTTTTTTTACTTTTATTAGTGCATTATAGTCTCACATTATAATATTTTTAAAAGACAGATTAGCTGTAAAATATTTTCAGACAAAATTATATGTGATTTCCATTAGAAGTAGCATTTTTAATTTTCAATAATAACTATAGACAATTATGTTTAGACTCCCTCATGTGTAACTTTGAAGCCACATCTTTTAACTGAAAAATTATGAACATGTATTTTAATTACCACTGTGTTGTTAGGTACATGTGGTACTTTTCCAGATTCAATCATTACATGACTCACTATATATCCTGTTGTTGAGTCTATGAAAAAAGATTAATATAACTTGCCTGTGCTTTCTCTTAATTAACTTGGAATATGATTCAGTCTCCTAATTCCATTTGATTGAAAATTAGCAAGAAAGAGTCTTTTGTAATGTTTAGAAAAGGGTAGGTATAGCAAACTCCTTGCTTTAAAACCATTTAAGAGATTAAGGCTTAGATTTAAGTCTTCTTTAAAAAATTCTTCAGTTATTGTTATGCATAACAATTTTATTTTGGAAATCTGAAGGATTAGACCAAACAATAATATCACATTTTTCTTTCCATATTGAAACAAGTAGCATATTTCAAAAACCTAACATCTATCTATTCATGACATATTTAATGAAAGCTCTTGTGTATCTGAAAGTACTGTGTAAATGAAAAGAAGAATCACAGCAATGTCTATGGAAAATTCATAGAAAAACTTGCATGGAAAAATATTAATTAACAAAACTAGTTCATGGACAATTTATTTAACCAATAAAGGAACACACTCTGATACAAAATTTAAGAAGTTCAGAGTGTACTTTTACAGAGAACGTTTTATTCAAATACAACAAAATTCTAGGAAATTTAATGTTGATAGTAAAATAAATAATGAATAAAATAAAAATAATATAAACAAAATTAAATTAAAATCCAGAGTATTCAATAGAGGAACATGGCCAGAAAATAACTGTCTAGGGAATAAATATTATCTAAGGTTTGAAAATGAGAAAGTATAAGATAAAATAAAGGACAAGAAGCTAATCATTTTATAAGACAAAGGAACCACACCAGTTGATGAGGATGAGGAAAATTGTGGCCTTTACAAGAATTGGTAGCTGGGGAGATATGGCATAGTATGAGAAGAAAACAATGATATGTTATATGGTTAATGTGAATGAAAGGGAAACATCTTTTCTTCAGACCATCTCATATTTAATTTTTTTCAACTGGACTCATTCATGGTACCCATATATTTGATCATTATTATAAATGTTTTCTCTGGTGATATTTTTAAGGTGAGATTAGCACAAATCAGAGACTTTGTGTAAAGCAGATTCTTTCCTATAATATCACTGGGATGTAGCAACAAGTTAAAAATTATAATAGAAAAGACTGACCTTTCCCAGAAGAAAAGAAAACTTTGCCAATGAATAGTGTTACTCTCTCTTTCTCTCTTAGATTTCCAGGATGTGGATGTGATCTTCAAATTGTGATTTACCCACTTGTCATTCACAATCACATAGGCCAATGCCTTAAAGACTC
The DNA here is from genome assembly GCF_963383645.1 of Muscardinus avellanarius. Lineage (NCBI taxonomy): Eukaryota > Metazoa > Chordata > Mammalia > Rodentia > Gliridae > Muscardinus > Muscardinus avellanarius. Next base: position 24,350,905 of record NC_137790.1, on the reverse strand, counting down.
TCTCTCTTCTCTCTCTCTCTCTCTCTCTCTCTCTCTCTCTCTCTCTCTCTCTCTCTCTCTCTCTCTCTCTCTCTCTTCCTCAAAAGAAAATTTAATGCAGAATCTCAGATAGGATAACCTAAAATCTGAATAGCAAAAAACTGCATGGGAATCTTTCTCTTAGTAAGAAATTAGATGGTCCAGAACCATAATATAAAATCTGGATAGCATGTTTTTCTAGGCTTAGGGAAATGGGACTGGTTTTATGAGTTTGGGACTTTAAGAATGGCTGCATTTTCCATCTACTAAAATTTATTATTTATTGACAGTTTAATGAGTCCTTTCTATAACCCTCTATTTTCAATACATTTTTCTTTTTTTGTTTTTTTTTTCTATTTTTTGTTGCTTGAGGGAATTAATGAAAGTGTCTATCTTTATGAAGAGAGACAGGTTGTGGATACAGAGAATTAGACCTTCTATGAGCAGAAATAAATCCAAAGTCAAAACCCTCAGGAATCAGTAGTGGAATAGAAAAATGAAGCTAATTGAGTAGCTGCTGTATGCTCAATGTGGTCAAAGTTGTGGACAAAATTTGAGGGCAAAATCAAAGAGGGTTCTCAAATTTTGTAAATTTTATTTTCAGAACTTTGATTAGACTGTCAATAAATATTGGAGAACAAGTTGCTTCTGATGCAGAGAGTGAAAAACTTTTTTTGAAATAAACTAGAAATTCTATTATTCTTGCCAAAACCTTCTCTTAAGAGAAGCTATTGTTTTACCAAAGACTTGGGAAACTCTGACAAAGAGGAACACATGATTATTTTTAGATTCATGTGTATGGACTTCTATCACTGCTCATAAGAAATACTGAAGACAGTTTGAGACCAGACCTTTCAATCTGGGATCTTAGATTCCCAGAATGATGCATAGACATGGTTTGTACAGAACACTTCTTCCAGAAGAGTTATAGCAATTCCTAGACATAGGGAAAAATTGCACAACGTTTTGAAAAAAACCATCAACAAAATGGATTGATTGATCATGATGAGCATTATGTTGGAACTATTAGAGAGAAATTTTAAGTAAGTATGATTGATATAGTAAAAGACTTAGTGGAAAAGATAATATCAACATATACTAATACATAATATAAGTATTGTAGCTATCAGAAATGAATAATTTATCTGAGCATCTCAAAAGTAGACTTGAAGATATTTCAATTACAACAATTCAAACTGAGACACAAAGCAAAAAATATTTAGAAAAAATATTTAAATATCTATAAGAAAAATCAGTCTAACACTTGGTAATGATAAATTCAAGAGGAAAAAGTTAGCAATAAAGAAGACAGGTGGAAAAAATGGGAGGGTTATAGAATATTCTTTCTGAAGAGAGAAAAAATATATTTAAAATGCAAGAAAAGGAAAAGGAAAAAATTGAACAGTATTGAAAAAGAACAATATTGAAAAAAGGGAACAAAAATTTAGGACTAACAGTAAACAAACTATAATGCAACAAGCTTAAATACTGAAAGATGAATGATAACAAATTTTTTAACATTTTAAATAATGTCAAGTTAGCCAAATTAAGTGAAAAAGTAAACCCAAGTACATGATGCATATAAGAAAAATTATTTAAAGGAAGTGACATCAGCTAAAATGGAGGAATTTGAAATTCAAAATGCAACCTTTCCACACAAGTAATGAAAACACTGTCAAAATCAACTATTGCTATTGTTGAATTCTGGCTTGTAGGAAGTTGGAGAATGTCTATTAAGTAAAAGGAGATAATTGTCAATAAGCTCAACCAGTTTTGTGGTCTTTTAACTGGCTTTAATTTGATACTCCATTTCTTAGTTTTGTAGTGGATGTATAAATAAGTACCAGAAAAAGCAGAATAAATCTAATTTGCAAATAATGCTGTTTAGGAATTTATTTACCTCACTTCTCTCAACTCAAAAGCTTTTCTAATATCTCACCTTAATATAACTGGTTCAATGTAAAAGTTGCTTCCAAACTTACAGAGCTCCAAAACTTATTTGGCTTCCACCCTTTTACCAAAGCAAAACAAAAACTCAGTATCAATTGAAAAATATCTACCTTCTTTAAGATGCAGTGACACATTTGCATTATTTTATGTATCTATATTTGATTCAAGTCCACCCCGGGAGTATCATGCATTTTGTGAACCTATGTTTAAGGCATTTGACAAAAACACTTATAAGAATATATTTTAGTACTTGATGTCGAAGATGATAACAATTAAAATCAACAAGTGATTAAGAAAGTCTGAAAAGTGATAGTTGATGAGATGTTCATATGGGCTTTGAAGAGCTACAGCATTTTATAGATGAGCTAGGAGTTCTTACACATGTCCAGTTCTTACACATGTATGCATGCTCAGGAATGATCATAACAGCTTGTAAATATTCATCAATGGCTGGCTGTGAGCCTTTGTAAAACCTAAGGTGAAGGTTAAGGCAAAATTATTACCTAACACTTACTACACCTCAGCAAAGACTGGGAGGTTGTTTTGTTTTTGTTTTTATTTTATTACAGTTGTTTAAAGAAATTCTATCCAAACACTTGTTTGCCACTAAGCTAATGGAATACTTTGGTTATCACACACAATAAGGACTATTTTCATTACAGAAGTAGACCAGAAAACTCACCACACACACACACACACACACACACACACACACACACACACACACACTAAGCAACATAAATAGCAAACCATAGAAATGAGGTGTGTCTGATTTTCAAAGTTGCCACAATGTAATATTTATAATGTGTAGTTTTCAACTAAAATATTGATATATGCAAAGTGGTAGAAAGCATGACCCAAATAAAGAGGAAAAAGCCATCAATAGAAACTATATTTAAGAAATCAGATATAGAAAATGCAAAACGAATAATTTTTAAAAGTTTTTTATTGGTGCATTGTATCATACATCTTAATGGAGTAAAAGTTGGTAGAGGCATACATGTACACAGCATTTATTAGTGCATTGTAATTATATACAATATGGAGAGTCTCTGTGAGAGAATTATTCATAGGCATGACACCCAGAGCGTTTCCCTTCCAGTCTTGCTCCCTCCTCTATTCTTATAATTGAAATTTGTACTATAAACTTCATATATGTACATAGTATTGTATGAACTGTTTCCTTGATTGCTTCACCCTTTAACCCTCTCCTCTTCCCTTTCCAAATTCACTTCCAATATTTTACTAGTATTTTTTTCACATTTATCTGAAATCTCTTTTATTTCCTAATTTCTCTGTTGCTTCCACATATGAGAGAAAACATACAACCCTTTTCTTTCTGAGACTGGCTAATTCCATTTAATATATTTTCCAGTTTTATACATTTTCTTGCAAGTGATAATATTAATTTTACAGTGTATATACACCACCGTTTTGTAACCCATTCATCTGTCAATGGACACTTAAGACTGATTCCACAGTTTAGCTTTTATAAATTGTACTACTATGAACATGGGTATGAATGTATCACTGTAATATTTTGACTTCAATTTCTTTGGAAAGATACTTAGAAGTGATACAACTGGGTCATACCATTTCTATTATTTTGATGAAACTACATTAATATTTTTAGTTTTGATATTAATTTGAAGTCCCACCAACAGTCCTTGATAGCATTTGTTATTATTTGTATTCTTGACGATAGCCATTATAACTGGAGTTAGAATCTCAGTGCCATTTTATTTTGCATTTTTTCTGGCTGTTAATGATGTTAAACTTTTTATAGGATGTTTATTGAATACTTTTACTTCTAATTTTGTGTGTGTCCATTCAGTTCAATTGCCCATTTTTATTGGGTCATTTGCTATTTTAGCATTAAGTTATTTTAAAACTCTTTGTATATTCTAGATATTAGTCTTTCATTAGATGAGAAGCTGGCAAAGATTTTAACCTATTCTGTGGGCTCTCTTTAGATTCTTGGTTTCTGTTATTGTGCAGAAATTTTAATTTAATGCCATCCCATTTATTGATTTTCATTTTTATTTTCAAATCTTTGGAGGGTCTTATTGAAAAAGTCTCTACCAGTGCCTATGTATTGGAGAGTTGGTTCTATGCCCACTTCTACTAACTTCAGTGTCTCTAATTTAATTTCTAGACCTTTTATTCATCTTGAGTTGATTCATGCAGGATGAGAGATTGGGGGATCAAAAATGCACATACAGCAATGGTCAATTGATTTTTAAAAATATTCTAGGATCATTTTATCATCTTTATATTTATATCTATTTATATGTGCATATGCAAAAGAAATGTACAAGCCCCCCCAACTAAGAAACACAAAAGCTTTACTTCAAACATCATACCAAATAAAAACTTAATTCAAATGGATGACCTGTGCATAAAAGCTAAAGCTGTGAATCTTTAGAAAAATATTGAAAAATAAAAAATCAATAACAACAGGAAATTGTTTGGCTTTCTTTTAGATGATTTCTTAGATTTAACACAAGAACATGCAAATTTTAAAAATTGGTATTTTGATTTCATTAAAATTATATTTTTCTGTTCTCCAAAAACACAATTAAAATAAAGATGATCAGCTACCAACTTTGTATACAGAATATGTAATAAATTCTCAAGCCATAATAAGAAAAAATAATTTTTAATAAAGTTTAACAAAATGTCTAATGGTAAATAAGCATATACTAAAGTGGGCAATGTAATCATCAAGATAACCCTTATCATCAGGATAAGATGCACACATTACACAACACTTAGAACTTATTTGGACAGAAAACCTGACAATACCAAGCAATGACAGATTCAGAGCAAAAAGGACATGCACACGTTACTGACTAAAATTCAAAATAGCAATTTGGAAAACAGTTTGGCATGTTCTAACATGATAAAAAATGTGCTAACTACCTAATTAAGAAATCCTATTTATAGACACCAACTCAAAGGAACAAAAACATATATTCATGCTAAAGCTAATATTTAAATGTTCATAAAGGTGGTGTTTTGACTACATATTCTGGAAAGCTCAGATGTCTGATAAATTTTAAATGACTATACAAGCCGGGCGTGGTGGCGCAGGCTTGTAATCCCCGCGCTTGGGAGGCAGAGACAGGAGGATCGCGCTGGCTCGGAGCCAGCCTCGCTGGTTTAAGAGACCCTGTTTCCACATAAAGTTAAAAAATAGGTCTGGGAGTGTAGCCCGTGGGAGTGTAGCCCGGAGGTAGAAGGGCTTCCAGGAACCCCAGTACCACCAAAAAAAGAAAAAAAAAATGACTATACAAAAAGCTATATACCCATACACCTACTTAAGCCTAAATAAATACAATGTGAGTGGGTCAATGCCATGTTTCTGTGGGAAAGAAGCAGCTCTCAAAATGCGACATAGTGAATTATTTCGTTTGTATAACATCTTACAATGGACAAACTAAAAGAGACAAAAAAAAAACTTTAGAGGTGGCCAAAATCTGGAGTGAGGGGAAGGACTTGATTATAAAGAGACATTAAGAAAGGTTTTGATAGGAAGGAAATTCTCTGTGAAGTATTTGCTTTGGAGGTTACGCAGCTCTTTCTGAACGTTTTATTTTTTCCAAAATTATTAGAATTTTATATCTAAAGGAAATAAAGCTAACTGTATACAAATTACGCTTCTGTCAATTTTGGCCTAAAGCTTACTCCTTATGTAGTAAACCATAACCTAACTTAATATGTAAATGAACTGTAACTAACATGTGAGTATATTCTTGTAATAAGTAATCAGTCCTGGTCAAACATTGCAGTTGAGCTTTTGGTTAATCAAAGGCTTTAAACTGTTCATGCCTGACCAAAAAATGTAAATATAGAACTATAAGCTGTCAAGCTACTTCTATTCTCCTTTTTTCTGTTTGTTAATACTGCCTGCCTTCATTTCTGCACGTTCTCTGAGCCTTCATCAGTTAAGAATGCTGATATTTTGTTTCTTTGTGGTATTGGGAATTGAACCAAGGAACATTCTACCACCAGCCATATTTTATTTTTATTCTTGAGACAGGGTCTCTCTAAGTTGATAAGAGACTCGCTACTTACTGAGGGTGTCCTCAAACCTAGGATCCTACTTTCTCCACCTTTTCCAAGTACTGAGAATACAAGTGTATAAAATACTTTCAGCCAGGGTACTGTTTTATTTATAAATTATTTATTTGCTTAAATAAACTCTATTAAATTTATTTATTTTTTATTTAACACTTCAATAAAATTAAAACATAAATCCTACAAAATAATTATTAGAACCAACCTGCTATTGAAAATATGTGTGTTCAAATATATATTTTTAAAAATTTATACAGCGGGTCAGAATTTCTAAATGTCTAATTCATATATCCAATTGCCTACTTGTTTTGTTTTATTCTTATATCGCAAATGCGATTCAAATTTATAATATTTAAACATAAATCATTATGTCACCTCCACTCAAACTTGTTTTCTATCCTTTTTCATTTCAATATTAAGGTCAGCGTTCAAGCCAGAATTATGGACACTGTTTGTTCCCCTTTTCTTGCTATTTTTAAAATGTAATATGACACAATCTGTATTGACAGCTAGATGACATTCAAAAATATATTTTGTTTAAGTGAAGAATTATTCTTAAGGTAATAGAATAATTGTTTGAATGGCACTAAAGCTGCCCTATACCTCCAGTTAAGCTTCATAAAACATTAACTCTGCTCTTAGAAGCAAAGTTGTGTAATTAAAAACAGGATGTGTGTGGGGGAGGGTAAAAATTATTTTGCTTCTGAGATGCACAAGTTAAATATTTTTAGAGCAATGAAAATAGATTGGTTGAAGCAAAAGTGTCATAAACTCTTCTGTGTTTATCTGCTTAAATTTTAGGCCCTACATCCTGAATCTTATTTATAATTCTTCTATTGGTCCTACTTATGAATTCATAACTGCTTTGTTCTCTCAAAGGCACTCCATTTCTCTATATTTTATGCCTGGCTTTGCTAAATCAATTAAGTTCAATTGAATTTAGCTAAGTAAGTCACAAAACTAAACCCAGAAGACCACATTAACAAAGACATACGGCTGCATTTGCTCCCAATGAATATTTAGTAGTATCCATATTTCCTCAATCTGAAAGCTTACTTGATTTATTATTTAAGTCTGTAAATAGAATAAAATTGATGTCTTAAAATAATAGCCACCATTATGTAAAGAGAAGAAGATGTAGTAAACTGAAAATAGTGCTATTCATGAAAGCTGTCCTGGTTATTCAGAAATAACATTTAAATAAGTGTCCTAGAGGGCTATGACAAGCCCTGCCTGCCTCCCCTCCCCTGTCCTTGTCTCTCTGGAGATCATTCTGTGCTTGGAAGCTGAACCAGAACTGCCGGGGAGTTGTTTTCACAGACCTTGATGGATAATGGCTAATGGACAGAACTGTGGTAACAAAGCATTGTCTTTTGAAGAGAATAGTTGTGGGACTTGAGGATATTTTAGTGCTTCTTTTGCTTCACAAATGCACCAAGTTTCCCAGAAGAAATGGCCAATAAAACTGCCAGAACAGGGAAGGTCAACGCACAAAAAAATAATAAGATCTCAAGGGAAGAGTGGTGCATCTGGTTGTTATTACCACTTATGCCTGGACCAGGAGGTTGCTGAAAACATACATATAAATATATATGCTCTAGATACTTTACCACAGTGATGTGCCTGCAAGTTGGGTCGATAATTGTTAAAGAAAAATAGTACTTTAGTAATAAACACCGGATAATGCAGGAAATAATATCAATCATCAAATTTGTTATTTTATTGCAAGTTATGGTCTATGTTTATAGCTTCCATGGAAACAAAACAATAATATTTTAGGAAACTATTTCTATAAATTAGATTTTGAATAAAGTAATTAATTTACCCTTATTTCCTGCGTGGGTGATTTTACTTTTTCTCATAAAAATAAGACATTTTGAAATTCCACAAAGGAAAATAAATTTTCAACTGATACAATTTTTTCTTATCTCTTAAAGATTTTTTAGAAAAAGTAGATGTACATTTTGTTGATACAGATCAAAATCATACATATCTAAAATGGAAACAGTTAAGATTAATGAGATAGCCTGGCGTGGTGGTGCACGTTTGTAATCCCAGTACTTGGGAGGCTGAGACCGGAGGATTGCAGGTTCATGGCCAACCTCAGCTATTTAGCGAGGCCCTTTGCAACTTAGTGAGAACTTGTTTCAAAATAAAGAATAAGAAAACGGGGCTGTGGGTATAGCCCTGAGGTAGAATGCCCCTGAGTTCAATACCCAGTACTGTAAAAAAATAATAATAATTAATGAGAAAATATATTCCTGAAGCATACTAATGTTTAGAATCAAACTTTTAATAATTTTTCCACCCTAGTTAACTATATGAATTGACAATATTATTCTTTATCATTGAGAGGTTTAGGCATAACATTTCTTAAAATAATTTATTAACTAATTAGAAGCAGTGTTGGCATGCTTTTACAACCTGAATTCATTGCAACTCCACTTTAAGATTATTGCTAAACATGTCTGATTTATATGCTCACCAGTGCCTGCGCATGTATATCCTTAAGATAATAAAGAAACTCCAATGCTGTCATTTTGATAATCTTCCATTCTTCTGCCATCCATTCCACATATTTTGAAGCTAAAGATCTATTTTTCGTAAAAGGTAGTAATAATTATGCCATAATTATTTTCCACTTGGCATTAACTTCAAGATAACACAAGTATATCATGTGTTCTGATATAAGCAATGCTAAGTTTGGTTTGAACATGTATCATGATCCAAGTCTACAACTAATGAAATAATTAAGTCAGGATTCAAAAATTGTCATCAGTCACAAGATTTCATACTGTTACCTGCTTCAGTTACACATATTTACTATATCCACTTGTATATACAATACTCTAGAGAGGTAAATTTCATATAGAATTGGCTTCCAGTCTATTTTCTCAGTCTAATTTCTGATATCCTTTTCTAACTGCCTCCTGTTACCATTAGGTGAAAACTATTTTAACTATGTAAAATGATTACATGTGTCCAACCCATACATTATTTTATGTTTCATAGGCAATTGTACTAGACAGAACATTGCTTGATTCTGTGACAAATAAACCTCCAACAGACGGCTAAAGGGGAAAATATTTAAAAATCATGCTGTTCAAGAATGGTATGGGTCATACAAAAATATCATACACCATACCAAGATCATGGAGACAATAAATGGTAGGATGATTACTATTATATTGACTCACCCAAAACAATTGATACTTTTGAAGTTTTTACCAAAAAAGTCCTGGTTTTCCAGAAATGTTTAGAATTGTGTATAATTATGTTCCTCAGTGTCTGACAACAGATAAAAGTTACAATAATAACTAGAACAATAGAAATTTATACATTTCAGAACACCTCTACATATATTACCTTACCCTGGATGTAGACAAAAATCTTTAAGTTATGACAGGTGTTATGATCATGGATTCACAAATTTAAAAAAACTGATTATGACCAATCACTCAAAAATAACTGATATGTTCAATAAATAATTTCTAGTCTTTCTTTCTCTCTCTCTCTTCTTTCTTTCTTTCTTTCTTTCTTTCTTTCTTTCTTTCTTTCTTTCTTTCTTTCTTTTTGGTGCTGGAGATTGAACTCAAGGGCATTTTATTTTGAGCTGACACTCCAGCCCAATTTTTTATTCTCTGCATCATTATCAATTTTATTCCTCAAAACAATAATCTCTAGATCTTTTTGATATAATCCACTCACCTAGAAGTGAACTACATTACATATACTTGCTTTCATTACGTTTCACAATTGAAATAGCGGGCAAGCTGCAATGTATGCTCTTGCTTCTTTGTATTGTTGGTTTTAGGAAAATTTGGTTGCTTCTCTCTGATCCTGTTATGCATTTACTTTCTCTTCTGTACTCCAAATGAAAATCAACCCACCTCCCTCATTTAGTTACTAAAGATTTATTGCCTTGTAGGTGTTCAACAGATAGAAGCAACTTCAAAGCTTAAAACTTCGGCTTAGTCCATTCCTCCTTTGGAAATTAAAGTATCTTTAAAGAACTGTCCTTCTTTAATTGCTCTAACTAAACTTCGAAGGAAAAAGACTGTCTTATAAATTATTCCAGTGGAAAACCTGGCCTGGTTTAAATGTATCTTTTCAGACTTTTTGGTGAAATAAAATGAATTGAATTTTTCAAAAATGACCATGGGCCGGGCGTGGTGGCGCATGCTTGTAATCCCCCGCACTGGAGAGGGGGAGACAGGAGGATCGCGCTGGTTCAAAGCCAGCCTCCCTGGTTTAAGAGATCCTGTTTCCAAAATTAAAAATACATAAAATAGCTGGGAGTGTAGCCTGGAGGTACAAGGGCTTCCAGGAACCCCAATACCACCAAAAAAAAAAAAAAATTGACCATGGTAAGCCAGGCGTGCTGGCGCATGCTTGTAATCCAAGCATTCGGAAGGCTGAGACAGGAAGATCCAGGTTCCTACATTCTCAGCTCCTACTTAGTGAGGTCCTTTGCAACTCAACAAGACCCTGTTTTAAAATAAAAAAAAAATTTTAGAATAAAAAATTTTTAGAATAAAAAATATGGCCGGGGGTGTAGCTTGGAGGTGGAATGTCCCTGGGTTCCATCCCCAGTACCCCCCCACACACACACACACACAGACAGTGATAGCTCATTCTGGATTTCCTGATCAATGAGCCTGTTGAGATAGTTGGGGGCATCTCCAACTCTACCCCCATACAGGATCTTATTGTTAGGTTCTGGACACCCCCCATTCCGGGCAGGGGCAGGGCTGGAAGCCAGGAGGCAGGGAGACCCGCCTCCTTACCCTGCAAGGTCCAGGATTTTCCCATGGAAAGCCACTCCCCTTTGATAAAAAGGGGGACGGAGGGATCCAGAAGAAGAAGAAGCTCGTGGAAAGCTCTCTTCCACACACTCCCCCCCCACCCCGCACCCCACCCCGCACCCGCGACACGGGGTTGGGGGAGGGAGCTACCCGGGACAAGTGGGCTGGACTAATAAAAGACTTATGGCACCTGCATGGATGATCTCGCGTGTCTGTAGAACTTGCAAACCTTACACCTGGTGCCGAAATAGCCCGAATGGACCTTTTATGGCCTTTGGATCTATGTCGCTGCGAGATACTTCTCTGCCAGGACCTGGACTCAATCCCGCCTCTGATACTTCTCTGCCAGGACCTGGACTCAACCCCGCCTCTGCGCCACTGCAAAAAAACTTCTGTGCTGAGGCTTGGATTCAATTCTTCCAGGGCGCCCCGGGCGCCCGCTATCTTGCACCCTAAAATCCTCTAAGCCGTGGCCACGACAGGCTCCGGGTTTTCTGGGGATGACTGCAGCCACCTTGGCCTGTGGATATATTGGCTGCAGTCATCTTGCCTCATGATTTTCAGGGGATGACTGCAGACCGCCCTGATACGTGGTTATGCTGGTGGAGGCCATCTTGCCTCCGGGATTTCAGGGGACGACTGCAGCCGCCATGACACGTGGTTATGTTGGTAGAGGCCATCTTGCCTCCTCCTTCTCTGGGAGTGACTGCAGCCATCTTGACACGTGGTTATGCCGGGGGTGCCATTTTGTCCAACCTACAGGTCAGCAGCCATCTTAGACTCCACCCTATTTCACTCTTAACCAATCCTAGGGCTCATTGAAATTCTAAAACCCTCCCATTTTTTCTCCTGGCCAATCGTGAAAGTTGGCGGCCATCTTAAATACCATTCACAGCCATTATTTCACACACATCTCCACAGCGTGGGTCTGGCTCTGCAGCCCCTCTGCGCTCACACTGCGGTAAGCTTCCCCTTAATTTGTTTAAGCAGTTTGGGCTTTTAGCCCTCTCTGGACTCAGGTTTCTGGCTGTTAAGAAATCCGAACGTTTGGTATCTGAGTCTTCTCCAGCCGGCCAGGCCCAGCTGCGGGTGTGTGCAGAGAAAAGAGATGTCTTCTCTCTGGCACACCAATCTGTTTCCGAACGAAGGATGGAACCCTAGGATGCTGGAGTTCTGACTTCGTTCTTGCCCACTTATCAGTAATGGGGGGAAATCAGCAATCTAAGATTAAGATGGATTCCCAGTCTGCACTGGGCCGTGTTCTGGCTAATCTCCAGGCTTTGGGTTTCTCCGGGGAACTGTCCCCTGAGAGACTCATTTCTCTCTGTACTAAGGTTTGGCCGACATGATTTAATCAATAATCGTCGATGGCCGGCAATGGGGACATTAAATCCTAGGATGTTAATGGCTCTCAGTGAATTTTGCACACGGTCTGCGAAATGGTCTGACCTGTTGTATTTACAGCCATTCTGGCGCCTGCATTTTCTATTTTCCTCCCCTCCCAGCCCTGCTGCCCGAGTCATGCTGGCTGGGGAATCCCGCGAGCCACAGCCGCCATCTTGGACACCCCCTGGCGACTCACAGGCGCCACCTGGTGGTCCTTCTGGGTCACAGGCCTATAATTCTGCGTGCTCATGGCCATCATTTTGTGATGAAACGTGGATGCTGGGGTCACAGGCACCATCTCCCTCTCTCCTGGCCCCACTTTGTGAGATGGCTGGTACAGAAGGTGTGGTCGGAGTCCATGTTCCTTTTGCCTCTCGTCCTCCTTCCTCCATCTGCTCTGCTGGCCCAGGGTTACTCTACTGGTACAGGGTAAGCCAGTCTCCTCTTTGGCCTGCTCAATCTTTCAGGCCTTAATCTTCTTCCCCAATCTCGGTCCAGGGTGATGATGGCAAGCCCTCTGGCCTCTGCCCACGGGTTATGCCATATCTAAAAGGACTCCATTACAACAGTTCCAGGACAAATTCTCTTGCACAGTGTTGGGACTCACTAAACTTTGTTTCTCTCGACATAACTCTCTTTGATGTTTATATTTTAGCAGGTCCACTTGTTTACATGTTATGGTGCTCTCCCTCTTCGGATGCTAAACTGCCATAAGTATTAAACCTTGGAAGTCGGTTACTGATGCTCCTGACTCAGTAACAGGTGTTCGTTTGACCAGACAGACCTATACACACTCAGGGAGTTGCTGCTAATTGTAACTCTGGTCAAATAGAAACTGCTGAAGGGGCGGAAGACGTTCTCCTCAGGGAAATGCTGCTATTTAAATTAATTGATCTAGTAACAATCTACCTCATAGTTAAAAGGGCTCCCAGGACCTGCTCTCACAATTTTTCTTTCTTTCTTTAATAGCACCTTGCCTGTTAACCAAGGTAACCTCCAGCTCTCTCTGTGGCCACGCCCCACCTGCCCCCCGCCCTTCTTGGGGATTGGATCCTGACTCCCGGCCTGGGGCCCCTGACTACGCCCCCTCTGACAGCAGGAAGTAGCTCGAATAGTCGTCGCCCCTATGACCAAAAAGGCCAGGATGTTAGGTTCTGGACCCCCCCATACGGGGCAGGGGTGGGGCTGGAAGCCAGGAGGCAGGGAGACCCGCCTTCTTACCCTGCAAGGTCCAGGATTTTCCCACAGAAAGCCACTCACCTTTGATAAAAAGGGGGACGGAAGGATCCAGAAGAAGAAGAAGCTTGCGAGACAGAGAGATTCCTACACTCGTGGAAGGCTCTGTCCACACACTCCCCCCCCACACACACCCACGACACGGGTTGGGGGAGGGAGCTGCCTGGGACAAGTGGGCTGGACTAATAAAAGACTTATGGCACCTGCATGGATGATCTCGCGTGTCTGTAGAACTTGCAAACCTTACACTTATCTTCCCACAGACTGGTTGCTGCCTTTCTGTGACAAAGAGGAAATAACATTTCATGTTCTCCCAAGCTTTCCAGGTCAATATTTGGCATCAAGTTAAAATTCTTGACTGTCTGAGACTAATTGTTTATTGTTTTCTTAACTTACAAGACTACTTCTGACCTTTGCATCACAAAATGAAAAATAAAAGGAAAGCAATGTTCCTCCAGAGAACACAGTCTGCCCTATGCACTTTTATCCACCCAGGTGTTCACAAGCCTCTCTATGGAGACAGGGAAATTTGGGCTTTGTTTAGCTGTTCTGGCCTGATACTGCAAATAGGCCTTAGTTCATTCATCTAAATATTCATACAGGAAAGTTTAGAGACTCAAGAGAAGCCTATTTTATAAGCATAATGTTTTGCAAACTCCTCTTCTGACGCTAAATATAAAAAATTGCATAACATACCGAGGCACAGGATGATTATATCAGAAGTACTTTGTTCTAAAGGTGATGATTCTCATCTTCTAGCAAGTATAATGTTACCAGTATAAAGCTAGCAAAACTCCTCATTTCTAAAGTGCCAATTCTTTTATTTCCCTGGCTTCTCTAAAATAGTGACTTAATTAGTTGAAAATCATTTTTACTTAAGCAGAAATTAAAGACTTTTTAGAATTTCTTCTTCAAATTGAAAGTAATCTGTTACTTTTCATTGGGACATTTAAGAGCCCATGGAGAGAAATTTTATACAAGTGCTGTTTATAAAATATTTATGTCATCATTTCCATCCAAAGAAGATGCTTCCTATTACTGAAAAATATATATTTCATTTTTTGTCAGTTACCATTATTGTATAGTAATGTGATTGTGTAAATTTATACATTTTATTGCCTAGGTGGTTTTCTCTTATAGACGTTATGTTTTCTGTATTACATCCTAATTTCTGAAACAAAGACTATTGCTCAAAATAACAGAAACAGAGAACCAGAGCTGAATTTATTCTTTATGCTATATTAATGACATATACTCCTATTTACTATAGTTCTCATTACTAGCTCATTTTTAATATCTAGTTGATCTTTATATGCATTTTAAATTGTATAATTTTTAAAATAGAAAATAGAACCATGGCTAGTTCTAAGTAGTGGGAATACAGGTGATTTTTGTATTCTTTTTATGAATAATCTATAAACCAATTAGTTCAAATGACGACTTATTACTCAAGATCATTAAAATGATTAGAATCTAGATAGTTTTATTAAAGGATGAATTTTCCAGTCATTAATAAACAATTCATCGACAAATGTTTCCCAACTCAGGGTCTCTAGGAGGAGTTCTATACAGAAAATTTAAGAACTAAAGCATGCCAGATGATTTATCCTTAAAAAACTAAATTTTGGGAGAGATGAGACAATTATTTCCACTCTCCAGGTTTCATTTTTCTCATTTAGGTGCTCAGCAAGTACATTTACTACTTTGTCACTTCCTAATATCTTGACGCTATTATTGCCTGATATTCTTACTTGTAAAACCACCCTTTTGCTATGTGATGACATCTAGGACTTTATAATATTGCACACAGATGACTACAACTCATTGTTTTCTGTGTGCAAGAAACAGTATTTCTAGGTGGCACAATTACAAGAAAGTAAAGTTTAATTAGTTCAACTTTAAGGCAAAGAAGTTAAGACAGGTGTCATTGCAAGAATTTTCCCAAGGTTACCTATATTTAAGCTACATAATCAAAATTCAGATTCCATTTTTCTCCAAGGTCACCGCCTTGTTCAGCTCTAGTGAGTACTATTACCTGGCAGCCTAAAGAGAAAAGAGCCCTATCCCATCAAACACTAATATTCTCTGTTCTGACTATGAAAGTTCTGTAAATTCCTTCTCAATATACCAGGCCCCTCCCAATGGCCCACAATCAAATGTGACAAATGGTTTGGACTTCCTAGCACACCACTAAGTACGCCAGTTGGTGATCATAGACTTATCTGCTCCCTGTATGAATTTATCATTGAACAGACAGCTGCATTCTTGATGCTGAGAAAGGAAGCTGCTGATTGAAGCTTCCATTGTCATTACTCTCTTTCTGACTTAACTCAGAAAAATAACATAAAAATGAGAAAGCTGACCTATCTATGGATTCATTTTTATACAGTTTTACTTTAGAATAGCCACAATCAATGAAAGTTCTAACATTCATATTTCACAGGCTGCTGTCAGATATTAAAGTTGCTTCACCTGTGCTGACTGTGTTAGGTGAGAGGCTAAGTTTCCTGACTTCAAACTACCCCTGGTAATTTAGCATGATTCTGGGGCTATATGTCTAGACCCCAGGGAAATTTGCTTTTACTTTGATAATCTGGGATTTCTCAACACTACTGTAATAGCTGAGTGACCTCTCATGTTCTAAAAAGAAAATGCCCACCTTTAATCTCCCAAAGGATTCTCCTATTGGCTTAAATGAGGCCCTACTAACTCCTTCAGATAATATCAAGTAATGTGATAGAGGGAACTGGCAGAAAAGAAGAAAAGTACATGGAACTATTGGCATTAAATAAAATCTCAAGTAATAATGCTAACTGCCAAGTATTATTTGCAGAAAAAGCACTTTTTCCAGGAAATTGCATGATATGAAAAAAGAACAAAAATATAAATAGAAACTGAATACTGCTGCCACTATTATCTAAGCTAATGTATTTTTCATTCAATAATTTAACTTCTAAACATATTTTAAATTTTGCCACCAGGGGAGAAAATAATAATGAATATGTTCATATAAAATTATATCAAATTAAGAATTAGAAATATTAATTCTAAGGGATTTGAACAGCTCTTGTGATTCTTTTTAAATTTTTCATTAAAGTGGATTAGTGAAATACAAGTAGCAGTATCAGTAAGAGGAGTTTAAAATGCTGCATAAAATATGCAACTTTTCACAAACCTGGTGATGTTCATTGAGTAAAGGTTATTCATATGGGAAAATTGGCTTGTCTAGAATCACCACAGATTATATTATCTGGAAAAAATAATTAATGTGGCAAGAAGAAAGTGCCTTCGCAGAGCATTCATATCAATGCTAGGCCCCATGGGAAAAGCAAAAGGCATTAAGCTAAATTTCCATGCAGCAAAGTTGTGGCAACTTTGAGTTAGACAAATTCCGTTGGAGAAAGGAGAGAACTGGTATTGAGATAAGGAAGCCTAAAAAACTTACTTTACTTTACAGCCGGGTTTGTTGGCTCACTCTTGTAATCCCCACGCTTGGGAGGTGGAGACAGAAAGATCACGCAAGTTCGAATCCAGCCATGCTGGCTTAAGAGACCCTGTTTTCAAATTTAAAAAATGCAAAAAATAGGTCTAGGAGTGTAGCCTAGAGGTAGAAGGATTTCCAGTAACCCCAGTACCATGCACACACAAAAAATCTTACTTTACAAAAGCCATTATTATTTGGCATTGGCATTTTCCTGAGTTGGATGGTTCTTTCTGTAATGACAGTTCATCACATGTCTCTTTTTACCCAAAATGGTCATTTTAGATTTCAGTGTAATCCAATTCACTGTAAGACTTCTCATTACAGAAACTGACTATATAACCACTTTTTTCTGTTAAAGTACCTTTGATTTTACAAGTAGTCCCCTTAGAAAAGGTTGAAATATATTTTTATCAGTTTTCTTCTACCAGGTCCACCTAACATAACAAAGTGTTCTGCATTTTTAAGTCAAAATTTGAAAACAAAATGGCTTGCACTGTGACATAAAATAATTTTCTCTATTATTATATGTATCTCCAAGCAGTTTCTCATGCTAAGATTTTTTGAGAAAATATTCAGTCTCAATTATGTTGGCCCCTTGTATTTTTCACTTTGCTCTGCATTTCTCCCATAGAAATACTAGAGCTGCTATGAAAGAAAAATAAATTTCAATGACATAAAGCACAATAAAGGTGACTTTATCCAAGTTCATACAATAAAGAAGCCCATAACAATGGTATTTTGCCATGGGAAGAGAGACTGAACTCCATTTGAAATAATAGATGGACAAATGAGAACATATAGCTAAGGAGAAGAGTTGTGGGTCAAAGAAAGGAAAATTACAAAGAAAGATCAGGAATAAGGGGAATCTTGTCTAAATTGGCCTAACAGGATTCTTGCTAAAAATAGGTCAGATTGATCACATATCACCTTCCTGAGATGGAGGATGAGAACTGAATATATATTGAGGATGAGAAGGTATCAATGGCTAACCTGACTTAGTAGCATTCTTGCTAAAACTAGACTGCAGGAGAAAGGGCACTACATTTTACAAGTAATAGAACCTTTGACAAGGCTCAGGAGCCTCCCAAGCGTGGGGATTACAAGCTTGTGCCACCATGCCCGGCTAGAAGGTACATTTCAAGACCCTTGGAAAGGATGCTTAAAACCATGGAGAAAAATTAACCCTATGTCTACTATGCATGCATATATATGATGAAATATAATGTATAAATGAGACCCAGTAAAAGATTAACTGTAACTAATAATAAAATGGAATAGCAATAATAATATTTAATTATGATTATTTCTTTTTATATATTTTTATTGGTGCATTGGAGTCAAACATCTCAATGGAATATAAGACTTGTGAGGATATACAAGCACACATCACCCAATTAGCCTTTATCCAATCCCCATCCCATTCTCACCCCTCCCTCAATCCCATGCTTGATTTAGTGATTGACTTTGATATACTTGTTTAAGTAGATCATGTGCTTTAAAGATATTCCATCTTCTCCCCTCCTGTCTACTCTGATAGGTTACCTTAATTGCTCCTCCATAGGGCCCTTTCTTCAACTAGAGTTCCTCCTATTACCCATTTCTTCCTACTTTTTGCATATTAGGGAAAGCATCTGATTTTTTATTTTCTGTGATATTTCCCTGTGGATACCACATTGCAGGCTCCAATCCCAGCCTCTCAGGCCCCGCCACTGGCCTCACCACACTGCAGGTTCCAATCCCAACCTCATTGGCCCTGAAACCAGCCTCACCTCATGGCAGGCTTTAATCCTGACCTCACAGAGCTTGGCACCAGCCTTGCCACCCAGAATTCTCCTATCCTGGCCTTGGAGGCCCCAGCACCAGCCTCCAAAAATGGCAGGCTTTGACCCTGGCCTCACCACATGGCAGTATTATATCCTGGCCTTGCTGGCCCTGGCACCACCCTTGCCACCAGACAGGCTCCTATCCTGGCCTTCCTGTGCAGTGGGCTCTGGTCTCTGTCACTGTGAGCAAGTCGTCTACAGATGTTTCCTTTTTTCTTCCATTTTTTTTTAATATGAGAAAGCAGTACATGCCTTTGGCAAAAGCTGGGAGCCCGAATACCTGCTGGCAATGAATTTTGTCTTCCCTCCAAATGCAGAGGTCTACATCTTCACTACATAGAGCAGGCTCTGCTACTCCACGTGCACCCTGGCCTCCTGTGCTACACAGAGGAGTATGGTGGCCATGAGGGCTGATGTCTCCCAGAACACACAGCAATGCCGCCCAAACTGGCTATTCGGGCCTCCCTCTGATATGCCCCTAACACTTTTACCACTTAGCATGTTGTCCAGAATTCCCCAGCATGTGGGGCAGGAGCAATCTACTTCTGGGAAGATTTTCTCAAAAGTTCAGGGTGGATTGGACTGGATCTGTCTGCCCCTCCAAACACTGGTCACCACCGCCACTGCTACTGCCACTGCCATCTCGGTTCTCTCCTGAACACCTGTCCCACACAACATGTTTTCTGGAATTTCTGAGCATGTGTAGTAGTAGCAGTGTACATTTGAGGAGATTTCTTCAAAAGTTTAAGGTAGATTGGATTGGATCTCTGCCTCTCCCAAATACTGGCCACCGCTGCTGCTGCCATGGCCATCTCGGATCTCTTCCGATCACCTTTCCCACACAGCATGTTGTCCTGAATTCCCAAGCATGTTCGGCAGTAGCATTCTACTTTTGGGGAGATTTCTTCAAAAGATCCAGGTGGATTGAATCAGATCTCTATCTCTCCCAAATACTTGGTTCTTTCCCAGACAACTTTCCCACACAGCATATTGTCCAGAATTCCCAAGCCTGAGCAGTGATAGCAATCTATCTTTGGGCTGATTTCTTCAAAAGCTCAAGGTGGATTGGATCATATCTCTGCCTCTCCCAAATACTGACTGCTGCTGCCCCTGCCACCATCGCCATCCTCCTGGTTCTCCCCGGAGCACCTTTCTTACATGGTATGATGTACAGAATTCCTAAGCATGTGTGGCAAGAGCAGCCCCCCTTTGTGGAGATTTTTTTCCAAAAATTCAAGATGGATTGGGTAGGATTTGTCTGCATCTCCTGAATACTGGCTACCACCGCCGCCATCTTAGCCCCTCTCCAATATTTTTTAATAAAAGAAAACAGTATGTGTGTTTTGAAGAGGTTGTGAGATCGAGCACTTAGTAGCAATGGATTGTATCTCCCCTCCAAGAGCAGAGGCCACAGCCTCACCTCATAGAGTAGGATCTGCTGTTCTGAGTGCACCATGGCCCCCAGCACAGCATAGAGAATCATGGTGGCCAGGCACACTGAGCAACCCAGTATGAGGGTGGGCTTCTCACCTGGCACTGCTGGGCTCCCTCAACCATGCCCAGATCATTTTTCTTACAAGGTATATCATTAAGAGTTCCCCAGCATGCACGGCTAAATTGGCCTTTTCTCTAATCTCTTCTGGGATGTTCTTCCAAAAATCACTTTTCTTGTGTGTCAGGAGCCTCGTTGTCATCTCGCTTCTAATTTCATCATTATCCACTCTCTCTCCTATATTCTAGATAGAAAGTCATGGCTGGAAATGTCTCCTTAAGTTGTCCCAATCAGATATTAAGCCAAAATCTGGTGTTTAGGGCTTCTCTGAGGAATGAATGTCCTTTTTGGTGGCTGAGGTCGCCACTGCGACTGTGGCCGCAGCCGTCTTGCCCCTCCCCCACTAATAATAATATTTAATTTTAAAAGTTATGCACATTATTATTTCTCGCTCTCTTTCTCTCTATCTCTTTCTCTTTCTCATCTTATTGTACTATATTCACCCTTCTTGAGATTATGAGAAATAGTGCAATGTCCTCATGATAATATGAAATGAGCTGAATGATAGGCATTGTGACAGTTTTAATATTTTAACTGTACATCAGAAAAAGGAACATGGAGCCATAACAATGCTAGTTGATCATGGGTAACTCAAAGTGAAGGAGATGAAACTGCAGATGAAGATGACTACTGCACAACACATGGACCTCAGAGTCCAGTTTTAAAGAGAGCCTAGAATTATTCACATCTGCATCATACCTGCAAAGTCAGTCAAAAGACAAAATTGAAACAGTGATCTCTGCTTAATGGTGATGTGGGGAGGGGTAGAGTGTGAAGACAGATCAGTTGAAACTTAAAATTAAAGGACATTTGAATACAGTTAGAATTAAAATTTGAAAGAATGCAGGGGATAAAACAAAAGATACAATAGAAATATTTCTAAACTAGCAAGGCAGTTTTCACATCTTAAAGATAATTTGACAGAATGGCTCCTTAGATGATAACATTAAGCGCCATTCACTGCCTGCCAAAGAGAGGACAAGTTGATTATTGCTCAGGAAAAACACTGTCTATTCAAAAGAATGAAAATAATACTAATCACCAAGGAAACGATAACTAAACTAAGATGAAAAGTTGATAGACATTAAAAGAAAATATTGAAATTGTCCAAGAACTGCTTTGTAAAAGCGCTGTCTGAAAAGAGATGGAGTGTTGCAGGAACTGAAGCCAATAGAAGACTGGAGGAAGAATATCTGACTGTGGCCCATGGCATAATCAGATGTATATTTCAAAGTGAACAATCTGTTATGTGATGTGTGGAGAATTGATTGTATGAGACAAGATTAGATGAGTAATGATTATTCAAGAGGATAGTGCAATATTCTGGATAAAAATATGGTGTGAGAAAAAGATAACATGAGATGCAATTATGAAGTAAAATGGATGAGATTTGGTAAAAAGATTGACTATTGAGAAGTTTGAGAAAGAGAAATATCAAGGAAACCTTCCAATTTCTAGCTTATTATAAAAAATGGATATTGGCTCACTGAAGGAAGAAGATCCTATTGTAGATAAAAGGAAACATTATAATTTTAATTTGTGATAAGTTGAATTTCAAGTAGTTGCTGAATGGAAAATTATCAAGTACAAAACTGACATGCAGATTATGAGAGGAGAATAAAGGTCATATGCAGAGATTTTTTTTTAAAAAAAGAACCTCACTGATAGAGGTAATAATTTAAGCCCTGAATTATAAATTGCTATCACTTGCAAATAAAACCATGGAAATTTTGAATTTTTGAAAGACTGATTTTTTCCCTTAATCCACTTTCATCTCTAGTTCTTTCTCAGGTCTGTGACTGTCACATTATTTTTCTATTGAACTGGAGGATTTAGGTTGAAAGTGCCCTTAAAATAGAGACTAGCAGAGATCATCCTCTCTAACTCCCTGTCTCTGCCCTCCTACTGAAATGTGTAGACTCAAGCAGGTGACCTTCTTCAAGGGGCCTTTCACCAAACAGCTAACATCTTGGTATCCTGTTCTGACTTCCAAACCACTAGCACTGTAAGAAAGTAGATTTCTGTTGTTTAAGTCATCCAGACTAAGTTATTCTGTTATGCATCCCATGTTGATTAATACAGGGCCTTTCTAGAGGAATCCATGTACAGGATCTCAAGAGTCCTCTTCCAACTGAATCACACAGTATGTGCATAATTCCTCTAGTAATGAATGGTGGAAACATTGTAAACTATTTTCTAAAAGAGAAACTCATTTGGAACTTAGTGTTTAGGGTTTTAAGTAGACTCTGTTTATGCAAACACCCTCTGTCCAGTGTGTACCAAAACTTAGGTAGGAAAACAGGTGTTTGGTAAAACTTATCATTTTTACAAACAGGTTAGGCTCAGTGACTCATTTGTATTAGTTTGGGGAATGATGGGAACCCTCCTAAAATCCCAAATGCCATCTAATTGCCTGTCTTGCAAGCAGGCATTGCAATAAATAGTGGTTTCAGAATTGCTATTTTGACTTTTTTTTGTCAATAGTTTAATCTGGATTCCATGAAGTAGAGAAAAGGAAACATGAAAGCTGGGTGTGGTGGTGAATGCATGTAATCTAAATACTAGGAAAGTGAAATCAGCAGGATCCTAGATCCAAGGATAGCCTCAGCACCTTTATGAGAACTTGCTTCAAAATACAAAATAAAATAGGGCTTAGGGTGTAGCTCAGATGTAGACTGCCTCTTAATTCAGTCTGCAGCTCCAAAAAAAAAAAAAAAAGAAGCAAAGTATTGAAAAATGAAGGTCTTCAATGGCTCATTCATGTCAAGATAAAATGTCTGATAGCTTGAAAACTCACTTTATGTAAGTGAGCCTCAGGACCTGAGCCATGGAGTGTCATTGGGATGAAAACCAAGACTGCCACATTACCTGGATTTGACTGGTTAGTGCCACCAGATGAAGAGTTTGACAGCATAGGAACTGCCAAGGAAACATACGTGGCATGTGAGACCATCTGGCGTAAGAAGTTGAAAGAATTTTATCTTTGTAATAATATAAAAATATTATCTGCCAAAGTCAGTGTAGAGGGAGTCTGTATACTGTGGTGAGATGAAGGCACCAATGGGGAACATGTAGGCAGGGCTCACTTTATTTAGAACCAGGTTATTTTAGCCTGAACCCCAGACTGATGGCTTCAGTCTAAAATTTTTCTTTATTGTTACAATTAATTTGGGTGGGGAAGGAGAAAGTCACACAAATACACATAAATACTCCCCACCCTTGAAATGGCATAATTTTTCAAGGTATAACAGATACTTTAAGAGAGTTTAGTGCCTTGTACTTCAGGCAGGAAGACAGCCTAAGGGACATATCATGATGAAGACTGCATGAAGACTCTGGAATTCAGAGAAGACATTTTTATTCTCTACTCTACTACATTCCAAACAAACAACAACAACAACAACAAAAAAAAAAAAAACAGTGTGAAGACTGTACTTTTGGAAGCATTCACACTGATGAAAATAAAAATTTGAATATTGCCAATAATGTTTGATGATATTTCTAAATAAATGATTTAACAGAAACTAAACTAAACAAACACAATATTTGGTCCAAAACAGAATGTTAAATAAACCTACCATACGTATTTTATTCTGTAATAATTCAGTATCACAATTGAAAAATATTTTATGCTCTATCTCTTGATATTCAAGAAGGAAGGTGTCATATTGCTCACCTATGGACAAAGGACAATTTTAGGAACCATTTCCAAGTGACCTGCTTATTATCAGCTTTGGCAGCATGCCACATGGCAATAACATATTTATCTACACACTCACATAAGCATATAAATATATAGATACACTCACATATACAAAGATACTCACATAAATAAACACAGAACTCTAATAAATTATCAAACCAGATTAGTAGGACATGGAAAACTCCACATTTTAGTTGGTAGGGCCAAAGGATGAGTCACTTTCAAAGCCTGATTGCAGCCGTAGACTGAAGTGTGAATGTTTCTGTAGGACTGAGCTATTATCCTATGAAGTCTACACTAATTCCAGGAGTTAGAGCCAGGAGTGAATACAGTTTTGGGGTACTCAGCTGCTCTTGGAGAATTGATTTTGGGTATGGAAAAAATTATACTTTTTTATATCAGAAAAGGACACATGATCTAAGAGTAGATGAATGAGGAAGGTGATATCTCCAAAGGTGGCCCAGTTCAAGCAATGGCCATCAGACCTCACCGCCTAGCAATGAGAATGGAGGATTTAAACCCTGTTTGCTTAGGAGCAATTTCCCCATGACTCACTCCAGAAAAATTTGCATTTAATTTTAGTCATATATCTTAATGGGGTACAAGATGGTAGCGATATACATGAACACATCACTTTTTTAGTCCTTCCCCAATTCATTTCACTTTTTTCGAGTTTATTGAAATATTTTCTTATGAAGTAGTATTTGATTTTAATTTAATACTTCTTTCTTTTTTGTTGATATTACTATATTTTTTTTCTTTCTTGAATGTCCTTAACAGGATTTTGAATCATGGGGGGTTTTGCCTAAAAAAAAAAAAAAAAAGAAAAAGAAAAGGTCACCTTCATTTTTCTTTACTTTTCAGAATATTTTGTACAAGACTGAAGTCATTTCTTTCTTAACTGTTTGGATGAATTCACTATTAAAGCCATCTGCTTCTGTAGTTTTCTTGTGGGAATTTATCTAAGTTAAAAAAAATTAATTTATTTGACAGATGCCTCACTACATAGGGTTATATGTCATCTCTTAAGTTTGGTAAATTTTATTTGTAGAGGGTTGTGTTCACTTCATGAAAATTATCATTTTTTGCCAAAGTTGTTTATCATGTTTTTTTATTTATATTCATATAGTTTATATATACTTTTCTATTTTATTTTCCTTATTCCGTTTTCTTGATCAATATTTTATGTATTTAACAATTTTATTTATTAAAATTTAATACATATTTTTATTTATTTTATGAATTGATTTAATTGAATTAATTTATTTCTATTAAAATGCTTATTAGTTTTTCTTTTTTCCATAGTCTTTTTTTTTTAGAAGAAAATTCAAATAACTGATTGTCACTCATTGTTCTATTTCATATATGCATGCATATAAATTTGGTTCTCTTTAAATGTTGCCTTCATTTTATCCCACAAATTTTTGTGTTGTATTTTACTGTAGTTCACTTAAACAATTTTTAATCCACATACTATCTTTTTACTTTCATCTATTACTTTCATCATATATTTAGAAATATAATACATCATTATTTCCAGGAAGTAGACAGTTTTCTAGTAATAAATTTTTTTGCTCATTCTCAACTTTAGCTCATAACTAGAAAACAGATTTTGCACTATTTCAAAATTTTAAATTATGTTGAGATGTTATAAGTCATATAATGTTCAATTTTTATTAACCTCACATGCACACTTGGAAACATGATAAAGTCAGTACCTGTTTGGTACTCCTTTATATATACTTTAATTAGTGGAAATATGTTCATTGTGACTTTTTGTCTTTGTTCTTTTTTGAGTGAGTATTTATCGCCTATAGAGAAACTATTTCTCCAGGTGAGTTTTAGGCAAATTAATGTTTTACTTTTGCCTCAGTTGATTCTAATTTTCAGCTAACTTTAAGAATACTCCTGAGAAAGATTGATAATTTAATCACTAATATCGTCCATGAATGGATGACAGTAATCTAATGCACATGTCTATACTAAAATTCATTTCAGAATGTTTTATAGAATAACTCATTAGCACTGTGATCTAAAAAGAGAGTTTTCCCCCCAATAAGTGAAATAAAACTAAAACATTTTTTCATAGAAAATATTTTCTAATGTTATAGTATTTTATAAGTATATATGGTTAATGTAGAAAGAAAGCATGATAGTTCCAAATGATCTATCTTTAAGATTTTAATATTTTGACAAACATCTAGTATTCTTGATGGTTGAATACACAACAAATCACAAAAGCATTTTATTATAAATTATTTTCCTCATAAAACATATTCATATTATATTTGGAAACAGCAACTAATAAAAGAAAAAAACAAAATGCAATCCTCAATTTAGATGTGGCACTAAACTGCTAGTCTAAAAGCAAAGTTTGCCCCCAGACATTTTTGTTTGGCCCAAACAATGCTTCTAAAAATCATGGAAACTTCCGTCTTAATGGAATACAAGATGTAGAGGCATATATGCACACATCGCTCATTTAGCCCTTACCCATTGATCCCTTACCCAATTCTCACTCTATCCCCCCCCCCCTTCTTCTTTTTCATGTTTGGCTTAGTGATAGACTTTGATTTGTTTGTGAATGCACATCAAGTGCATTAGGAAATTTCCCTCTTTCCCTTCCCATTTCCCTCTTTCCCTTCCCATTCCCCTCAGTTAGGTCACTTTATTTCCTCCTCTATGATTTCTCCTTCCTTCTCTCGAGTTCTTATGACCATTTTTCTTTCTAGCTACCACATATTGGGAAGAATGTTGATTTTTTTTTTCTTTTTGTGGCTGACTTATCTCACTTAGCGTAATACTTTCCAGTTCCATCCATTTTTCTGTAAATGACATAATTTTGTTCTTTCTTATGGCTGAGTAAAATTTTAATGTTTATATATCCCATAGTTTTGTAATCCATTCATTTGTTGATAGATATCTTGGCTGGTCTCATAGTTTGGCAAAATGTAAATTGTGCTGCTATGAACATAGATATGCATGCATTAGTTTGGTAGTTTGATTTTTATTCTTTTGGGTAGATACCCAGAAGTGGTATTGCTGGATCCTATGGTAGGTTCATTCTCATTCTTCTGAGGATCCTCTAACTATGTCATGTCAGTGGTATTTATTTTCTTTTTCTTCTTTTTTCTTTTCATTTATTTATTTATTTATTTATTTATTTACTTTGCAGTAATGGGGATTAAATCCAGGGGCATTCTACTTTTGAGCTACACTCACTCACAGTGTTATTTTTTGTTCTTTATTTTGAAATACTAAGTTGCAAATGGCCTCACTAATAAAAGTATTTTTGATGAATTTGTTAGATAATTTTAATTAGGTAGAAGTTAAATATGTAAGGTTTTAATTTAAAACAATTCCTAAGAAAATTCTAGTATATCGTAAAGAGGAATAGCAATAGAAAAAAAGAACTAGAGGAAACTTACTTGGACCTAGTTATTGCCTCCTAAGACATTCCTTTCCCTTCTTTAAGTTCCAGGCCTTGAAGCAAAGAAGCACTAAGTAATTTTCCACAATGAGTGTCATGGTCAACATTCCCACTCTTGTACTCCAAAATGACTGATCAAACAATGTAGAGGACTGAAGAATATTTATTTGTTTTTAGAAATTCCTGAGTTCAATCTGTATCAGGCCTGGTGTACAGAGGTCAGGGCATGGTGATAGGAAGCAGAAATAAAGCACTAGGCTCTTCTCTCACATCCTGGAGGCCAGAAGCAGAGCAAAAGCTAAAGTGAGATGGGTCATAGGAGGAGCTCCAGATGAAAAAAGAAGATCCTATAGAAAAGCAAATAAGGCAACCTAAATGAGGGATGGGAGGGGGGGCAAAGTCTCCCTAAGGCACATGATGTATTTAGACAAACACATGGATTTCAGCCACTAAGCCAAGTATGGGAGGGAGGGTTGTGGAGGGAAAGGAGTGGGGATTAGATGGAGGCTGACTGGGTGATGTGTGCATGTATGTCTACACAAGTTTTTTTTTTTTTTTAATCTCACTATGATGTATGAATACAATGCACCAATAAAAAAAAAATAGGAGGAAGAACTATGCAATCTCCAAGGTCACAGGTCACACCTCTAGGAACTCCTTCCTAGCAACCAAGCCAATGTCCAACATTGCTACCTCATTTTCCTTAGAGCAACAGGACATTCTAAGTCCAGATCATTACATTGAGCAACACATATAAGGATTATGTTTTGTATTTTTTTTTTTTTTGTGGTACTGAGGATGGAAGCCAGGGACATTCTAACTCTGAGCTACACCTCTATCCCTATTTATTTATTCCTTCCTTTCTTTCTCTTTCTTTCTTTCTTTCTTTCTTTCTTTCTTTCTTTCTTTCTTTCTTTCTTTCTTTCTTTTTGTGGTACTGGGGGGTGAAACCCAGGGGCTTTCTACTCCCGGACCTATTTTATATTTTATTTGGAAACAGGGTCTTACTAAGTTGTTGAGAGCCTCACTAAGTAGCTGAGGCAGGCTTCGAACCTGCATGATCCTGCTGTCTCAACCTCCCAAGTGCAGGGATTACAAGCATGCATCACCACACCTGGCTCATTTATTCTTTATTTTGAAGTAGGGTTTCACTGAATTACAAAGGGCCTCAGTAAGTAGCTGAAGGTG
Source organism: Muscardinus avellanarius (assembly GCF_963383645.1). Classification (NCBI taxonomy): domain Eukaryota; kingdom Metazoa; phylum Chordata; class Mammalia; order Rodentia; family Gliridae; genus Muscardinus; species Muscardinus avellanarius. The sequence continues at coordinate 24,322,250 of NC_137790.1, read as the reverse complement.
TCTGCAAACCACAATCATCCTGTCTCAGCTTCCTGAATGATAGGATTATAAGAGTGCACCACCAGACCCGCCACATTTTTTTAACTAGTCAGATGGTTCAGTGTTCAAAATCTAAGGTCGATGTCACTTAACATTGTTTAATGTTAACAGAATGTAATAATAAGTTTTTGGATGATAGTGATAAAAATGTAGCATTTCTAGAATCGGAGTATAAGTTTAGAGGGAAACTGTAGAAAAAAGGATTGCTCATATGCCCTTGAGTTATGTGAAATCAGAGGTTATGACATCTTTCTGCCTAATTGGCAGTAGGCATGACTGAGACAAAGATATATTACCAAAAAAGAAGAGTCAGGATGCCCAGTACTGTTTGAAGTTAGAGCAGAATAAGTATTCCAGTTATTTTTAAGAAGAGAAAAAAAAATTGCTGTAAAAGAATAAGAACTGATTTTCTTTTTTTTTTTTTTTTCAGATGAAGAGATGTATAGAGGAAAACAGAATTTGGATATATCTTAGCACTAACAGAAAATCAGTTGCCTGATTTCTTTGAGTCCAGATTATGGAATGTGCTTTAATGGAGCAAAACCTGATAGTGATATCTATTGATTTATCCATTTATTCATTCAGTTATTCATACATGGTAGTAGGGAAAGTGTTGGGGTCTGCACAACCGCCTGACAAAACCACAAAAACTTCTGATAAATCAGCAACATGTAGCGCCTAGCGGATATAGAGGGCATAACTACTCCCCTTGTCCCCACTAGCCCAATTTGGTAATGTTGAGCCTTATTGGCTCATATAATGCTTCCATGCTCATGAACCCCTCGTGCATTATATAATGATTGGCTACAAGTTATGTGCTTTGAGCATGCAAGAGTGACCTTTAGCTTGATAGGTTAGAATAGTTTTCTGTTGGAAATCCCCTTTTGTGGTTTTGCGCTTTATAAGGAAGCCTGCTTGCTCAATAAACGAGTTCCTGCTTGACACAGCTCCTGGCTCCATGTGCTTCTGTTTGGGGCTGTCAGCACTCATCTTCCTTCTCAGCCCCACCACTGATGGGCTGGACACGTCAGGATAGGGCCCAGAAAATTTTGAACTCTGAGCTAGGCTCCCAGCCATTTTCATTTGAAACTGAGTGAGGGTTGTGATAAGTTGTTGAGGTTGCCCTAGAACCTGCTATTCTCTTAGTTCAACTTCCAAGTACTTGGATTACAAGCATGAACCACAACTCATGCCACAATAGCAGCAAGTCTTCTTTGAAGAAAAATATCCAGAATATACAAAGAGCCCAAAAGACACTACACCAGCAAAACAAACAACCCAGTTTAGAAATGGGCAACTGAATTGAATAGACACTTCACAAGATATACAAATGGCCAATAGATACATGAAAAGATGTTTTACATCATTAGCCATCAGGGAGATGCAAATCAAAACTACAATGAAATTCCATCTAACCCCAATAAGAGCAGCAAGCAAAAAGAAGTCAAATAACAACAAATGCTGGTGAGGATGTGGAGAAATAGGAACTCTTTTACATTGTTTTTGGGAGTGCACATTAGTTTGGCCACTATGGAGATCAGTGTGGAGATTCATTAGAAAACTGGGAATAGGGGCGAGTTCACCGGACGGCACCAGACCAACACACTCAACAGCCTACCAAACTCCAGAGAGGAGCAGCGGACAGCAAACCAAGGTGAGCCGCTGCGGAACAGCCAGGCAGGATTCGGCAGATTTCTCCACGCAGGGAGCATTTAAAGCTCCCAGGGGCTGGGCTCAGCGCACACTGCAGGGACCCAGAGTGGAGTTCAAAAACAGAAAAGAAATACGCCAGCCTCACGGCCGAGGGCATAGCAGCAGCGCCATATTGCCACCGGCGGCAACAGCAGCGAATTCACTGAGTCCACAACAGCTCCATCTGCGCACTCAACAGTGAGTCAAATTGGGGCCCCTAGAGGGGAAATCTCAGTACTGTACTCCCAGGGACTTGACCCAGTGGGAGAGTGGTGGTGGCAGAGATATTACACCATAGGAGAACACCCAACCTGGCACCCCCCATGGTCTAAAGCAGCCTCGATTGACTCCCAGGGTTTGAGACTCTGCGATACAACCCAGCAAAGGAGTAGTGGGAACTGAGATACCATAGACTTGAGATCAACAGCACCTTAAGTGAAGTCATAGTGACCCAGGGAAGAACTCAGAGAAGGCACAAAGTTCCAAAATCATGGGAAAGAAGAATAACAATGGAGCAATGAATGCCCACAACCCCACAACATCAGAACCTGATAAAACAGAAATGCAGAGATTTATAGAAGATCAAATCAGGAAAATAACTGTAGAAATAATAGAGGTGTTTCGAAAAGAATTCAGAGAGAGCCAAAGAGAGATAAAGGATGCAATTAATGAAGTAAAGGCCTCAATTCAAAGTACAAACAACCGATTAGACCACATGGAGAATAGAATCTCACTCCTAGAAGATGATCATTCAAAAAATGAACGCATAGTTTCTAATTTAGAAAAAAAAATCCGACAGCAGGAATCTTACATTGAAGAAATATGGGCCCATTTTAAGAGAGTTAACCTAAGAATAATTGGAATAGAGGAGAGAAAAGAAGGTGAAACCAAAGGGATTAACAATCTTTTCAAGGAAATAATAGCAGAAAAATTTTCCAGACATAGAGCAAGAGGTCGATACACAGGTCCAGGAAACTTATAGAACTCCCATTAGAGAGGATCAGAGAAGAGGATCCCCATGCCACATAATTGTCAAAATGACCACTGTGGAAGCCAAGCAGAGAATCTTAAAGGCAACAAAAACAAAGGGCCAAGTGACATTCAGAGGTAAACCAATTAGAATCACTCCAGACTTCCCAAACCAAGTCATGAGAGCCAGAAGGGCTTGGAGTAACATATTCCAAACTCTGAAAGAAAACAACTTCCAGCCAAAAATTTCCTACCCAGCAAAACTTTCTATCAAATTAGATGGGGAAATAAGAAGCTTCCACGACCAACAGAAACTGAAGGAATTTATGTCTTCAAAACCAGCGCTAGAGAAAATACTCAAAGAGATTTTGATACAAATACAAAGAAGAAATAGGTAACGCACACCAGAACCAGAGAAACAAGATTTTCCATCCAAGAGACAACTAAGATTGGTTATCTGTGGAGACTTATTATTTATGTTAATCTTTTACCTATCTCTAAATTGTATTGTTTGCTCTTATTGTTGCTAATTTTTAGGATTTCTAGTTGGAATATTAATATACCTTCAGATATAGCATTTGGAAATATTTTATCCCATTCTATCAGTAACTTTTAACTCTGTTTACATTGTCTTTGGATATACAATATTTTTTTTATTTTTTAGGGAGTTTATTTACCCTTTTGTTGCCTGCTCCATTGGAATCATATCCAAGAAATCACTGCCAATTTCAATGTTGTGAGGTTTTATGACCCAGATTTTCTTCTAAAAGTTTATAGTATTAAGATTTATACTTAGGTCTTTTATCTATTTTGAGTTAATATTTGTAAATATGTTAGGTAAGGGTCCAATTTTATTATTTTTCATGTAATTATTCTTTTTCAACAATATTTAGTTAAAAGATTATTATTTCCTCCACCAAATGTCCGTGGAAACCTTGTCAAAAATAACTTGACAATATATGGAAGAATTTATCTCTAGGCTTTTATTTAACTCCAATGGTTTATATTTCTGCCTCTGGAACAGTACTACACTGTTTCAATTATTGTAGCTTTATATGGTTTGAAATCAGAAAATATACATCTTCTAGCTTTGTTCTTCTTTGAGATTGTTTTGGGTATCTAGAGTCCATATTCCATATCAGGATAGATTTTTTTCTGAAAAATAAATAAATAAATGTATGATAGCTTCACCTAAAAAGAAAAGAAAAGAAAAAAATATTCTCTGGTAAGAAAGAAAGCAAAAAGAAATATTGAACTGTTATCATTTAGTCATCAAAAGCTTGGTATCAGACAAATAAAACTGTTTTGTGAGATTATCATTATTAATATTGGATAAATTGCTATAAAAATATATGTCAACCACTAAGCCAAGCATGGGAAGGAGGGACGGAGAGGGAATGGGGTGGGGATCAGGTAGGGGCTAACTGGGCAATGTGTGCATGTATGTCTACAAAAGTATTTTCTTTATACCATTATGATGTATGAATACATTGCACCAATAAAAATTAAAATAAAAAAAGAAAACTGGGAATAGACACAGCATATGATCCAGCTATACTATTCCTGGGTATATTTCCAAAGGGTTTGAAATCAGAGAACTACAGAAACATATGCATATCCATGTTCATAGCAGCACAATTTGCAATAGCCAAAATATGGAACCAACATAGGTCTCTATCATTAAATGAATAAATTGCAACACTGTGGGAAATACAGACAATGGAATTCTACTCAATGTTAAAGAACAAAATCATGTCATTTGCAAGAAGATGGAAAGACCTGGAGAACTTTATGTTAAGTGAGATTTAGCCAAATACAGAAAGAGAAGAGACATACGTTTTCCTAATATTCTCAAGTTAGGGAATATTAGGGATATCAGAGGGACTTCAGATAATGGAGGAGAAACCTCAGCAAAGCCAGAAAGGAGGGGCAAGTGAGGAAGAAGACTGAGGTTAAATAATGAATGGAAAAGCTACATTTAAATATGTTTATACATGTAAACATAACATTGTTAACCTAGACACTTAGTATTGGGAGGGAAAAAGGGGAACAAGGGTTGAAGGGAAGGGTACCAAGTCAAGTCCTGTGTGAATATATTCTATTGTCAACATGATCCACATCATGATGTGAGACTATAGTGCATCGATACAATAAATTTATAGTATTATTTACATTTACAATAAATGTAAAGGAAAATGTATGAGAACAAGATATGGTTTAAATATAAGATAAAAAGCAATTGAAAATACTGTAAGATCAGTCTTTATCTATGGACAGAAATTTGAAAGATGGAAGAAGCTTTCTCTTTTGAACCTTAGATATGAGGAATGATTTCTTTCCTAGATTAAGATAATTTGAGATTGAATAGATATTAACTCAAGACAGATATTTCTTGTGACAAAGGCACAAATAGGTAAGGAAACTGTAGTATCTACAAGAAAAAACAATTTTGCTGTGGTTAAAGCAAGGATATGAATGGTATATCTATGATACCTACTTAACTAGATTATCTGAGCCCATCTCTCAAAATGTTAGGTGAAAAAATATGCACTATGCCGGGTGTGGTGGCACACCCTTGTAATCCCTGCACTTGGGAGGCGGAGACAGAAGGATTGTGCAGGCTTGAAGCCAGCTGCACTGACTTAAGAGATCCTGTTTCCAAAAATAAAAAAGTATAAAATAGGTCTGGGAGTGTAGCCTGGAGGTATAAGGGTTTCCAGGAATCCCAGTACCACCAAAACTACAACAAAAAAAGTACTAAAGTGACTGAAGAATTTCAAACTGTAAATAATCAATTAGGACTGTATTTTAGAAAGAGTATTATAATGTCTGTCTTGAACATTAATAAATTAGAAAAGGGTGAAACAAAAGATAGAGAAATAAGATAGTGACAAGCTGTTAAAGAAGAAGTAACACAGAATATTGTAGGGATAATAAGTTCAGTAGAAAGGATATGAATGAGGGGAAGAAAAAGAAATATGAAAGTTTTTTCAAACAAGAGACCAGTTGGATTTGGTGGTGACTCTCTCCAGGCAAAATATAAGGGAGAAATAATACTCTTCAGAAAGAAGATAAAGTGCCTGGTTTTGGAATGTATTGATTTAAGATTTCAATGAAACCATAAATGCATAATCATTTATGATATTCAAATTATTTAATAACTTATATATTAAAAACAATGTTGCTCAACTAGAGTAGAACCCTGGAAGATCCTTAAGAAGCTAGGAATCTATGAGAGATAGATATATTTAAGTTCAATCAATGTTTGGAAGGTCCATCACTCCAGGGTTAGAACATAAATTACCAGCCCACAGAACCTAAAAAGAGATTCTTAGGGGTGTGTTACAGCAACTTCAGCTGAATTATAAATTATATTTCATCTGTTCATAGCCATGCCAATAAATCAGGATATTAGTCTCAGATATGGGGATCTGAAGGGCAGGAGAGAATTTCTCTATTAAAGAGAGATTTTGGAATCTTCTCTCTTTATTCTAGCTTCCAGAGTCCTTTGTGAAGAGACTCACTACTATTTTCAGTGTTTTTTTCAATAATACCTTTGTTCAGTTTCTTGCAGCCTTATTTCCAAAACACAAGAGATATTATTCTCCATCCTAGCCTTAAGTTAATAATATTTTATATAAGAGTATCAAATAAAGAATAAAAAAACAGCAAGTTTATATGGAATTCTGATCAACTCTAATTATATTCTACTTAAAGAATATTACCTGATAACAAAATATCATATACTTTATATTCTTAAAATTTCTTAATGATTTGATTTTTTTCTCTCTGGTTTTTGAAAGTCTGACTTCTATAGCCATACAAAATGTCTGAGTGTCAAGTACTGTGAAGGATTTTATATCATTCTTGCAAGCTAATAAGTTAACCTGCCACTACTTCATGGATGATGACAGAAGATATGACACACCTGGGTGAGGCCCGCATGACATCATTAGTCACAACGATTCCAGTAGTCAGAATATCAGCATTTCCTTGAGCAAGTTTATCAAGCTCCATTTCCCACAGGGCAAGCAGAAGACAGTCAGGTGAAGCTTCCACAGGAAGTAAGTTGTGTTAAGAGAACAACTCTGAGTTTAGTGAACCTAATTCTTCTGTAACAGGCAGTCAGTAAGAATGCCTTCTTTTTACTCAGGAGAGGGAGATGATTTCACTACACTGGACAGTAAACAAAACTGCCTCTTGTGCTTAAGGGAGACATTATTTGTATCTTCTACGGCTGTTTACTCTACAAGCATCACTGAATGGAGTCCAGAGATAAAGAAGATCACATTAAGAATGTTTCCAGATAGTATCTGCCCATTTTCTTGCCATTTTTTTTTTTTTTTTTTTGCAGTACTGGGGATGAAACCCAGTTAGGAAACTTTCTGATAAGTGTATTTCTTCATCAGCTACTTTGGTTAATTTATTAGGTTTTAGCTAAAAATAATTCTGTTCAATTTCAATTGGCTATTACCAATACCATTCCAAGTACAGGATGAGACTTGATTATATATTTAATCATCCCCAGTGTCCTAACCTCAACCAGCTGAATAAATCTCATAAGCCATCAGGTTCTACCTTAGAAAGTCACATGGCTTTCTCCTTAGGTTCCCAAATTAATTATTCCATGTAGCTGAAGATGTTCATCCAGTTGAGCAGGGTAGATTCCTAATTACAGAGGTTCCATTTTTGTATCCAACAAGGGGTTCTGTAGCATTTCTAAGTCCAAAGCAGTCCAGTGAATTTAAGCCAATCCAAATGTCTTCCAGGATCAAAGTTGTATTTTGTTAAACATTTGCAGGTCTTTCGTGATCACCTCTAATGAACATGTTGCTTGATTTTTAAGAAAGAAGCATATTAATATCTACCTTCTACTCAAGATATATAGTCTAGCAGTTACCAGCTCAGATTTTCAGTTTGGTTTTAATTGGGTTTAGTCTGGCTTGGCAGGTCCTGTGGAGGACATTCAGCTTAAAATATGCTGTTTATACTATCAGCCATCTCTAGGGTATGACTGAGTGATCCATATATAAATGACTACGTGAAAAACAGTACACGTGTCATCTTATTTCTTAGTACATGAAAAATCAGAAGGCATGCCCTCCTGTTTTCCATGAATTTATCTATAAGGTAAGGAGAACAGAATGACAATATGGATAACTATAACTGGTGAGTATAGCTAACCCAGTCGTCAGTTAAATAGAACATTCTTGGAACAGCTGAGAGTTGCAGCAGACTCTCTCTTTCACCAGGAAGTCTCCAAAGACGGTTCTGAAAGAAAAGGATCCTGAATGCCTGTCCTTTCTTTACACTTTCCATGAACTAAATAATTATAACCTGCTATATTAGGTACCTATTTGGTGTTTTACTTCTATTATCACAAAATCTGTGTTTTTAATTTGGCAAATATAATTCTATATTCTAGTTCTTTCCATTTTTCCCTCTAAACTTTTGCTTGGGAGTACTAAAGGCTATTTAATTTTATGAAGTATTTTGAGAAATATTGTGTCCCCCACTTTGGCCTGACTTGCAAACAATAACATATTCAACCAATAAATTACTTTTGTATAATATGAAACTATTAATTTAATATATAATTCAAATAACCAAACCAGAGTTATGTCTAAATTCTCTAGCATTTCTTTTGTCTAGGCTGGCTGAGAGTATATTATAGACTTCGTTACTTTGTGCCTAGTTTACAATGGTGGATATGATGCCACACCTGGTAAAATGTTGTAAAATGCACCATCAAAGGAAGAAAAGACTGTTATAAGAAAATAGCCAAAAGACTCTTAAGCAAAAATAAGTTTTTTCACAAATATTCTTAGGCCATGTTCACATGCTTTTAGCAAGAATTTTATATTTCAAAGTAAGAAGTGCTGTACTTTCTACAATCAGTGTTACAATGGTCATTATAGTGCAATCATTTCTGTTCTTGGGGTCTCCTTCATCATGGAATTATAAAATTCAGATTAGGGAGGAAATTGAAATCTGATAGTTGTTACATGAAGAATTTATGTGAAGATGTAGACATAATTCTCACATACCAGGAGTCAAAACAATTTCTGTAGTTGTCATAGTCAAGGGCTCACAGGAAGGTGAATTCAGAAGCTGAGACTCGATAGAAAAGGTGTTTTACCCATCTTCACATTGTATTTCAGGGAGATATACCAGATACTGGGTAATTTCCTGAGTCTACAATCTGGGTTTCTAGTCCAGGGAAGGGATCTGTCAGGTAAGCAGGAGAGCAATATAATTCAGGTAGGAATACGCAAGATTCAGCTATGACTGCAGGTTGCCTGGATTGGTTTCTAGCTTTTTACAAGAGTTGTCTGAAAATATGAATGGCTTGGGAATTGATTTTCACTCAGTTTAGTGATTATGTCAACTAATTGTTTATATAATTACTCCTATGAGAAGAGAGTGGTTATGGCCATAGGAAGAGCACAGAAGACATAGCAAAGGCCAAACCTGACTTATTCAATCAAGGAAGGCAAAAATCGCCTGTTTTAGGTTCACATAGATTACATAGACTGTGAAAGAAAAGGTAGTCAAAATTACTAGCTCCCCATATTTTACACACACAAAGATTACACTGAAAGACAGCAGTAACTTTTCTGAGTCAATTCTTAACTGCAGGTCAAGCTCAGTGACTTTGTGGTCTGGGACTATTCTCTATGTGAAATGAGCATGTATTTCTTGAGAATACTAGATACAATGAAGAAATAACTCTTAATAGCCTCCCCAGGAAAAAAGGAATGGATTGGAGATGTTCCTGGGTAGAAAACTACAAGTTCTGTATCTTGTCCTAGTCAATGAGGGTCACAAGCTATTCTGACAGAACTCAGAAAACTCCTGTTTAAATATCTTGCCCATATGACCTATAGCTACAGGTACAAGGTTACCATTTGCTCTTCCTGCAGTGCCAAGTGCAAAGTGCAGTGCAAAGTGACAATTTGGGTTCATTTGTGATCAGTCCTACTCCTTAATTCTAATTAGTAACTCAATAATAAATAATAAATCAACCCCCACCTGAATCATATGCAAGATAAATTATTTCTGAATATTGGTTTGAATTGTAAAATGGAATTTAAATATACTACTGACATATTTTAATCCCAAGGTCACAACTCATTTTAACATAAAAAAATCAAGTTTAGGATCTAAGGAAAGGCTTCATTAATGGTCATTGGCTGTTATTTTTGTCTTTGATCTTACTGACCATAATACTACTGGCAGAAATTTATCTATGCTGTGTTAGGTTACAAGGGTTATTTGTTAAAAAAATATTTAACAGATGTTTTAAATTTCAAAACATCACAGTCCTTTTAAAATCATTTTTGTACTTAAATTATTCATTGTCCACAGGTAGTCAGAGCCATCTCATTAATAGCAGTATCTATGGGTTGTTTTTCCCCCTTCATGTGAATTATAGCCCAGTCTAATGAGGGTTTAGGTCACTTAAGGTGTCTGGAGGGAAGAAACTTTGAAATAAAAAAGGAATTTTTAGAAATAAAAATCTGTATTCTACCTTTCACACTAATATAAAAAAAACCCACAAGATTGGCATCATCATATGGAGATTAAAATAGACTCATTCAACAAAATGCCTCTTCAGTTGTGGCATGTGTATTATCTGATTTTTTCAAAATGTGAGAAGCTTAATCCACTTTCCTGCCATAACAGCATGTGATTTTGTAAAATACATATTCACACAGATAAATTAATGCCATTAACCAAATGATCATATAATTTTAGTTCATCACCTTGGCAAGTTAAGAAAGAAAATACATTGCATCATAATACCTTTAGCAGAAACTCTGCAGAAGTAGGCAATTTTAATAAGCTATAGTGCTCAGGAGACATGAAAATAGAGTACTAAGAGTCAGCTTGGGAATACACAATGAGAATTAGTCACATTGCTTATTCAATATCATACCCCATAGCATCTAACCAAATCTGAACTATATTTGTCAATACCAGGAAAATAAGCTCTCAGTTGAAAAAGAAGAGAGTCATTAAAAAGCAGAAAGCAATCTATTTTGGTCACCAAATACAGCAGCTTGTAATGGAGAGAGCAAAAATTTCCAGGGATTTTCAATATAATCAAAAGAGTTACTGAAAGAAGATAATAAATGTTTCAATCACATATGTTTTATATATTCTATTTTTATTTATATTGTCTTTAAATATGTTTATTAGTATTGCATTAATGTAAATTTACATTATATGGTTACTAATATGCATAATTAATCAAAAAATATAAATATTATCTTTGCATATGCTAACTTATTTTTGCTGAAGAAATTGATACGACAAATAAGTTTAGGAACTAAAGAATAATGCATCTCTCATTTTTAGGCAAATGTTTAATTTATCCTTTATTTTGTACTTACTGACAAAAGGCTAAAATTACTATTTTTATTACTAGTGATGGAATGTTTAAAATATATCAGTGACAAAAAATATTAACAGTAACCGGGCGTGGTGGTGCACGCTTGTAATCCCCACGCTTGGGAGGCGGAGACAGGATGATAGCACAGGTTCGAAGCCAGCCACGCTGGCTTATGAGACCTTGTTTCCAAATAAATAGTATAAAATTAAGGTCTGGAAGTGTAGCCCGGAGGTAGAAGGGTTTCCAGGAACCCCAAAACCACCAAAAAAAAAAAAAAATTAACAGTAGCCAAATAGCTTAATAGCTCATGTGTGTGTGTGTGTGTGTGTGTGTGTGTGTGTGTGTGTGTGTTTAAACAATACAATCAATGGGTGTTCATAGAATCAACTTTTAGAATAGCATACTGAATTCATTTATTATCACTTATCTGTTAGTCAAATTATCACTGTGACCACAATACCTGGTCAAAAAATCTAGAGCTACTAAAGGCTGCCTTCACAACCTTTGTCTCATGAATCAGAGGTTTAGTCGGTGGTTTGATGGCTCTATGACAGAAAGTCATGTCACCAGGATATGTCAGAAGAAAGCTGTTCAGCTCATGATGATCGAAAAGCAGAGAGAAAGAAATCTCCCAAGGTCACAGAACCAATAACCTACTTCCTCCATTCACGTCCAACCCACTTATAGTTACTAGCTAGTAAATTTATTAAAATTATTAATTCTCAATTGATTAATTCACTGATGAGATCAGAGCCATTGTGATTAAAGTTACTCACGTTTAAATATTGTTGCATTGCAAAACATATGAGGCTTAGGGAAGCATTCCAGATTGAAGCTACTACATGCATTAAGAAGTTACCACAAAGCCATGTATGGTGGCGCACACTTGTAATCCCAGCATTTGGGAGGCTGAGACAGGAAGATCATGGTTTGTGGCCAGCCTTAGCTACTTAGGCCCTTTGCAATTCAGTGAGACCCTGTTTCAAAAAAACAAAAAAGGCCGGGAGTGGAGCTCGGAGGTAGAATACCCCTGAGTTCTATCCACAGTACTGAAAAAAAATTAAAGTTACCAAAAATTTAATGACTAATACCAACACATACTGTATTCATAAGATATTATTGATCTGGAGGTCTAAAGCCTAAAATGGGTTCCTGGAGCTGTCATCTCAAGAAGATCTAAGAGATGCTCTATTTTCTTTTACTCCTATTGTTTCCAGAAGGTTTTTGCATAACCTTTGGGTCAGAGGCCTTCCTTTCCATCCTCAAAATCAAATATGCAATGTCTTCAAATCTCACCCATGGTCTACTTTTCTTTGGTAGTTATCTTGCTTTCTATCTGATTCTGATTCTTTCTTTGTCCCTCTAACATGGACTTTTGCCATTATGGTAGGGCCATTTGGATAACTTTCTCAATGTCTTTAACTTTATCAGATCTATAAAATCCCCTTTTCCATATCAAACAACAATCACAGATTCTGGACACCTTATGAGAACATTATTCAGCATCACAAGACATTTGTAGCTTTTAAAAGTTTTCCTAACCAAAAAAATATAAAAAAAAAATTTATTCCTTTTACTCACCTAAATATCTGTAATTAGTTTTTTTTTTTTTTTTTTTTTAGTTGCCAGAGTCTTAGGTTGGGAGTGAGGGAATTGACTTTTTATAATCCCAAGGTACCAGATCTGACCACTCATTGCCCCACTCCAAAATAAAGCAAGCAGAAAAAGTAATGGTGAAGTAAAAAATAAATTTTATATTCAGAGCCAGGCATGATGGTACATGCTAGTAACAATACTTGGGAGGCTTAGACAGGAGAATAGGAGATTGGAAGCCTGCCTTAAAAATTCAGTAACATATTGAGATCCTCAGGAACTTAGCAAAATTTAGTTTCAAAAAAAAAAAAAGGCTATGGTAGGTAGAATGCCATTGGATTCAATTCTCAGTAACACACACACACACACACACATACACACACACACACACACACACACACACACACACAACTAATATTTAGGATAGCCACATTGTGAAGACAAGAAAGAAGAAGACTCATTAGCCCTCTTTGGGGGTACTAACATGAGCTTCAACTTTAAATAGGGTAAAAATCCAGCAAGGGTCAGGTGCTATGCATGATTAAGCAGTCTTGATTAAACTCTCTGGAGAGATGGCTGATCATTATGGAAAGTCTGTTTCTGTGAGGTCCTGAAGAATGTGTTCTCATCTGGGGAAAGACTGTCCTCATCCCAAAATCATTGCTTCTGCCTATGGGGAAGCTTCAGTTCCTGTGAAGGGATAATTTCTCCATTTTGGAGGTCTCTTTCCTCAAGAAGTACGTTGTTGTTCCTGGAATTCTGGGTGATGTCATGAGAAAACTATTCAGAGAGAAAGGCAAGTCAGAAAGTAAAGATGGAGTTTTTTTTTAAGGTTTGTGACAATGGCCAGAGACTCTGAGGTGCCACTCTGAGGGTCTAGAACAGGATGCTTGTAAAAGCTGAAACTTGACAGTGTGTTGATTACCATGTCCTTGAAAATCTTGAAAATACCTCACTTTATCTTAGTGCTTTCATCCTTGAAAGGGGCAAGAGAATTTAGGTAAATTTAACCAATGTTGTGTTACAAGTTTTTAGACAGACACTTCTTAAATTATTAACATGTCTACATGCAGACTGGAGTAAGTATCTGGCACAAATTTTAAAATTAAAAGAGACAGATGCAAAATGAAGGCAGAGGTGCCAAGCTTACATCTTGGTTTTAGTTATCCACTGAGTATTTGCAAGCCTAGGAGAAGAGTCTGTATTTTTCCCAAAAGCAGCCTTAAGTCTTTGTTACACTTCCATTAATTTCTTCAACAACTGTTTAAAATAAAGCTCTTTTATACACTTAAAGAGGAAAAGGAAGTTTCAGTTTGAGCATTTCTTTTCTCCTTTGAATTTCACAAGAAAACTTCTGAACAAAAATATTCTAAACTGACATACAAATTTACTGAGGCTTTGATGGAAAAGTTTTTTTTTTTTTTAATGCAGTTGCCCATTACTCAGAAATAAACCTTAAACATTTCTCCTTAAGACTTCCTAAAGAATTGATATTCATTAAATGGACTGTTGTTTATTATTCTAAATTACGCATAATTATTATAGAATTCCTGGAGAATGAGAATACAAAAACAAAGGTATGAAGATTACAACATCCCATGAGCAACTTCTTAGTTTTCTATATTTGTATATTCCCAGTCCCATTGATATATATGTATTAATGTGGAACTGTTTTTATAATGCCTTTGAAAAATTACATCTGTTAATTATACTGATGTTTCCATTTGTGATATCAATCCAAACATTTAGATAATGTAGAAGTACATTAATATTTAATGGTAGTATAAATTCTTTATAATCATATATCCCAATTATATATTCTACTCCATAGTAGTAAGTCCTTATAAACAGTTTCAAGCTTTTTACCACAGTAAGAATATATGCTGAAATTTCAATGTAAATATGCAGGAATATTCATTGTTATCAAAGAGTATGATATTATATTCCAATAGCTTATACTTACCACTTAAACCAAGAGATACTTAATACAAACCTAAACACAAAAATTCTGTTAAATTATCTCAGTATGCAAAATAGATATTAGACTATTTTTGAAATTTTCTTTTGTATAGGGAAGATAATTATTATTCAATAATTCTCACAAAGCAACAGTGTAAAAATAGAAAAAGTTTACCTTTGTAAGGCCGTTTTGCTAAGTATTCAGTGATCATGAAAACAAGCAAGAGAAGTTCATATAAGTTCCATAGTGAAGAATGAGTCATGATAGACAGATGTTCCACTCTGGGAAAGAAGTAGGAGCCCCCAGAAAGAAGCAGGTAGGGAAGAAGAAAGAGGAGCAAAGGAGAAGCATAGATGAGTAAGAGGAAAAAAGGAAGAGGAAAAAAGGAAGAGAAAAGAAGGAAGAGGAAGAAGAAAGTAGGAAGCACAGAGGAAGAAAGAGGAGCAATGAGAGGAGGAAATGGAGGAGGCAAAAGAGGTGGGGAAGAGAAAAGGAAGAGGAGACAGACCAGTCAGTCACAAAGAATTAAGAAATCGGAAGCTCTCCCTAATATGCAGAAACTAGGGAGAAAAATGGGTTGTAGGAGGAGCTCTAGATGAAGAAGGAGAATCTATAGATGAGCAAACAAGGTGACCTAACTGAGGGGATGAGAGGGGGATGAGGGAAATTTCCTAATGTATTGGAGGGGATTAGTACATTAACAGACATATAAAAGTCAATCACTAGGCCAAACATGAGAAGAAGGGAGGGGGGATGGAGTCAGCATAGGGTAAGGGCTAATTGGGTGATGTGTGCATATATGCCTCTACCATCTTGTACTACATTAAAATGCATGAATACATTGTGCCAATAAATGATGAATTGGATGTATACCAACAACAGTTTGTCAGATATTAAACTGACAAACTTACAAAATATGAATAAGCAGATATTATATGGGGTTTTAATGGGATAAGGCGTGTCCTGCTAAGCCACTTTTGTCATAATTTTCCCAGTCTTTAATTATTAGCCTACTTTAATTTATTTATATTTTCTAGGGTCTATCTCAGTAATTTCTTGAAGAATATATCATTTCTGCATCCTTAAATATATGAGAGAATATTTCATTTGTACACACTTCTGTATGCTTACATGCATTTTATACATGAAAGACAAATTCACTTTATAAAATCATTGAGGATATAGCTCATTGCCTTGTCATTTTGAACATATAGCCAATCTAAATTTTTTCACATATGAATAACTTTCTTTTACTTTTTGTCCCTTGTATTAACAACCTCTAAATATGAACCAGGATCTTTAAGAAATATTAACTTAAATTAGCAGAAATATTCTTACAATAATCCTGAGGTTTATATACTCATTAGACCATTCTAAAGATAAAAAGCTGAGTCATAGAGGGGATGGCTATTTTACATAATGGCACTGAACAAAGAAGGGCTTAATTAGATTATGCTGTAGTAACTTATAACTCCAAAATTCCACAAGAAGATATATTTAATAACAATATGGTACAAGGCCAGGCAACTCATTAAAACAGCTCTGTTCCCTGTGTTAGTCCAAAGTTTATGTCTGTTTTGTTCCTATGGCTCAGCATGGGATGCTATGCACAAAATTGTTTGTGCAAAGGGTGAATAGGGGTCTTTTTCTGGAAATTAAATGACTTAGACAGAAGTAGCATACATTAGCCAAAAGTCTTTGGCCTAGTTTGTGATAGATGATAGAAAAATAGATGATAGACAATAGAAGAGGGATAAGAGATGAGAGATAGATAAATAGATAGATAGATGGTAGATGATAGATGATAAATAGCTAGCTAGCTAGAAAGAAAGAAACTGCCTCTTACACTATAGAAGCTAATAAAACAAAAGCATGTAGTATAGGGTGGCAGGCTGTAGAATCAAGAAAGAGATGGTAATGTAGCTCAAGCCCAAAAACCACTGTTCTCACAATTTCCTGTTTCATAAAAGGCTTCAGTCTCTTGCTCTACTCAAGCCTTTAATTTCTTGAATAATCTCCATTTAAGAGAGCAATTAGTTCTTCTCTAAGTTAGCTATTAAAATGTCAATTTTATTCCAAAAGTTCTCCAAGAAAAGTCCAGTGTAATGTTAAAATGCACCCTGTTTTTGCCAAGTTGATAGATAAAAGAAATAAACACCCCATGGTATTTTATATAACCATGAGACTAGAGATGCCCATTGTTATCCAGATATTTTCAGGTTCACTGATTTATGGAGTCAGATGATCTTATCCAACATTCATCCTAACAAGGAAATAGTACATTTGGAAGTAAGCCTGAACATAATCAACAAACAGAAGCAAATTACAAACAGATAGCCAGGTCTCCATGGATTCTAACACAGTTATACCAGTTTTCTTCCTTCAACTTATACCCAACATTGGACATTCCTGTAGAAAGGTTTTAAGTATATAGAAAAGTGTCCATTAGTTTTTCAGATGACTGGGTTTAAGATGTTATTGCAAGTCAGACAAAAGATGCCAGCAATGTTATGTTGCTTTCAGGGGTGATAATAAAAAACAGAGATGGTGAGAAATTGTTCCAATGGTTCCAGTTTAATGAGAATCATACTTTTATATATTCTATGTAGAAAAAAGAAGGAATTCCAGGGTTCGCTATTATATGGTCTCATGAACAGTGGCAAGTGGTCTAGACAGTTGGTCATGAACTCAAAAAGAAAGTGATTAGTTTTTGTGATTGACTAATCTCACTTAGCATAATGTTCTCCAGTTGAATCCATTTCTCTGTAAATGATGTAATTGTATTTTTCTTTATGTCTGGGTAAAATTATATTGTGTTCATATCCCATAATTTTATAATCTGTTCATCTGTTGATGTACATCTTGACTGGTTCCATAGTTTGGCAATTGTGAATTGTGCAGATATGAACAAAGATACACATGCATTAGTTTGGTAGTTTGGTTTTTATTCTTTGGGGTAGATACCCAGAAGTGGTATTGCGGGATGATATGGTAGGTTCATTTCCATTCTTCTGAGCATCCTCCATACTGTTTTCCAAAGTGGTTACACTAATTTGAAATCCAACTAACAATATATTAGAGTTTATACTTCTCCAAATCTTCATCAGAATTTGTTGTTGTTTGTGTTTTGAATGATTGCCATTCTAGTTGGAGTTAGGTGAAACCTCAGGGTAGTTTTGATTTTCATCTCTTTGATTGCTAATGATGTTGGGCATTTTTATACATTTATTGGCCATTTGAATTTCCTCTTTTGTGAAGTGTCTAATTAGTTCACTTGCCCATTTTATATTGGCTTATTTCTTTTCTTAGTGCTGAGTTTTTTGAGTTCTCTATATATTCTAGACATTAGTCCTCTATCAGAGGAGTAGATGGCAATAAATCAGATATTCTCCCTAATATGCAGAAGCTAGAGTGAAAATGGGTCCTAGGAGGAACTCTAGATGAAGAAGAAGATACTATAGAAAATCAAGTAAGGCGACCTAACTGAGGAGGGTAGGAGGGGGAAATACAGAAATTCCTTTATGTACATGATGTGCATTTACAAACATATCAAAATTAATCACTAAGCTTAAACATGAGAAGGAAGGATGGGGAAGGAAATGGGGTGGGAATTAGATAATGGCTAATTGGGTATGGTGTGCGTGTTTTCCTCTACCATCTTGTACTTATTTAAGAAGTACAACTATAATGTACCAATAAAATAAATAAATAAATAAATAAAGTTATTAGAAGATAAGAGGCAAGAAATTCAGTACTAGGGCTAAGAGGACAAAACATAGTACTGGACAGAAATTATGAAGATCTTTCACAAAATATTAACAGCTACCTGGGGAAATTCCATCACAGACTTTGATTTAAATAACCAAGGAGACAAAATGACTGATTAGGTAGACATCCACCCATACCTGCCATTGACCTTCTCAGAACTAACATTACACATAGTCAAACAGTGCTTACTCTTGTAGATAAACATAGGCCCAACGGAATTAACTCTGCCCCTATCAAGGCTGATCTAGCTGTTGCAATTGCCAAACAGACAGTGTGGAAAGAGTAACTACCAATACTTAGCTCCAAGTATGCATTATTTTTCTAGGAGAACATCTAAGCCTTTAATGGCAAAATGGTTGCATTAAATTATTTCCATGTTGGGATGTCTAGCATTTATCTTCAGAAGAAGAAAAAACACCATTTTGATATGAGTTTGTCTTTCTTGCCCTAAGAACCTCAAAAAGCATCACTATTAAGCCGGACGTGGTGGCACATGTTTGTAATCCCCTCACTTGGGAGGTGGAGAGAGGAGGATCGCACTGGTTCGAAGTCAGCCGTGCTGGCTTAAGAGACCCTGTTTCCAAGTAAAAATATGAAAATGGGTCTGGGAGTGTAGCCCAGAGGTAGAAAGGCTTCCAGGAACCCCAGTACCACCACCAAAAAAAAAAAAAAAGCATCACTATTTGAGATTTTTACAGTGTTAATCCACTGGATTCAGTCCCACCTAATATCACTTCTAACCAGAGGACCCTCTTTTCTGCATCTGTGTAGGTCTCAATATGAAATCAACTTGACATGTCATAATATGCACTCCTCTCAGATACAGAATTGAATCAATGGCTATCACATACCTGGTCTAGAGGTAAAATATGGGATACCATCCTCTACTAGATGATATACACATTTCATCAAAAACCTCATTATAGTTTTGTGGCCCAAAAGAAAAAAAAGCATAGTTTTGTGATACAAAACATGGAAACAGAAGCCATCCATCCAGTGTTCCAGAGGCAACCTTGTACTTTCTAGGACTGCAACTATTGGCCATGTATATTAGATATTCTAGTTTTCAATATGATCAAAAATTTGCCAAATAGAAGTGCCTCACTGTACTGTAAGCTATAGCTGACACTTGGACATGTTCTTTTCATTTCAAGGATAAGCAGACAAGAAATGGAGTCATTTTATGGGAAATGGTAATTGAAAATGATCATCAAGGAAAGATAAGAATGTGGTTACATATTCTTATGTAACAAGAGAAGAATGCATGTGAAGGTCAGGTAGTTAATTTAGGTTCATTATGATAATTTATTTCACAATTGTGGCAATTGTAAAAAAGGCAAATAGAGTAATCTGGCTTGAATTGTCTGGACTATCAAAGGGACTAGTCTCTGGGTCACCCCTAAGGCCAGCAGAGGTGATAAAAGAAGATTTAAGGTGAAAAAGAATCAAGAATGAAAGAGAGTCTATGAGTGACCCTGAGAATACCTATAATTGTGGCCATCGTTCACTAAACTAACTTATTTTAAGTTTCCCTTCTTGAAAAGCACACCCTGGATTCCTGGACACACTGCTCCCTGACCATCTATGAAATGGTATCTCCAAGAATCACAGGGTGTGCACTGGGGAAGTCATAGAGATATTTCATCCATATTTCACTTCAGAAAAGAACCTGATGCATAGATGCAGGGGAAGTCAAAGAGATAGTTCATCCATATTCCCCTTCAGAAAAGTACCTGCTGCATAGATACAGGGAAAGAAGCCAGCAGACACCTCTAGCAGACACCTCATCTCAGTAATGGTTTGTTTCAGCTCCTGAAGAGAGCTGCATCCCTGAAGAACAAATTACACCCAAGATCAAATTCCACCCTCATTTGGTGACTTTTGAGAGGTAGTGATATAACATCTTGACTGTTTCATAATAAGAGGGAACAACTCTCGTAAAGAGATTTGCTTCAGACTCCCAAATTCTGCATGATCCAGCTTGCAGTACATGGAAAGATGCTCTATAGAGAGAAGTGTGAAACAACTGTGAAAACATATGCCTAATAATGAGTAGATGTGATGCTTAGGCCAGGATTCCAAAGACATACCATTTCCTGATAGCCCTGGATTCTTTCATAAAATCTCCCAGTTTTAATTTTCTTTCTTAATCCTCGCATAATTTCATTTCTATTATAATCATTCTTACTCTCAAGCAACTTGGCTCTTTTTGGCTTAATGACTTATGTTCTTTCTTCATAAATTCTACTCTTTCTTTGGAATATTATCCCCAATTATCTTTGGGCTTCTGCAGTAGGTAATTTTCAAACTCAGTTGTTCCTCCATCCCATTGTTCCTCCATCCCTGTTAGTTCTATATCTGTGGATTCAACCATCTGTGGGCCAAATACATTAAAAAAACAATTGCATCTGTGCTGAATATGGACAAAATTTTTCTTGTAATTATTCCCCAAACAATAGAGTACAACTATTTGCACAGCATTTACATTTCATTAGGTATTATAAATAATCTAGAAGTAATTTAAAGTACATGAGAGAATGAGCATAGGTTGTCTACAAATACTACAGCATTTTACATAAAGGACTTTAGCATCCTTGTTATTTTATACTCATAGAATTCCTCGAAAGCAGTACCCAGTGGTTACTAAGAAATAATGGTATTTATTCTGGTGAATATTCTTGCTATTTTTTCTTTTACTTTACTTTTTTGCAAAATTCATAGTAACTGGGACATTTTTACCATTCTTATTATAAAAATAGCAAGGAGAAATTTATTCAAACTAATTTTTGCTAGGAAATAGTATATAAGAATATTCTTTACCTGAGCCTTGTCTTTCCATAATATTGCTTAAATATAATTTCAATATCTAGGTAAAACAAGTTGCTTTTAAGAGTTCAAAGTTGTGCCTATTCCCATAACTGATTACATTAATAGAATACAAGTTTTTCTGTACTCAGCCCCAAATAAGACCGTTGCTTGATTTTCTTATAATCTAAAGAAAAGGATAACGTGATACTGACAATTTACTCTTTCTAGGAAATTTCTCAGCCCCACTTGGCTGAACCTGCTTTATTTTGAAAGAAATTGTTCCTATATTTCAATACTGCCTACTCTTACACGACTTTCAGTCTTTCTGACTCTCTGCTGCATTGATTAATCCTTTTTTTAGATTAAAGTTCCCAAATGACTATAAAACTATGGGCAGGAGTACAAAACCTTGTTAAAATATATTAAACATACATGATATAGGAATTATTTGGATTTCCAGTTAGAAGAGACCTGGGTACCTCGATTAGACTTTAGAATGAGAGAATCAATGAAGTTTCTTTCTATCTGCAGTTGTGGAATCTGTTTCATTTCATAAATAAAGTATATGTAAGTCCACAGTTAATTTTTAAACTTTGTTTCATTAAAATTACAGTTTAAATGATTACAAGTACTGGTATTAGTTACTTCAATGTTTCTACTCTAATGATTTTTTTTTTAAGAAGCCTCTTGTCTAAGTCTACCACAACTATCATAAAATCGCCAAACACAATGTCTTTAGTTAAAGCTATTTTTGTTGGTTTTTCTTCTATTTTCATAATTATTAAACAGGTATAAGTATTAAATTAATATTTATACTCATCTCTTGGTCTGTGCCAGTTATTAAACCATCATGCCTCTTCTTTGAACTGGGCTTTTTAAAATTTCTCCTTGTTATCCTAAGAATTCCACAAACCATCTTTCTCAGTTGGCTACTTGATTCCTACATTTTATGAATCAACATGGTGAACGAATGGAGACAGAACACTAAAATGTGCATAAGGTACAATTTCATTTATATGAAATGCTATTCTTAAGCTATATTTGTGATTAAGATATACAATGTGATGGAAATCAGAAACATTTTTGTCTTCATTGTGTATGGATTGATTGAAAGAAGTTATGATTGAAAGAAGTCATGGCACTTTTGTGAGAAGCAAAGTTTTTAATCTTAAGGATTAGTGGAGTCTGTCTCATGCTTCATATGAGATGAGCAGTACATTTCAGCTGTGTCCTCCTGCCTAACAGCTGTCTTCAAGAGGAGAGAGAGAAAAGAAAATTATTTCTTCTTCAAGAAAACAGATGGTTACTTAAATGTGTAATTTTTTGCAATTAGAGATTACAAAAACAGGAAAAATGTACTTTTATGTAGTTTTTATTCTTATACTCTTATTAAATATTTGCCTATTTTTCAATTGACATTGTCAATTGCCATTATCAGTTCTCATTAATGGACCCATTATAAAAATGATAAATTAATATTGTCACTAAAATGGTACATCACTTGATATGCATTCATACTGTCTATTTAATAAATACTTTTGTCATGTTTATTTCTCAATTTTACATACTTGTCTATATATGTTTTCTTTCAATATGTATTAACATATGCAGTGTTAAACAATTATTGACATAAATATTAATAATTGAAAATCTACTATAAAACCACATCCAATTTTTCTATATGAGATAAATACTTTTAGTTCAGTTTAGTAATTGAGCTACATTGGTATATAGTTGTAAGTACTTAGTTTATTGCAAAAGTTCTTTAGAGATTTTGCAGTATTCTTCATGATCCTTACTGGAGAGTAACCAAAAAATATTGATGCTGTTATTTTATTACAAATCTGATAAACTTACTCTCTGAATGTTTATCTAATACACTTCTCAGGAGAATTATTAAATTGCACTCTGCTACAAGAGACTTAGGTGTACACCTTGTTTGACTAGGTTCCCCTAATCTCTAAAAGATAAAGATAAAAAAGTTATCTCACCCCCCCTCTTCAGCTCTTTTTAATGAGTTGGAAAAAAAATTTCATTCAGAAAATGAGATAGAGCAAAGTTCACATTATGACAAAATTTTTAATATGTGGACCTTCCGTTCATGATTCCTGAGCCATAATGGCAATGTAAAGTCATTGGCAGTGTTAAAAATTCATCTTCAGGTTGAGGCAGGGAGGTGAGAGTTTTCTTGGGAAGGTTTGTACATCCTTGAGAGACAGAAAATAAGCTAATCCCAGAGTAAAACCCTTTCATCTCATCCAAGACACCTTAATTTGCGCAGAATGATGACTTCAATTCTGTCTTTGCTAAGCATGATTCACTGAGAGTTCCCTTTAGTCTGGCATATATACCTAGAGACACATACAGTCACACTCCAAAGAACCAAGGAAATAAGCCAGCACAGAGAGGTAAGAATCTAATACATTATACCAATGTCACTTAACTAAGGAATCTAAAGTGTGGTGAGAAAGATGTTGGTGTTTATGGCACAGTGCTAAACAAACAAATACTCCCATATTAATTTGAAAAATTTAGACTACTTCCTGTTCTTAAAAGTAAAACCCATTCTCTATAGGTTTCTGTTATTCTTCAATATTAAAGTAAAATCAATACTTTTTATTATATAATATATCCACATACACACACATATTCAACTTTACATATAATGTGTATACATTCTTAATTTATATATACAAGCATACATACAAATATCCATATATATATATATATATATATATATATATATATATATATATATATATCTTGAACTAGGAATAGCACTTTTGAAGGATGTATGCAAATAAAGATAATTTGTGCCTAACTATTTATTTGTACATTTAGATATATAAAATTATAATTATTTTCTAATATGATTACCATAAATCTAGGGAAGGTCAGGAGAATAAAACTCACTTTTAATGTAAATATTTGAGACCACATTAGTTAGGAAATTATATAAATTCTTCATTTTATTTTGAAAAGTGACATCAATTGCTACATGAACATTTATGTCAAAATAGCGTAGGCTTATTTATTTCTGCAACAGAATGTTTTCTACATTAAAGCATTAAATTTGAAATTTAATAACTGTGCATACCCTAGTCACTGGTATAAACTGTATTACATTTGTCTGTCATGGAAAACATATGCAGAATTATAGAGTATACATTTCTCAAATTTATAATAATTGACTGTTAATACACAAACTGTTGAAATTAAACTTGAATCATTATTTAATATGTGTTTCATATTTTTCTAAGTGATTTATACTTAGTGATAAATAGTTGTACCACATTCATAAAAACAACTGATTTTTTTTCTTTTTTTTTTTTTTTTGTTTGGTGGTACTGGGGTTTCTGAAAACCCTTTTACATCCGGGCTACACTACCAAGCCTGTTCTTATATTTTTATTTGGAAACAGGGTCTCTTAAATCAGCGAGGCTGGCTTCAAACCTGCGGGATCCTCCTGTCTCCACCTCCCAAGTGTGGGGATGACAAGCGTGCCCCACCATGCCCGGCTAGAGAGCAGCTGATTTTATAAATGAATAATTTAGGGCAGAGACTTAAAATATTTTTATTTTGCTTCACATCTTATATATGGCAGAGTGGAAATTTGAGCTCTGACATTGTAAATAAATTGAAAATATGCTCAATTCTGGACCATGTACTTTTTTTAGTTGTCTTAGAACTGATCATATCCCCCTAGATTTATAATTTGGTTTTTATTGGTATATTTTATTTACAAGTAGTATTGAGATCCATAGTGACACATTAATATATACACATAACATTATTTTTTTTCTATTGTAACTAGACTTATTGACATTAAATAGGAAAACAAAGATTTTTAAATTGTGTGCAATATTATGTTACTTTTAAATTTGGGGAAATCATGTTGAAGTATTAGTAAGCATGTAAATGAATATAAACCAATTTTTGACTTAAATTACTTCACTCTTATGAATTACAACATCTATTTTTATTTAATTCATGTGTGCCCAACATGAAAAGCAAAGCAAGGGATACTTTTTTAAACTAGATTTTAAAAATTTTAACTAATGATCACATGGTATGCAGAAATTACCCTACGGTTCTTTCTTCTCTGTGTCAGGTGAGATGTTGAGGAAGATGAAAAGTTAACCCATTCAGGTCTATCTCTATCATATGCCTTACCCTATTTTCCTCCAGATAATCTTTAGAAATTTTAGAATATACAAAATTTTGCATGACACAAATGGTCCAAAATAATATGCACAAAAATAAGACCAAAATGAATCATGATTTTAGCTATCACCCTGGCAACTTATTTCATAAAAGAAGTATAAGGTTGTTAGACCTTTAATCTCACCCTATCTCACTTTGTGCTTGAAGTTTCAATAAATTTCAAGTGACACCTGAGACTAGATAGGAGACACCTTTAAGTGATGTTCAAGTCTCAGTTCTTAATGGGGACTTTGTTCTTCTTTGGATCTTACAAATGGCCTTTCCTTCTTACTCTTCCCTGAGTGATGACTAAATCCTTTGAAAAGTCCTCTACCAGTCACTCCTGTCATGCTTAGCACTGAATAGATCTGTGCTGCCCAGGAAGGAAGAAACCAAATGTGCTAGTGGCATCGACCTAGAAGCATATGTCAAAAGAGATACAAAGAAAGACACAAGATTTATTAAAGTCATTGTCAGATTTCTGCCCCTGGAAATTTACAATTAGCCACATGGGAATATAAAGTCATTCATCAAGTGCTTTTTACTCATTCTCCTGTTGCCCAATCCCTCTTCTCTCTCTCTCTCTCTCTCTCTCTCTCTCTCTCTCTCTCTCTCTCTCTCTCTCTCTCTCTCATCTCTCCTCTATCTCTATCTCTATCTCTCTCTTTCTCTGTCTCTCAAAAATAATTTACATGTGGTATTACATTTTTCTTTAGAAAGGAAAAGACTGATGACTCAACAAGGACATAGCCACAAGTGAAATCTATAATTTCTCTGCAGAAATAAAAGATAAATGGCAAAAGACATAAGAACATAAAATCTCACCATGAGGCAGGGCACAGGACCTAGAAAGAAAAACATATATATGTATGAATATATATCAAAAATAGGGAAGGTTAATAAGACATAAGGGCAACAATGACCAGGAAATCAAAACAAAACCCAAAACTTCAGCCCCTTTTAAGGCTTACATTTTGAAGACAACTGGTATAAATAAATTTCAAGTGTGATAAAAAGGGAAGGCAGTCAACAACAGAGACCCAGGAAGTTATAGTCCTCCAATCCTTATGATAATTATTCAAACTAAGAACCAAATTTTGTCCAAAAACATTGGATCCTCAAGACTTAGTTCTTACTAATAAAAAAAAAAAAAAAAAAAAAAATAGAAGCCCCAAAAAGGGGTAAAAGCACACCCTCTTACAAGAACTTTAGTAGCTCCTGCATTTTGAGAGTCCATCCCATGTTCAGGAGCTGCACCATATTTTCCATTTTCTAAATTTTCTCTGGGTTACAAATCAATTTTTGTTTTTCTACAGCTTTCATTAGTCCTCATACTACATTTATTAAAATCCACTGGAGAATAGACCTGTAAGAAGAGACGCCCCATATCAACCAGTCTTTCTTTTTCAGTACTGGGGATTTGATGGGGTGTGTCTATACAGCGCCTAAGGAGATTCGGCCTAAGCGGCCTACGGCCTAAGGCAAAACTTTAAGTAAAGTGATTCAGCAGAAAAGGGGCAAAGATGGCGCCTGGAGGAAGCTAGGAAGGCGTGGTTTCCCCATTCACTATGGGTGGGGAGACTGAGCGGTTTTTCCCTTTCTACCTTTAAAGGAGCTTTCAGCACACATGAATGGCTCGTGTACTGGCCTGGGATTGGCTGTAAACTACGTGAGAGTGATCTTTATCCCGGATAGGCTAGGCTATTTCTCATGGAAATTCCCGTCGTGGCTTGGTGCTATATATAGGACTGCTTGGAGAGAAATAAATGAGATCTCGCTTGACTTGACTCCCGGCTCCTGGGTTTGTGTTTGAGTCGTTGGTACTCATCATCTCTCCAAGCGCCGCCAGCTGTCCGGCTGGATTCCCGACAGGGATTGAACTCGAGGGCATTCTACATCTGAGCTAAACCCTCAGCCCTATTTTTATTATTTATTTTGAAATAGGGTCTCACTAAGTTGTGGAAAGCCTCAAACAGCTTTCCCCCATCTACTTAAGCTGAGTCTGACAACAAAACTGCAATCCTCTTGTCTCAGCCTCCCAAGTACTAGGGTTACAAGGATGTGCCACCACAACTGACTAATTAATCTTAATTCTTTCTTAAAGACTCAAAAGTAAGAAAATTATTGCACCACATAAAAATCAGACCCCTTTTTTGAGTAACATTAGTTTTATTGTCAATAATATGTTTTATACTTATCAAATTGGTATGAGAAGATATTAACATTTTCAAAAACATTTATCAAGGATTCTACACACATGCCTCATTTTCTCTATTCTTAAATTATTTATGATTGAATATTAAAAAATAAGCTTGCCAGGTGTGGTGGTGCACACTTGTAATCCCCAGGCTTGGGAGGCAGAGACAGGAGGATCGCACAGGTTCGAAGCCGGCCTTGCTGGATTAAGAGACCCTGTTTCCAAATTGTAAAAAAATGTATAAAATAGGTCTGGGAGTATAGCCTGGAGGTAGAAGGGTTTCCAGGTACTCCAGAACCTCCAAAAAATAAAAAAAAGAAAAGAAAAGAAAGCTCAAGTTAAAATATTGAGATCAGGCAGAAGTATTGTTTTGAATCTTGTGGAAGTTATTAATTACCAGTTCTGGAAAACTTATTTCCAAAACCTTAATTTTTTTCCTATCTTCACTATAGGTGTCCTATATGATAAGTAAAATAAAAAATTAAATGCGAGTAAAATAAAAATAATGTGCATACGGCGGAGTGTGAAAAACACGAGAGAGGTCCGGTACACGTGGCATGTAAAGTTTTAATGGCACGGCTCTCCCGGGGATCAGGGCGAGGCACCGTGGGGCCTGCGCGCCTGTCCGAAGCTTGAGGACGCGGGCTCTCCTTTTAAAGGCATGCATCTCGCGAGATGAGGGTTTACTCGCGGGAATGCCCAATTCTCGCAGGGGTTTCAGCCCCTCCCTTGCCCTGCAGAGGTCATGTGACACAAAGTCACATGAGTGCAGGACCCAACTTAACATTCCGGCCTTTTGATGGTAGGGATAATGGATGACGATTGGACCCTCTAGCTTCTTCCTGCTGTCAAGGGGCGTCGTCAGGGGCCCCAGGCCGGGAGGAGTCGGGAATCCAGTCCCCCAGAAGGGGGGGGGCAGGTGGGTGGATAGCTGCAGTGCGAATTGGAGGTTACCCTGGACAGCTTAGTGATGTGCGCTTGAGGAGGCTTGAACAGGCAAGGGCTATTAAAGAAAAAAACAAATCATGAGATTGAGCAGGCGACCAAAAAGGAGACTGGCTTACTCAGTACCTGGAGAGCTACCCTGAGCTGGCAAAGAGGATGGAGGTTGAGGGATCCAGGAGCCATCAGTCTTCAGCCAGGCTGAGTAGGGCCAGCGGCGGGGCCTGGTCTGGAAAGGTGCTCCCCCTGTGTTGAGGCACCTGGGGCTCACCCTTTTCCAAGGGCACTGTTCCAGTGGCCCTCCTGGCCACACGCCGAGCAGTCTGATTGGTAGGCGTGGCTTTGCCCCACTTGAGGCAGGCTCCTGGAGGTAGTTGTTGTTGCAGTCCTCCACACGTAGGTGGCGCTCCAGGGGGCTGAGCCGCCACCGCCAGCCAAAGGGCAGCTACCAGGGATCTGCTTTTTGGCAAAGTCGGAGTGTATGCTCCATTTCCGCCTGTTTCTCTCTGGAATTAAAACTTAGATGCTATGTTAAGGTTCTGTCAGCTGTGACGGACCTATACTCACAAAGAGCGCGTCCCGGGGCTGGTGTCTGGCAAGAATGGCAACGCAGACTCCCCACGGGCAGAGGGTGTCGCCCCAGCCCCGGCGTTTTCCACAGCACCTAGGGCGCGCCCACGCGGGCCGCCCAGCAAAATTGCAGTCTGGCGCGGGCCAAGATGGCGACTGTGACATCACCAGGCAGTGACTACGCGCCATCACAAAATGGCAGCTGGTGGGAAAATAAATGGAAGCTGATGGGGGAGAGCATTTGGAAGGATACCAGACCGCTTATAAAAGTTCCTAACTATTCCTGGGCCACCGCAACCTATTTCCCAACTCGTATCAAGGCAGACAGGCTCTCAGGGCATCTGCTAGTATAAAGGTTCGACTCCCCATAATTGGTTCGCGGGCGGAAACGAAGAACAGGAAATGGGCGTCCCCGATTTCCCTGCTCAATCGTTCGGAAACAGAGGTTAAGAGATAGGGAAGAACGTCTTCATTCCTTCTCAAAACCGGAGGATGACCTGGTCATCCGCAGCGTGGTCCCAGTGGACCGGGGGACAATGGGTCACCAAGCGCTTGGATTTTTAGGTCCCAGTGGACCGGGAGACCCAAGTCCGGAACCCGCTAACCAAGGGAAGGAGGCAGTTTACCGGAGTGAAGTGTTGCCAGCCAGCGCTGGCTTCGACAGAAGCGCTGAGAAGCTGCTGGGAGCGTGGTGGAGCCGGGGCGCGTGGATGCCGGTGGCTGGTGTGGATGGCACTGGCGGCTGGCGCAGGTGGGATCAGTGGGGGTGCGCAGGCGGCATGGCTTGCCGGGCCCGCGGCGTGGAGACAAAATGGCTTCCAGGCACACGCCAGACGTTGAGGCTGGGCCCCGAGGAGCACCGCCAGTGAGCCTGGCTCGGGGCGGGTGGGGCAAACCGGCCAGAGGTCCCGGCGGTGACCGGAGAACCAAGCTGGAATGGTGCTTTAGGAGGTACAAGCAGCAGGCAGAGGTCCTGGCCCGCGCAGGCAGTTGGCAGGCAGAGCAAGTGCCAAGCTGCCTGGCTCGGGCCAGAAAGATGGCCGCTGACTCCTAGGATTGGTTAGGAGTGGAAAGTGGGAGGGATTAAAGATTGTGAGGCCTCCAGTGAGGCCATGAGGTGGGAGGGGTTAAAGATGGCGAGGCCTCCAGTGAGGCCATGAGGTGGGAGGGGTTAAGGATGGAGAGGCCTCCAGTGAGGCCATGAGGTGGGAGGGGTTAAGGATGGCGAGGCCTCCAGTGAGGCCATGAGGTGGGAGGGGTTAAGGATGGAGAGGCCTCCAGTGAGGCCATGAGGTGGGAGGGGTTAAGGATGGCGAGGCCTCCAGTGAGGCCATGAGGTGGGAGGGGTTAAGGATGGCGAGGCCTCCAGTGAGGCCATGAGGTGGGAGGGGTTAAGGATGGAGAGGTCTCCAGTGAGGCCATGAGGTGGGAGGGGTTAAGGATGGTGAGGCCTCCAGTGAGGCCATGAGGTGGGAGGGGTTAAAGATGGTGGGGCCAAGATGGCGGCCCCCCAGTGATTTCACGTGTCCAAGATGGCGGGCCAAAGCTGGCGACCCCCCCCCCCAGTAATTCCATGTGGCTGCTTACCGGAATGGCCAGGCCCAGGCAGCAGGGGTGGGCAGGCACAGGGTGAAGGGCGCCAGGGCGCGAGTCCGAGTGGAGGAACCAGCTGGAGCGCGGGCTGGACTTGGCGGGCTGGGGGCTGTTTAGCAGAGTGGCGGCCGCCTAGATGGAGGAGGCAGGCGGCCCCGGCAGGCGGGTCTAAGCAACGCCAGGCGCGGAGAAGACATAGGCGCACGGCGTGGCGCAGTCCGCGGGCGGCGCGGTCCCATTCCAGCGGCGGGCGGCGTGGGCAGGCGGGAACGGCGGTTTTAGGAGGTCCAAGCGGCAGGCAGAGGTCCTGGCCCGTGCAGGAGGTAGTCCACGCAGGCACGGGGCGGCAGCGGCGGCAGTGGTGGGAGCAACGCCTGCAAGCGGAGCGCTGGTGTGGGACCTCACAGTCGAGCTGCTGGCGGGTCGGAGAGTCCGGGGCTCAAAAAGAGAGTAAAAATAAAAAGAGAAAACAGAAAAAAAAAAAAAAAAAGGAAAAAAAATGGGGAGGGACCCAAGAGTTCTCCCGGTTCGGCACCAAATGATAAGTAAAATAAAAAATTAAATGCGAGTAAAATAAAAATAATGTGCATACGGCGGAGTGTGAAAAACACGAGAGAGGTCCGGTACACGTGGCATGTAAAGTTTTAATGGCACGGCTCTCCCGGGGATCAGGGCGAGGCACCGTGGGGCCTGCGCGCCTGTCCGAAGCTTGAGGACGCGGGCTCTCCTTTTAAAGGCATGCATCTCGCGAGATGAGGGTTTACTCGCGGGAATGCCCAATTCTCGCGGGGGTTTCAGCCCCTCCCTTGCCCTGCAGAGGTCATGTGACACAAAGTCACATGAGTGCAGGACCCAACTTAACACTATAGACATCCCGTATCCCTTTCACTTGTGATGAAGGGTTACATTTTGTCTATTTTATCCTTTTAAATAAGTGTCCATCAAGTTTTAGGAAAAATAGATTGAGAAAGGAAGTATGGCCATGCCAAGATGCTGATTTAAACTCTTCACAGGCATACATTGTGGTGATTGGCAAACAGAAAGGCATAACTGCTTAGCTAGAGAAACTTTTTTTTTTTTGGTGAATTTTAATCATATTTCATGATGAAGTTCAGAGTTATAGAGACAGCATTCTACTCTCTCACCATCCCCATGCACAACATTAATATTGGCATTGATAAATTTATGCATGTACAACATTTCCATTAAAGTGTTTCTCCATTGGATCTCTCTCTTCTTCTGCCTCTCTTCCATAAATCCCCTCCATCACTCCATTAGGGCTTCTCTTCCTTTGTCTAGAGTCCTTCCTGCATTTCTATTTCTCTCCAGTTTCCACATATGGGGGAAACATTTAAGTTTTTATTTTTTGTGACTTACTAATCTCACTTACTACAATATTCTCCAGTTCCACCTATTTCACTGAAAATCATATAATTTTGTTATTCTCTATGGAAAAGTACAAATTCACTGTGTTCATCTGCTGGAGACACTTTTGAACATGAAATTTCTAGTCTCCTTCATTCCATTCTCCATTATTAGGTGACATAAATCTCAAAGTTATTCCTCTCAATCAAAAATTCTTCTAGATAATTCTGATTCAAACATCATCATGAAAACCTTTTTACCCATTACTCTAATTCTGTTATACTGGTAAAAGTTCGAACTACTTACAGTGACAACTTCTACATCTCCTACACCAAATCCCAACACCTTCAAACTTGAACTTTTTACAACATTAGAAACTGTTTCTAGATCCCTTTGCAACCGCTTTTCTCTGCCCTTGGGTGCTAATGTATTTCCTAGAACAGAGGTCAATCCTCTGCCTATCTCTGTAGTTTTGTTGGAACACAACACATTTATTCCCTTTCATATAGCTTATGTGTATTTTCTCACCACACTGGTAGAGTTGAGCAGATGTGATCGACACCATGTGCTTTTAAACCTTAAAATATTCTGTATCAAGCTCCAAAAGCCTGCCAACTCCTAATCTAGAATATATTTTTCTTCTTCCAACTCTCTAATCTCTGCTTCTATTTCAAATGTGCGTGTGCATTAATTTTACAGAAAATACAAGCTAATAAGCATGCTGCATTCTGAAATTAAAAGAAAGCCACTCTTCTGAACAACCATATTATTTAGGCATGTACCTACCTTTTTTTTTATGGTACTGGAAATGGAACCCTTCTACCTCTCAGCTACACTCCCAGACCTATTTTTTATATTTTATTTGGAAACAGCATCTATTAAGCTAGCAAGGCTGGCTTTGACCTGGTGCAATCCTCCTGTTTCTGCCTCCCAAGTGCAGGGATTACAAGCATACGCCACGACGTCCAGAAGGCATGCACCTACTTTTTTAAATTTTTTCTGTTTATTTGACTGTGTTTTTGCTATTCTTAGCTTTTAAGGAAATAATTTCCCTTTTGATTCCTGCATTATGAGTACCTAAAACATAGCAATCAGAAGGAATTTTTTCCAGTCTTTAATTGCTAGGAATTGGTGGAATTTGAAGATAATTCTGCTACTGTGTATTTAGTCTAATAGATAGGAAAATTATAGAAAAACTAATTGATATATTACAACATCATAATGGTAGTGGTTGTGATAATAAGAAAGGAGCAATGGGGTTTGAGGTACTGAAGGAAGAGAAAACTTGAGTTACCTGAAAGAAATTACATCAAGAAAGTTTATCATAAGGAAATGTAAAAAATAATTTGAGGCATCGTCCATGTGCCAAATATGTCTTGCTGAGATATTAATAATCCAATTTCCAATCTAAGTAAAACTAAGGAAAAAAAAACAATATGTCTAAGTTCCAAAGCCAGAAAACAGATAAATGCAGAATCCTGGTATTTCTTACAGCTCATTCTCCTTCAACTAGGTGAGACTAAGTTGCCTCCATATTCCTTCTTCAAAGGCAGTTATGTGGTAACTCATTGTTTATTAAATAATCTCATAAAAGTGATATCCATATTAAGTGGCTTGATTAGATTTCTTTTACCTACTTTCAGGTGAATAATTTTTAATTTGCTTTGCTTTTGCTTTTGCTTTCGTTTTGGCTTTGTTTTGTCTTGTGGTACTGGGAATTGAACCCAGAGGCATTTGACCTCAAAGCTACAGATCTAACCCTATTTTATTATTATTTTTTTATTTTAAAGCAGGGTCTCGCTAAATGGCCCAGGCTGGCGTCGAATCTGCAGTCCTCTTGTCAGGGTCTGATGGGGTGTGTCTATACAGCGCCTAAGGAGATTCGGCCTGAGCAGCCTACGGCCTAAGGCAAAACTTTAAGTAAAGTGATTCAGCAAAAAATGGGCAAAGATGGTGCCTGGAGGAAGCTAGGAAAGCGTGGTTTCCCCATTCACTGTGGGTGGGGAGACTGAGCGGTTTTTCCCTTTCTACCTTTAAAGGAGCTTTCCGCACACATGAATGGCTCATGTACTGTCCTGGGATTGGCTGTAAACTACGTGCTAGTGATCTTTATCCCGGATAGGCTAGGCTATTTCTCATGGAAATTCCCCTCGTGGCTTGGTACTATATAAAGGACTGCTTGGAGGGAGATAAATGAGATCTTGCTTGACTTGACTCCTGGCTCGTGGGTTTGTGTTTGAGTCGTAGGTACTCATCATCTCGCCAAGCCCCGTCAGTTGTCAGGCAGGATTCCCGACAGTCTGGTGACCCGTGTGAGGCTCCCCTCTTCACCCCCTAACGAAAGAAATCGCTGGCGAGCAATTGGTCTTTGGGTGAGTAACCCCCCGTATATTAATATGGGTATTAATATGGGGAAGTTCAGGTCTAAACCTGACCCTGCCCTAGAATCCCTTCGACTCGTTCTCAAGAGCCGAGGACTTAATCTCACTGATAACCAAGCCACCCAGGCCTGGGGGTACCTTCTAAAAACTGCCCCATGGCTCCCTGAAAGTAATCTTTATGATTGGGATACCTGGAATCAAGTTGAGGGGCTGGTTAGGAGAGCCCAGACAGAGCAAGGGGAGATCCCCACCCCTTGCGGTTCTCCCCACGTCTCCGCACTTAAAAGTTGTTTTCCCCCGCAACCCCTGGAGAAACTCGCTGACCATATCCCCAAGCCAGTGAAAAAGGGGGCTGCCGAGCATACACCCCCCTCTGGTCCCAAAGCCCCTAAAAAACCTCCCAATCCCTCCGATCACTTTGGGGACGCCAAGGACTCCCCACAGTCCCTTTCCCTGACAAATTCCTTCTCCATACCCTCTGCTCCGCCGCTCTATGCTGACGTAGGGAGAGCCGGAGGAACTGTGGACCTCTTTCCCATCAACATCAACCCGGGAACAAACCATCCAGCCGCCTGGTACCCCTGGGAACCACAGGATCTTAAAGAGCTCCGAAAGGCAGTGTCGGAGGATGGTCCCAATTCCCCCTGGCTGATACCATAGTGGAAGGGCTGGCCCATCAGTCTTTATTCCCCCGGGACTGGAGAGAGCTAACCAAGGCAGTTCTCCCTGGGCCGCTCTTTATGAAATGGATGGCCTATTACCAGGAGCAATGCCGAATCTTTGGGGAAAGAAATCAAAATGCCGATCCCGCCATCCCCTTAACCTACGGCATGCTTACAGGGACTGCCGAGCCACACACCACTGGCCTACAACAGGCAGCCTTGCCCCACCCCCCACATACCAGGATCATGTTAGGGCAGCGGCACTGGCGGCATGGAGAAAATTAGACGATGGGCCCACTGAGGCCCCTATTGGGGCAATCACTCGAAAGCCCGATGAGGATCTACCTACATTTATAGTGTATAACAGTCTTAAGAGGAAGTTTCCGGCTGGTCCATTAAGAGACAAATTTGTTAAAATGCTTGTGTGGGACGGGATGACAGCCGACCATAGGCTGGCATGTGCAGGGTTGAAGGGGCATACTTTAGAGAGATGGATTGTGGCCTCTCGGGACATTGGCTCTATGAGCCATCAACTCCAAACTATGGCAGTTGCGGTAAAGAAAGGGCAACGGGAGGGCATACAGACTCTGATACAGGCAATGCAGCAGTCAAGGGTTGCCCCCCCCCCAAGTGTTTCAAATGCGGAAGGGAGGGCCATTTCTGCCAAGAGTGCCCATCCCAGGCTACGCCTCCTATGGGAGGAGGGAAGAAAGGGGAAACTCCCCGGAAGCCCTGCCCCAAATGCCGTAAGGGTTTTCATTGGGCTGGGGACTGCCGGTCCAAATTTAACTTAAAAGGAGGAGCTTTTAACCTCCCAAGGGGGCTTCCCCCAGCCCCGGCAAAAAATGGGTTAAGACCCAAGATGGTCGTCACAATTGGAGATAAAAATTCTAAATATTTAATTGATACTAGAGCCAATCGAAAGCGAATCGGGTTCAGATCCCCAAATCCGAAGTGGCAGAGATGGTCACCGCGAGGCATCCAGTGCGGTAACGCGACCAATCCAGGAGAACCCGGCGGGAGCCCCGGGGAGAGTTCTCTTTTCTTTGTAAAGAGCAGGGCGCCCTGGAATGGGTTCACCCCAAGAGAGGGGCCTGTGCCTTGGAAAGCATCGCGGTTCCGGTGGCATCCAGCGAGCTCTCTCTGGCCCTTGAAAATCAGGGGGAAAGAGTGTAAATTTCGCACTGGGCTGCAGCAGGTCTCCAAGATAAACAGCCTCTGGCATGCTGGAACAACAGCAGTCGCACATGGGACAGTAGGTCCTAAAGAGATGGGCGAGTGCCGTTCAAAAGGGACGGGCCTTCAGAAGGGACGGGCGATGGCCTGCACAAAAGTTCAAGCCCTATCTATAAAAGAGGCCATGGATTTTCATAGATTAACCCATGTAAATTGGAGGGGATTAAAACACAAATATCCTCAAATCCCTAATAAGGAATTAAAAAGAATTGTTCGCACTTGTAAATTATGTCAACCCATCTTGCAACTACCCCCCCCTTCAATCATCCGGAGTTAATACAAGAGGCCTACACCCCAATGGATTATGGCAAGTGGATGTAACTCATTTTCAACCATTTGGAAAACTTAAGTATATTTTTGTTTCCATAGATAACTATTCCAGGGCTGATTGGGTCTCACTCAGCTCATTCAGGAGAAAAGACAAAACATGCTATAAATTATTTTCTTCATTGTTTTGCTATTCTTGATATTCCTAAACAAATCAACTGATATTGGCCCTTGTTTTATTAGTCAACATTCCGTCTCCTTCCTACAATTATGGAAAATTATTCACACTATGGGCATTCCATATAACCCAAAAGGACAAGCTTTAATAAAAAAAAATATAATCATACCCTAAAGGTTTAATTACAAAAACAAAAGGGTTAGTTACTACCCCCACACAATCAATTAAGAAAAGCATTATTAACCCTAAATATTTTAAATTTTTCAAAAGACTCCAACCTGTCCCCTTTTCATAGGCATTGGACCACAGAGATTCCCTTTTCCTCCATCAAAGTAAAATGGAGAGATCCCCTGACAGGAATGTGGAGGGGCCCAGATCCCCTCATAACTGCAGGAAGGGGCTTTGGGTGTGTCTTCCCCTATGATGATAAAAGACCACTTTGGGTCCCAGCAAGAGATATCAAACACCTGCCTACAATAACTGGTAATTATGATTCCAGGGAAGAGGAAATCCCTGAAATTAGTCCTTTGTTTTTTATTTTAAAAGAAGATAGTTATGAAAACCCTAATGTTCGTCATCCTGTCCCTGCAAATACGGTATAGTATGCCAGGCTTTGGAGACGCGGGTAAGGCAAGGGAAATATTAAATGCAGGCCTTTGCACCCTTGCCTCCCTGCTCTCCGATATAAATATTATCCTTGAGGAGAAATCAATGCCCACCCCCGCCCCCCTTTTAGATTGGGGAGGGCGAAAAAGGAGAGCAGTACAAGCCATTCTACTCTTAATCGGCCTGGAGATTATTGCCAGAACTGCCATGGGTGTGGCTGGCCTTGGGATGGCCTTTGAGTTACAGAGGAGACTCCCTCCGAATAATTGATGGTGTTAAGTCTGTCTCAGAAACTGTCTGAGACTTACAAGCCCAATTAGATTCCCTAGCCTATGTGGCATCACAAAAAAGATGGATATTGGATTTATTAACAGCCGAAAAGGGAGGCATCTGCTTATTTTTGCAGGAACAAGATAAGATTAAGCAGCTGCAACATGATCTGGAGAGGTGGCGAGGAGATCTTCAGGAGAATCCGTTCTGAACCGGCTTTCATGGACTTTTGCCCTATTTTCTTCCTTTGTTGTGCCCCTTGCTGTTTATCATAGTTTTGTGCATCGTAGACCCCTGTGATTTTAATAGATTAGTCCAGTTTCTGTTAAAATCAACCAAATAGAAGTGCATTACCAAATGCTTGCCAGCACAGAAAATAAATCTTAGGATTGGTACTCTGAATATGACCACCCCTCTCCCGCCTTACAATTTCCCCAGATGGGAAAAATCAAAGCATGTTGAAGGGCTGGTAGCCAATGATGGGTAAGATTCCCAGGGGCCATGGAACCTAAGACAGGAAGTACAGCATCGCTCTGTACTATCCAATGATGGGTAAACCCTGGTACTCGATGGGAACAACCTAAGACAGGGACAGTCCCGATAAAATAAAAGAAAAAGGGGGATATGATGGGGTGTGTCTATACAGCGCCTAAGGAGATTCAGCCTGAGCAGCCTACGGCCTAAGGCAAAACTTTAAGTAAAGTGATTCAGCAAAAAAGGGGCAAAGATGGCGCCTGGAGGAAACTAGGAAGGCTTGGTTTCCCCATTCATTATGGGTGGGGAGACTGAGCGGTTTTTCCCTTTCTACCTTTAAAGGAGTTTTCTGCACACATGAATGGCTCGTGGACTGGACTGGGATTGGCTGTAAACTACGTGCTAGTGATCTTTATCCCGGATAGGCTAGGCTATTTCTCATGGAAATTCCCATCGTGGCTTGGTGCTATATAAAGAACTGCTTGGAGAGAAATAAATGAGATCTTGCTTGACTTGACTCCCGGCTCGTGGGTTTGTGTTCGAGTCGTCCGGTACTCATCATCTCGCCAAGCCCCGTCAGCTGTCGGGCAGGATTCCCGACAAGGGTCCAGTACTAGGATAACAGGTATGAGTCACTATGCCTTACTACACTTTCCTTTACTGGTAAGGGGCAGACTTCCTAATGGTATCTTATGGTGATATATTTATTGTTCCCTCACATGTTATGAGAATTCAGCCAAGTCTAGATGAGTATTTCCACATCAATGCTCATTCAAATATCATTTCTGGCTCTACTTTCAGCTCTTAGGAGGACTGTACTTGGAAATATGTAGTTGTGGAATGAAGATAGCCAGTTTTAAACTAGGTTTGAAACTAAACCCTTAGCATGGAGGAGGAAGGATGTGGAGGATATAATTTGGTTCTAAGACGTCTTCTCATCTGCCAACTTCTAGTATACAGCTTTTACTTTTTGATATTATTTTAAGTAGTGCTAATTTTTTTCAGTTCTAGTTCTCTTTCATACAAAAAGAATATATAAAAACAATATAAGATTCATGAATATACAACTCAATAAATGTATTAATACAAATTTAATACATTTCTTTAATAAATACATTATTAAGCATAGTAATATATTTTAATACATTTATTTACAATGTTCCAAGTTATTAATACATTTAATGTGCTCACGGGAAGATATAGGTGAAGAGTATATTCTTTAAAATTATTTTGAAACGACTTGCATCTTCAATAAAAAATGTGTTCATTAACAATATATTTAGAGGAACTCTTGAATGTTTTCTTGAATGAAAAAGTCACAGGGACTTTCAATATCATCTATTTCTACATTTTTAAAGTTGCAAATAACTAAGTATTTTGATGTATTCTCTTTCCTTTCTCAAGCACATTGGTGTCTCTTCTTCTCCAGATGTGGAGGCTTCTATAACCTGCATCGCACTTTCAGATGTCTCCATAAAAGAAGAACGAGCTAAACTCTGCAGTCATACTTGTCTGCAACAAACAGGTGGCACATTAAAGTTATTTTATATACATTCATCTTATACAAACAGGCCTGGCTATCCTGGAATTTCCAAAATTTAGCAATTTCAGCAAACTTTGAGTCAAAGATCAATATTTAACTTTCTACTCTTTATAGCAACATAAACATCTTAGTATATTTATCTCAAAAAATTGCTAGTCTTGCGTCATTGAAAGGGGAGAATCTCAGAAATCTCTGGGTATCATTTGGGCATGGTGGCACATGTTTGTAATCCTAGTACTTGGGAGGCTGAGACAGTAGAATTGCAGGTTCACAGCCAACCTCAGCTACTAAGTGAGTCCCTCTGCAACTTAGTTAGACCCTGTTTCAGAATATAAAATAACAAAATAGGGATGGGGGTGTATTTTTGGAGTAGAATGCCTCTGGGTTCAGTCCCCAATACCATAAAAAAAGAAATAAATAGTCCCCAGGAATCATGATTCTCCATTCATTTTTATCTGTGGCCTACATAGATGAATAAGATAGATAGGAAACTACAGTGAAATGTTTATGGCTGTAATTCTCTAATACTTTCATGATCTGACTAAAATATATTTAATGGCTTTTTTTTATCCTTGAGCCCTATTTGCAAAATGCAGGAAAACTAGAAAAGATCAATTCAAAATTGCATCTCTTAAGTATAAACAGAGGATTGAGAGTAGTCGATTCCAGTTAATAGAGATTGCTATAGTATAACATGGCATTCTGAACACCCTGAATGCCCAGAATTTCAAAATGTGAAGATAGGGAAGAAAGAAGGTGTAGATTGATTGTTGAGAAAAAAAAGAGGAGGAAGTATCTTATATGCCATAAATAAAGATGTGAGCATAGTAAATACATTTTATTTATTAAAACATGCTCTGGGGCATATAAACAAAACATTTTCAGAAAATATCTTTTATGTTTTGTTTGATCAAGTTTACTAGTATGGAGTTCTTTATCCAGTGGATTAAAAACCTTCACATGCATAAAAGATAACATTTATGAGTGTATGTGCAAAATTGTCTACATAGCGTTACTTTAAACAGAAAACATTCTCCACATATTTTTATACACTTTAAATGTTAGCATCAGAATTTCAATAAAGGTGTTGAATAAAGTTCTGTTTACATCTAGGGGTAACTTCTAAGAACTAGAGCACTGAAGCAAATATAAATGAGGGAAATATTAAACAGGGCAACATCTGCAACTATTGGGTTAAATATCTGGAAATCAGTTAACAAACAATGCAATGTATCACTATACTGGATACTGCCGAATCTATAAACTACCCTTAGTTACTCATCTACCTACAGAATATGAACTCTCTGGGGTTTTTTGTTGTTGTTGTTTATTTGTTTGTCTGTTTGTGAGACTGGGAGTTGAACCCAGGGGGATTCTATCCCCCAGCTACACCCTCATACTTATTTTTGGTCTTTTGTTTTGAAACAGGGTCTCACTGAGTTGCAGAGGACCTCACTGAGTAGCTGAGGCTGTCCACTAACCACAATCCTCCTGTCTCAGCCTCCCAAATGCTGTGATTACAAGCATGTGCTACCACAGCTACCCAGCTTCCTCTGTGGGTCTTTAAATGGATATTAAAGGAAGTTTCATTATGTAAAGAGCAGATTTTTATAACTCTGGAAGGAAAATGCCACATAGTATAAAAATCTGGAAGCATGGTTGAATTACATTATCAGTTTCCAAAGCTAAAATAGGAAATCCTAAGAATAAAAGTGTTGTCCATTTTTATACTTCACTTGACAGCAAAAATACCCAATGTACAAGTGATGACAAAAAGTAGGGACTGGGAAGTACAAGTTAATTACATAAAAATGACATTACATTGTCAAAACTAAGACTGTATATTCAAAAAATGTACAAATATGTATAAGCATACAATGGGATCTCCAAATAAATATTAAAATATAAAATTCAATTAAATATAGACTAGCATAAGTATGATTCTTTTTTTAATTGTACATGTTCTCAAATAAGAAAAAAGATATTGCCAATTATGGACTTTTAAACACCTATCCATTCTTAAATTATAAGTATTACATAAGCATACACATTTTAAGTATTACATTAAAAATTAATACTTTGAGTGACTCAATGTTTCATCCACAAAGATGCTGAAGCAAACTAGGAATAGACAATTATCTATATAACTTCTCATAACTTAAAAACAAGAAGTGTGGTAAAAGATAAGGAATTTAAAAAGTCTAGAAAAATATTTCACAAATAATTCAATAAAAATATTACCACGTTAAGTTTAGGGTGCACACCAAATTGAAATTTAAGGAATTTAAAAAAGAAAGATAAGGAATTTAAAAAGTCTAGAAAAGTCTAGAAAAATATTTAGCCTTTATGAGATTACATAATGAAACTGTGGCTTCCCACACTTATTTGTTTGTGTGTATGATACTGGGTATTGAATCAACTACAACTTCAGCCCAATGTATTGTTTGTTTGTTTGTTTGTTTGTTTGAAATAGGTTCTCGCTCACAATGTTCCTTTCTCAGCCTTCTGAGTACTGAGGATATAGGAATGTGCCATCAAGTCTGAATCCCATATTCATTAGGAGACTAACAATTTAATTTCTTGGTGAGAAAGAACAAATGTGGACAGCCAAGGTAAAGTGTGTATAAAATAAAAATAAAAAAGTCAAGTGTCAGGACCCCTGTATCAAATAGATGTCATGATCACTAGTAACTGCACTCCTCTCTTTGACTATCACTTACTCCTCTATGATTATTTGGTGTTTGTGATATTCAGATATAAATCAGTTTTAAAATTTGGATTTTAAAAGTAACCTACACTTTTGAGAAAAATAAAATCTTAAAAGTTGCAAAGTCCCCATTATGCCCTCTGAGGCTTTGCTAACTTTAGGTCTGTGTTGGTTTTCCAGTTTATTGGTATGACACTTTGTACAAAACCATAGCACATAAGAAACTTTATATGTAATAGAGAAAAAATTTGGCAAGTTGTGGTAAATTAGTTATGGTAATTTATATTCCAAATATAAATTTATATTCCAAATAGCTTTAATTATCCATTCTTTTCTCAGTAGTCTCCTGAACTTTTAA
This sequence comes from Muscardinus avellanarius, assembly GCF_963383645.1. NCBI lineage: Eukaryota > Metazoa > Chordata > Mammalia > Rodentia > Gliridae > Muscardinus > Muscardinus avellanarius. The sequence continues at coordinate 24,279,474 of NC_137790.1, read as the reverse complement.
AATTTCAATTTGGTGTGCACCCTAAACTTAATGTGGTAATATTTTTATTGAATTATTTGTGAAACAGATTTTAAATTTATTTAAATCATTTGATACATCCACTTTGGAAAATAGTATGGAGGATCCTCAGAAAAATAGAAATAAACTTATCATATGTTACAGTAATAGCACTTCTAGGTAGTTACCTCAAAGAATGGAAACCAATCTACCAAACTAGTGCATGTGTATCTATGTTTATAACTGCACAATTCACCATTGAACAACTATGGAACCAGCCAAGATGTCCATCAACAGATGAATGAATCACAAAAATATGGGATATGTATACAATGGAATTCTACTCAACCATAAAGAAAAACACAATTACATCATTTACAGGAAAATGAATGGAACTGGAGGACATTATGCTAAGTGAGATTAGTCAGTCACAAAAAAGAAAAAAATCAATGCTTCCCCTAATATACAGAATGGATCATAGAAGAAACTGTAGACAAAGAATGAGATACTATAAATTAGTAAATGAGGCGACCTAACTGAGGGGATGGGAGGGGAGGGAGAGAAGGAAATTCTCTAATGCATATGGTGTACTTTAATAAACATATCACTATCAATCACTAAGCCAAGGATGAGAAGGAGGGAGGGAGAGGGAATGGGGCCAGAATTGGGTAAGGGTTAATTGGATGATGTGAGCATGTATGTCTCTACCATCTTATACCCCATTAAGATGTATGACTAAAATGCACCATAAAAAATGAAAAACTATTTAATCACCTAGGATGTTGACATATAATGTATTTGTTGTTAATCATCATTTGAGAATCATAATAAAGGAGACATGTTCAAGGCATGGAAATTCCAAAATAAATAGAAAACTAGATCAAATTCAAACACATATATAAAATATAAAAGGGTTCTATAACAAAGATGTACAAAGTACAGGTCTTGCTGGCTTAAGAGACCCTGTTTCCAAATAAAGTATAAAATTGGTCTGGGAGTGTAGTCCGGAGGTAGAAGGGTTTGCAGGAACCCCAGTACCACCTAAAAAAAAAAAAAAGATAAGGGTGGTGTGGACATTCATTTCAACTAAAATAGTTCAGGAAAAATGAAGGAAGAATATGGATTGGAATATAGTTAATATATCTAATATTGGGAGTTGTGAATAGTAAGGTACCACATGATAATTCAAGATGTATAACTCATCCAACCGAGTGAATCATAAAGATGCAAAATATATAAAAATGCACTAATGCTTCATAGTCTATCAGCTACGATGATGGAGCAATAGAACTCCATATCTCTTGACCTTGTATCACAACATTTTTGGTGGAAATTTTTAGAGATATAATCCAATTACCCAATTTCAGAAATACTTACCTTACACTACATAATATTGTAAAATACCTATCAAATTAAGACCTTTATGTTCTCCAAAGACTTTGCCATCTGCAGTGAGAGAAAATAGCCCCTGGAATGACAAGAATGCACATAGGTAAAAGAGATCTGAAATTTAACACCTGGAATGTATACCCTAGTATAATCCTCTCATCTGAGTGCTGGTTGAATTTATTGACTCACTTCTAAAGAAGAGAATAGAAGGTCTAGAATATCACCTAATAGGATAGGTCAAGAAGATTGACCATTTTTAACTTTTATTAGTGAAATGTAATTATATCAGAAGGAGATTCAAAGTGATGGTAACATATATGCACACAGCACTTGGTGTTTCCCTACATACACCCATACCTCTCCCTTTCCCCTTCCCCATACATATTAGTGAGATTGGTAGTGAAACCTTGTCTTGACATAATCTTATTTGAACTGTTTTCTTCCTTAATCGTGATTTTTCCCTTCCCACCTTCCTTTCCTAAATCCTTTCAGTATTTTTGCTGTTTTTTTCTCTTTATTTGACTGAAGTCCCTTTTGCTTCCTAGTTTTGTTCAGGATTCCGTATATGAGAGAAAACATGACCTTTATCTTTCTGAGTCTGGACTAACTTTAACCATGATGTTCCCCTTTTTAATTTCTCCCTTTAGGATCAGTGGTGCTAGTAAAATCCCCTTGCTGTGCAGTGAGAAAGTTCGAAGAGGAGGCCCACACAGCACACTAGGAAACATACTGTGAGGTCTGCCATTAGCCCTGTGTGTGCTCAGAAATGCTCACCTTTAGATTATAAAATATGGTAAAAGACCTATGAAAATCCGATGTCTTTATATTTTCCAATGACTTTGCCATGTGTAGTGAGAGGAAAGAGCCCCTGGCATTACAAGAATGCACACAAATGAGAGAGATTTTTCTCCAAAATAAAAACTAAGGAGGTTGTTAAGTAGGACAAACTGCTATCTGGTAAAGAACATACAACTAATGTCTACTCTCCAAGGAGAAAGAAACTCAGTACTGAGAATAATGATAGATTTTTGACATCCAAATGAAGATGTGTGTGCGCAGTTTATATTTGAGTCTTAGCGTAAAAGAAAGAGTCAAGGGACAAACTTCAGAGTCATCAGCACTTAACTGATATGCAATAGCAGATAAATTCATTTGGTCATACAGGGAAAGCAGGTTGAATAAGAAGAGCCTTTAATTGAGGGCAAAATGCCTCATGAAATACTAACATAGAAAAGAATCATTGAAAAAATAAGCATTTAAAAGTATATATGATCATGAAGAAAAATAAAAATAACAAATTTTAAGAGAATCAGCAGAATTCTGGTCATCACAGTTGAGAGGAGAGAATTTCAAGGGAAAATGACTTGCAGTATCAATTGTATCAAAATACTTCAGCAAAATATTAAATAGCAAACTTGACTTCATATTTGAAACTCAATGGTAATGAACTCATTTTCCTAAAATAATGTGAATATCAAAACTTATTAACAAAAGTTGGTAGCTATGTTTTTTGCTCTGAATCAAGTTCAAAGTGTTACTATTCTTTTTTCAAGCTTCCTGCATAATCTATCTATTCACTTGAGCATTTACAATTACATTTCACTTTGCAGATAAAATTATATTCCCTTGAAAACAGACTGTATTCTACTTTTCTACTATAATACCTACCTTAGAACTAGGAATATAATAGTATAGAAATAAATTTATTTTAAAATAAAATTTTATCTACATATCTATATATTTATATGTTCTTTATATTAATATTTGTGTTTTCATTTTATCTATATGTTTGTCTATTTATCTTTATAAAACTTATAACTGTTAGTAAGCCAACTTAGTTACAATGTAAATGATAAGGCAACACTAAACAACATCTTTTTTTTCCTCATCTTTTTTCTCTCAGAACACAGGTCTGTGTGCATTTTAAATATAGTCAGTAAAACACCGTTTACCATATTTTCCCTTTTTCTTCTTATTATCAAAGATAACAATTTCACCACCACGTTATTTAGAATTATATCTTTGAGCACTTATTGTTTTATTATTGAAAACAGATAAATATAAATAAAAAAACAATTGCCAGTATATAATTTATCCTCTGAACTATTTTTCATAATCTGTACCAGCACCAAAAATAAATTATAATGTTATAAACACATTGCTTTTTTGTATAAATACTATTGAGAAATCAGTTCAAAAATCAGTTTTTATTCGTGGACAAAGAAAACTGAAGAAATAAGTCTGGCATTGAAAGGCATAGTATGTGTTATCTGAAAATTTTCATTTTTAACTGAAGAACTAATATCATGTTTGAGGAGCTGCTAGTCTCTGATAGCAGGGAAACAAAGGGTTAAAGGAGCTCCTGGGGTCAACAAAATTCCAGCTGTTCTTTTTGAGTCGCTTATAATCTTGGGGAAAATATTTCATGAAGATGGCTTTATAAGTGAAACATTTGTTAATTTTTGTTTTATTTAGTTTGAATGTATTTCTAGAAAGTGCTCCCTCAGGTGATTAGTAATGCTGATTTGTTTCAGTATTCCCTGATATTAATATTTTATCAGTTTTACATGCAATTTGGGTCATAACTTATTTAAAGTTAGCCAGAGAACAGCCCTCATCCTTTGCCAATTCCAGTTCGCATACTAAATGTGAAGATTCTCATGCGGTACAGCACCTGCATAAATCTGAAAAATTGAGAATCATGAAAATAGTATTTCAGTAGCAGTTCATTTCAGCAAAGATACAAAATTTACCATGTGGTGTAACACCTTGAGCAAGGTTAATGCCCTGTGGAAACCACATTTCTCTGAGGAAGATTTCCTTATTGATGATGATGATAGTATTAAATACATACATACTTCTTTGATGACATGTTTATCTGTCAGAAGAATATCAAACACTGCTAAAATCTAGGTGTGAATCATGAAAAGAAAAGATGATAGCATTGCCTAAAACATATATAAGCACACAACCTGCATGCACAGCTGAATGGGAGTAAGTTGACGATTGTTTTTAGGTAATGAATATCTGATTCAATATATTTTTACAGAAGAAATAAATATTTGTTAATATTTTAGACTAATTTTATACGTTGCCAAATTTAAGACGAACAACTCTTTTGCCAAAACAGGAAACTGGAACATATTAACCTTAATCACTTCAACATATTAGTATTTTGCATTTTCTCTTAACTAAAACAAGCACACAGACATACACATGAAGAAACAAGTGAACAACAAAAAATACAACAACAATCTGGTTTTTATTATTGAGTTAAAAATCATTATAAGGAATTTGGTACAGTTGGAATTTCTAAAATCTAGATACTTGTAGAATTTGAAAATATTTAGTCAAAATATTTGTTATAAATGGATCTTGAACTTCCCCTCTTTGTCTCCCACACCCCACACCTGCATGCGCGTGCGCGCGCACACACACACACACACACACACACACACACACACACACATAAATGGAACCATAAAATTTTCCCAATATTAAAAAAAATAACCCAAATATTTTATTTTAGAATAGAAAAATCATAGATTTTGGCAGAAAATCTTACAGAGAGCATTAGCCATTAGCTAAATATAGAACAAGTTGCTTCATAAATATTTGTAGTTTCTATTTTATTTCCTAGAGATGAAGGTTCATGTTGTGTAGCTGGCTCATAGTTTAAATATGCACATGTATAAAATTAGAGTCTTCAAAGTAATTATTGTAATATTTTGCAATTCATATTTTCAAAATTAGTACTTAAGATATTGGTTTAAAAACAAGGAGAAAGTTTCAAAAGAAAAATCAAAATTATTATGAAGATGTAATACTACAGCTGCCAAGTAACTGACAGGTACATCTCCCTCTTCTGCTTGGTACTACTAGAGTGATGAAAGAGGGAGGCTTTCTGCAACTAATAGGCTTGACTTGATTGAAGAATTACCTAAATCTCTTTAAATATTTTTGGAAATATTTTAGAAAATTATAATTAAATTTAGAGTGTCTTCATTATCTAAGAATTTACATATGTATGTCTATAAATACACGCATATGTGTATATGTGCACATACACAGGTATGCATATATTTATGCTATTTACATGGGGACATTGATACTGTGAACAAGTGGGCACACACATGCAATTTATGAACACATTTTCAGACATACAGTCATAAACACACACAGTATAAGCTTTCGTTCAGTGGTAAAATTTTCCCATGAAATATAGCTTTAGGCATTTTGTGCTGTAATTTTAACACATTAAAATGGCATGAGTTTATTTTTAGAACATTCTATTTGAGTTCTGTATATAGGTAAAATGAGAAGATGGTTTCACATTTACAAAATTAAATTAATGAATAATGCCATGCATAATCTTATTAAAAATGCAAAATTATCTCTGCCACACTAATAGGTAAATGTCTTATTTCCATAAAACTGACTTATACTTCTCTATATAGTTTCTTATTATCCTTATTTTATATAAAGAACATGAAGCAAAAATGTATAATTATACATTGATAGATGATGGAAAGAGGATATTTTGGCTTGGAAGAGCTGAGAGATATGAAAGTCAATAGTATTTTCATTGACAATCATTTATCTTTGACTATTTCCTCTGTCAGGTTATTGATATAGAAAAATAGCCAAGATACATTACTTCCCTCAAAACAGAATTCAGAATCCTTTTTCTTCCTATTATTAGTTCTTCTTTTTAAAAAATATTTTTCAACATATCAATATTTTTATTCTTTTCTTGCAACATGCACGCACACACACACATGCACACACACACATACACACACACAGAGAGAGACATATGCATTCATGCAAGTTAACTAAAGGATTCCTTTAAATCAGTGTTGATTGGGTCACTCATGTCAATGACAAAATTTACATGGTAGTTTATTTACATTCTAAATACTCTAAGATTTTCTCTAAACAAAATAATTAATTTGCAAGAGTAAATAATCAGGAACCAATTTTTTTTCCTTCATCTAAAAGTTCAAAAATGTATTTGTTTCAGGAATGGGTTTATTTATCCATGCCTTTTTTCACTTCAGAAACTCTTATGAATCATCTTTAACGTGTCACATACTCTACTATGAAGTTAAAAAAAATAACAGAAACTAAGAATCTAAGAGAAAGACATTTCTCTGAACAAGTTAAATACAAAAAAAGAACTACAGAAAATAATTGAAGACAGAGGGCAATGTGTGTCAATGAGTTTTGCAGTGTCGCAAGAAAGTTTGAATGAAAATACCATAAGTGAGATGATTATTTATTATTGAACAGGATTTTGCCAGATGGTACCTTGAATTGAGAATTTCAGAGGAGAAACCACTTCTCTCAGAGGAAAAATCATATAGGAAAGTATAGAAAAGGGAAAGAGTACAATAATTTGAATACTTGAAATACAAAAATCTTTTTATTAACAGTGATGTGTAAACACTATGATTTTTAAATCCAAGACCATCAACTATTATTGAAAAATGAAATAGGAAAATGTTGAACTTAATTTTGGCTTCAAATGTTAAGTTATAAGTACTTGAATTATCACATATAAGAGAAAGGAAAAAAAAGTTATTTGGATGAAGAAACACTAGGGGATATGTGTATGTAAGTTTGTATCACTTTGAGTCCCATTATGATATATAATTACAACACACCAATAAAAGCATAAAAATAAAACATTTTAAATATTGTGTTTATGGTAAAATTCCTAACACTTTGTAGGATCACTATTTAGATCAACAAACTTATTTCGCCTCTTGAGTATTTTCATAATGTGCTAGATCCCATCTGCCCTATAATTTATCACACATAATTGTGAATTCCCTATTTATCGTCCTTTTTTTCAACATAATTCAGTAAAGACTATATTTCTAATTCATCTAGAAATCTGCTATAATGCATTTTAAATTAAATAAAATTACAAAAATTATTTGGCATGTAAATTAAAGAATGATTCACTTTTGTTCTGCTCACTTCTGAGCCATAATTGCTCCTACCCTATTCTTAGGTCTCAGCAAATGTCACCACATTCTAACAAATTGCACAGGAAACTTATTGATATATTTCTTTAAAACATTTTTATCATAATATGCATTGACCCATGAGAAAAGTCTATTATTCCTTTCAATTGTGTTATGAATTTGACAACTTTTCACATACGCTGGCATTGTCCTAAAGATCCCAGTGTCTTGCTGATTGATGCCTTCAGGTTCTTTCTGACAGTCTCCCTAGAGCAGCCAGAGTTCTCTTTTGACAAAGATATAATCCAGATTCTATTACTACCATACTCTTTTTTTTTTTTTCTTTTGGTTCAAGAGCTACCTAGGAGGTTAAAAAAAATGAGGAAGACATCACTCCCACTTAAACAATGATAAAATTCTAGTTAAATTGTGAAAGTTTAGGTTTTTTTTTAACACATAACTCAATTTCTTCTGTTCTATGTGTAGTATTCAACATTCAATAAAAATATGATATGCACAAAATAAGCAGTTAAAAATACTGGTTCCATATAACCAACAGATGAAGCAATCAAAAGAGTTAGAATCTGGGAAGACAGATATAAAATCTTATAGGAATAGGTAAAATGGAGATCCTGAGGGAAAACACAGATACACATCAATATTTTATAAGGATTAAAATTACCTAACTGGAAGCCAAACCAATCAAATTACAAAAAGTGAAATATGAGAAAAATATCTCCCCCTTCAAAATAAAGAGAGCTATGGAAGAAAAACACAGCAGTGTTGTTTACAGGTAATTTGAAGTCCTGACTGAGAAAACAAAAGAGACTGGGCCAGAAGAATATATCAGACCAAAATAATGTATCAACACAAAAAAATGAAAGATCTAGACTTTGTTATGATAAAATTAAATAAATATAAAAGTACTTGTTTATCTTATGTACAGGGACTCTAAAGCAGAGGTTTCAATGAGGGACAAGTTTGCCCTGATGGGCACATTTGACAAATGTTGGAATAAATTTTGATTTTTATGTTTAAGGAAACTAGTGCTTAGAGACAAGGGAAGCTGGTAAACATACTAACACAACATGATTCCCAATAGAGAAGGATTACCTAATCTAAAATGGAAATAGTGCCAGTACTGAAACATTTTATAGAATAGATTTGATCTTCTAAAGGAAAACAGTGTTATGTTCTGTGACATTATAATATAAGTAAAAATTATAATTCATTGCTATAATAGCACAAAAATTGGGAGAAAAGTATTGAAAGTATAGATTTGTAAATTTTTTACACCAAAGGTTAAATGGTATAACATAAAGTATATGATGTATTAAAATGATATTTGAAACACTAATATAAGCAGTACATTTTTAAAAAAAATTGTGTCCATATCATAAGCTAATGGTGGAGATAAAGTTTAATGAGAAAAACAAACAGACAACTAATACAAAATTGACCAAAAACATGGAGATCAACTAAATAATAAAATAAGTAGCAAGGCAATAAATCTAAACCCAAATGCATAAAAAGTTACAGTAATTATATATGCTTTAAATATAGCATTTAAAAGACAATGAAAGTCAAATCAGATAATAAAAGACACATTAAATAGAAATACTTATATAGAATAAATTATCAAAATAAAAAATAAATGTATGCCAGCACCAAACAAAATAAGACTGGAAAGACAAAATTAGTACCTCATGCCTTTGACATAAAAACAAAGAATATTAGACAAGTGTAGTGGTACAATCTACAAGCACATATAGTGAGGAATTTGAGGCGAGAGGATACCTTCTAGGATCAAGGCGAGCCTAGAAAAGTTTACAAGTTCTTGTCTGTTTAAAATAAAAGAGGAGAATTTTAAAAAAAGATAGTGGCAGAGCACCTGCCTAACTATAATGAATGAAGCTCAATCCTAGCACTGTAAAAAATAAAAATAAATAAATAAGAAAATAAAAACGGCCGGGCGTGGTGGCACACGCTTGTAATCCCCGCGCTTGGGAGGCAAAGACAGGAGGACCGCGCAGGTTCTAAGCCAGCCACGCGCGCTGGTTTAGGAGACCCTGTTTCCAAATAAAAATGTAAAAATAGATCTGGGAGTGTAGCCCGGAGGTAGAAGGGCTTCCAGAAACCCCAGTACCACCAAAAAAAAAAAAAAAAAAAAAAAAGAAAAGAAAAGAAAAGAAAAGAAAAGAAAAAAGAAAAAACGTTATTACCAATAAATAGGGTGTCATTATATTAATATACAGAGGTCACAAATAATAAGATATAAGGGACGTTAATGTTTATAGCTAAAAATAAAAACTTTGTATTAATGGATAGAACTATATACAATTATAAAAATAAAAATAAAATGATGTACAACTATTGTTGGATACTTGAACACTCCTCCCTCAGCCACTGATGTATGGAATATACAGACTATCAGTAGAAATAAAGAAGACATGAGCAACACTCTCAAACAACTTTAACTAATTAACATTTATATTTCACTCATAAGAAAACAAAAGGATATACTTATTTTGTTTAATTCACAAGTCACATGCTTATGAATTTGAAGCAAATCTGACTGGCTTTCAGTGTGAAAATTAAATGTAAAAAAAACTGTTCTTAGAGTTATTTTTAAACAGAATTTGTCAGTAATATGAATGTAATAGAAGTGTATAGGATAATCAATATTTAATTTTTTTCCATGTGGTAAATTTCTCTCATCTGCCAGGCATTTCAAGCTAAATTCTGCAACTGCAAGCAACAGAGCAAGTATTCTTAGGAAAAATGGAAGAAGAATTAAAATTTAAAATAAAAAATTAATAAGAAACAAATATATCAAAATAAGACAATTTCATAAATATTAAATAATTTCACAAATTTTATGATTCCCTAAAATGAATGCTTCATTCTTAAATACATTAATATTTTGCAAGAAAGAGTTTAATACTAATGATGACAAAGTACTGGTGCATGTAAAAGTGAAGACATATACCACCTCTTGAAAATATGTGCCACTTCTACACATATTTATTATACAAAGCATTTTTTTCAAAGATCTCTGTTATCTGTCATCCTTTTTTATTAGTTTTAAAATGTTAAATTTTTATTAAAAACCAGAAATAGCATATGTAATTGTTATACTCAAATTTACGAACTCATACTCTCTCTATAAAGCTCATTAATAAAAGATGGAAGATTAAAAAACTATTTAATGGAAAAAACATTATTTGAAACTCTGTTAATATGTAATAATAGTGGATGTCCTTGAAAACTTAATCAGAAATAATAATTAATATAATGAAGTGCTTATATATAGATGTCCATAGGAATTTTTAAAAAATAATGCAAATAATTTAAAATAAAATGTATAGATTATTTTCCCATCATGAGTGAATCAAAGAGACTTTTCTTGTTTTACAGAATAGTATTTGCTTTAAAAATTGGCATCTTGGGATCCTCAGCTATTTCATATATAAAAAGGTCTGAAACAGTCGAGTGCTCAGGTTCCCAGAGTTGGCTGCAGAACAGTTCTCTTGAAAGCTTCTGATAGAATCAAGAGATAAAGAGCCAGAGGTAACAAGGAGGTCTGCCAGAAGAGTCTACAGAATTGCAAGTATTTGCAGAGAAGTGCCCCAAAGGTAATTGATAAAAACTGATGTAGAGTCTACTGAGATAAGAAACTACCAAACATAAGAGAGTAAAATATTCTGCTGGGAAATACTGAGCTAATACATCAATTTTATTTTACTTTATGTTTTTAGTCCCTTTCTATTTCACAGCCCTTCAATAAAGCCTTTATTCTTAAAATCTAGAAAGGTTTGCACAAGCAGCCAGTAATGGAAAAATATAATAATACTTAAATTCACTTTCTAGGAAAAGTCTACTTGCTACAAAAAAAGGGTTGAAAGATGGCAATTTTTATAATATTTTGGCTAACTGTAAACAAGTATAATTTACAAAAACATTATGGAAATTGAACTAGTTAGTTGAACTCTGACTTTTAGTGGAGACAAATATAAAAGCCTAGAACTTATATTAAATAGCGAAACATTATATTTGACTCACTCAAAAAATAGGACCTCACACAATGTAGTAATTTTTACTGTAATAAATATTTGTACTTCAAATCCATTTTACTTATATAGAATAGGTTATAGAATTGTCAGAAATAAACTAGTATTTCTTGATCACTAATATTTACTAAATATTTTACTTGGCATAACCAGCTGTGTCTTGAAATCTATTTGCTTAAAGAATATAGGAAAGATACATTAGCAGTTTGCTACGAACTTTCTTGGATCACTGGAGATCACTGACCAAAAATAAAAACCATGGCTCATTACTCAGCAAGAACTCTAGAAATCTCCAAAGTAGAAGGAGTTGAAATAAGAGAACTACAGTAACATATGTATATCCATGTTCATAGGAGCACAATTTATAATAGCCAATGTATAGGATGATCAATATTTAATTTTTTTCCATGTGGTAAATTTCTCTCATCTGCCAGTCATCTCAAGCTAAATTCTGCAACTGCAAGCAACACAGCAAATATTCTTGGGAAAATGGATGAATGGATTGCAAAATATGAGAATTGCACACAATGGAATTCTACTCAGAAATAAAGAACAAAATCATGTCATTCCCAAGAAGATGGAAAGACCTGGGGAACACTATATTAAGTGAGATCAGCCAAGCACAGAAAGAGAAGGGACATATGTTTTCTCTAATATGCCCAAACTAGGGAGTATTAGGAATACCAGAGGGCTCTAAATAATGGAGGTGAAACCTCAGCAAAGCTAGAATGGAAGGATAGGAGAGGAAGAAGTCTGAGGTTGATTAATGGATGAACTACATCTGAGTAAAAGTATGAATGTAGCAGGGTCAACCTGGACACTCATTGTTTAGGGGTGAGGAAAGGGGAAGCAAGATGGGAAAGGCGCAAAGTATAGTCTGAATTTATGCCATTTTCAATATGATCCACATAAAAATAATTAAAAAAAAACCTTACTATCTCATAGCCTGGAGGGCACTGACCTAATTGTTCTCTTATGATGCTATTGACTTTTGTCTGGTTGCTTCTGTTTTGTACCAGTCCACCTGCATAGCCTGCTATGTGAAGAGTGCTTTTCTGGAGCCAGACACTTTAGAGTTGCTGAACTGTACTTGATCTCTGACAATCTTGGAGAAATTAATCTTGGCAGTCACTCCTTTGAGCTCATCTTCATCTTTGCCTGCTTTTGTATCTTGGAGTTTAACTTCTTTCTCTAGCACACAAGTAAAATAGATTCCCTTGATCATGCCTGGCTCTTGTAAAGAAAAAAAAAAGATTATAAAGGCAGAATTTCCAGACCATCTAGTGATATAGTTCTTACCACACAGTAATACGGTTTTTACAGTTCTGACAACACAGTCTTCTTTCTAGGATGCTGAAATGAAAACGTTGACAGATTAATGAGCAGACTTAACACTCTCTCCAAATATCTGCTCCATGCTAGCATGCAGGCCCACAGGAAGTCTGGCTCACTACGCCAGTGTCCTTTCCCATAAATAAGCATATTTTTTTCCTAGAGCAGCTCATCATCTTTTCCTGACATTCAGTTTTCCTCATCATTCTGGTGGATTCTGAATGTTTCCTTTCTATAGCCAATGAGGACCTGTGAATCTAAATCTGAGGCCATGATTAAATACAAGATTAAAACAATTTTACACATTTAATAATAGTTAAGGAATTTGTGCTTGCCCCAAAATACATTTGGTGAATGTTGGAAGCAGACTAATCATATGAGCCATCTTAAGAAGTTTATGGAAAACTCAGCTAAATGCCAGAAAGGGGAGCTTGTTACACAGGCTCATACATCACTTCACTAAATACTCACTGTAAGCCAGGACTGGTGTTGCACTCTTGTAATCCCAGTACTTGTGACAGGAGGCTTGCAGGTTCAAGGATAGCCTCAGTAATTAGTGAGACTCTTTGGACTCTAGGAAGACCCTGTTTCAAAATAAAAATTAAAATAGGCTGGGGGTGTAGCATGGAGGTAAAATGTCCCTGAGTTTAGTCCTTCATACTACACACATGCACACACACACACACACACACACACACACACACACACATTCTCACTGTAACTCAGTGTTGTGTAGATTTACTAACTTCTATTTTATAATAAAAAGATAAAGACAAATGAAAAATAGCACAGTTGTATCAAAACAAGCTATTTCTCAATCCCAAAGTAGAGATAATAATTTTTTAAAAACACCATTGCAGCCGGGCATGGTGGCACACGCTTATAATCCCAGCATTCTGTAGGCTGAGACTGAAGGATCATGATTTGTGGACAGCCTCAGCTACTTAGTGAGGCCCTTTGCAACTCAGTGAGACCTGGTTTCAGAATAAGGAATAAAAAATAAGACAGGGGGTGTAGCTCAGAGGTCAAATGCCTCTGGGTTCCATTCCCGGACCCCCAAAACAAACATACAAAAAAAAAAACCTGAAAAACCACCATTGCATTTATCATAACAATTAACTGACTACAAAAAATAATACAGTTCTGTACAGCCCTATCCTACACAGCATTGGCATATGGACTAATATGATCAAATGAACTAGGTCTAAAATCTTCTTTTCTGGGTTGGAAACAGCATAACAGATCTTACTTTTAAAATGACAGAAAGCAATGCAACTTTCTTTGTTTTTAGTAGCTCTTAATCATACTGCAAATGCTGTTTTCCAATATTTTGTAGAAGACAAAATACTAATTAGTAGGGACCTGGATCTTTGGAATCCAAAATGAACCATTTTGTTCACATTTCACCAATACTAATGACTCCTTATATTACCTGAGATAAAGTATTTTATGCCTTTGCCTTCATTTTCTTTGCCCAAAAAGTGGTAAATAATAGAACTATTATATATATTATATATATATATATATATATAATGAGATATTGCCTATAGAAAATGTAATATTGCCTGCCACTCAATAAATAATAGCTATTCTTTGTGCTACTGGGGATGGGGGGTTACAATGCTAGGGTTACAAGTGTGCACCACCAAGCCGTGTTAATAATAGCTATTTTATTTTATTTATTTATTTATTTATTTATTTATTTATTTATTTATTTATTTATTTAGGGTGGTACTGGGGTTCCTGGAAGCCCTTCTACCTCTGGACTATACTCCCAGACCTATTTTATATTTTTATTTGGAAACAGGGTCTCCTAAGCCAGCACACGCGGCTGGCTTCGAACCTGCGTGATCCTCCTGTCTCTGCCTCCCAAGCACAGGGATTACAAGTGTGTGCCACCATGCCCGGTTTAATAATAGCTATTTTAAATTTGGAAAAAACACAATGTATAAATCAAGACAGAATAAAAAAGAGACTGAGAAGCGTGTTTTTTGTTTTTTGTTTTTTGTTTTTGGTACTGGGGATGAAACTCAGGGGCATTCTACATCTGAGCTTCACACCCAGCCCTAATTTTTATTCTTTATTTTAAAACAGGATTTCATTGACTTGTGAAGGCCTCGCTAAGTAGCTGAGGCTCTCTGAAGACCATGATTCTCCGGTCCCAGCCTCCAGAATGCTGGGATTACAAGAGTGCACCTCCATACCCCACTGAGTGGGCATGTTTTAATGTTACATCTCTGTATCCCAAATGTATTTATTGAATTATTATAGAAAAATGACCATAGACCATGGCTACTATCTAACTTCAATGGATGAAGTTCTATTATTTATTACTTATTATAAAGTAAAGTATACAATATGATAAAAAAAAAAAAACAGAGCCAAAGTTGCTTCTGAGTGGGAGGGAGGTTAAATGGACTAGAACAATACAGCTGAATTGCTGGACCACAGTCTGTTAGCAGTTCTGAATTTAAAGTTCAAACAGTCAGAAAAGTTGATTTTTTTTTCAGCTACATGCAGCTGCATGTTTGTATCTATAACAGGGAATAGGAGTTAACCAGGGTTGGTCCATTACTATGAGGGTTCCAGGAATGGAGACTGAATGTTTCAGTAAAAAGAAGGTAGGATGGGGCTGTGGGTGTTGATCAGTGGTAGAGTACTTGCATGCCAAAATTCTAATTTTGATTTCCACCACTGTGGAGAGGGAGAGGGAGAGGGAGAGGGAGAGGGAGAGGGAGAGGGAGGGGGAGAGGGAGGGGGAGAGGGAGGGAGAGAGAGGGGGAGAGGGAGAGGGAGAGGGAAAGGGAGAGGGAGAGGGAGAGAGAGAGAGAGAGAGAGAGAGAGAGAGAGAGAGAGAGAGAGAGAGAGAGGAGAGAGAGAGAGAGAGAGGCAGAAGTTCATATTGCAAAAATAAATAATTCTCATCAGATTAAAGCAATATATGATCATTATAATTTCTTGCTCTTGTTCTATGTGCATATCAATGTGGTAGAGGATTGCTCTTTGTACTCAGACTCTGGAAAGTCTGCATTTGACATTTTAATTTCCCACATTCAATGAACACTTAAATTACTTCTACTAACAACTCATATACCTGAGCAAGGCAGATGGCTACTATCCAACTAAGAGACCAGGATGACCTCTTACAGGACAGAGACAATCAGAACACTTGTAATCAGCATTGAGGCCCACCCCGCCTTAGAAGTGAGGGATTATTTGTGTTTACCAATATCAATTATAAGTATAAATGAATCAGTGTTGGAATATATTTCCATGAGTGGAGTTAAAATCTTAAAGAAATAAGAATAATCTGTATATTAGATCAAATAAGAGAGCAGAAAGTGAAGTTTGATGAGAATTGTTTCAAAACAGTGATTGGGAAAAGGAAAACTCAGATGAGTCAAATAACAGCAGTCTGAGAAAGATGATTAATGGAAGGGTAGGAGATGAAGAAGACTGAGGCTGATTAATCGAGGAGCTACATCCGAATATGTGTAAAAGTATGACTGTACCGTGGTTAACCTGGACACTCATTGTTGGGAGGGGGAAGGGAAAGTTGGGGAGGGGAAGGAAGGCACCAAGCACAGTCTGAATGTATGCCAAATTCAATATGATCCACATAAAATAAAAAAGAAATAAAAAATAAGAAAGAAACCAAAAAGAAACAAACTACTGTTAAATAGAAAAAAAAAAGAAGAAAAGAAAAATAATCATCTACATTTAGGTTCCATTTTTTAGAGGATGTAAAGAAAATCATAATCTCAGATGAAAGCCAGGTATCATTTGTACCAAACAAGTAAAAGCCATGAGGGGAGAACTTGAGGTTAGGAATGTTTTTAATAAAAAAAAATGGCTCATGTAATTTAGAGAACACAACAGAAGGATTTAGAATCAGGTAGAAATGTATTCTTGGAGATC
This sequence comes from Muscardinus avellanarius, assembly GCF_963383645.1. Taxonomy (NCBI): domain Eukaryota; kingdom Metazoa; phylum Chordata; class Mammalia; order Rodentia; family Gliridae; genus Muscardinus; species Muscardinus avellanarius. The sequence continues at coordinate 24,262,796 of NC_137790.1, read as the reverse complement.
CAGCAGGACCCTGACTTTTTTGGGAGTCTTATGATAACTGATTCCCAAGGACTAAGGGGACAAAGAGATTTGAGTTCAGGCTCTCCAAAGATAATTGTTATGGCAGCATTATAGGGAGTAGCAGAAAGAGGCTTATGCCAAGGACATAGAAAACGTATTGGTCTCCATCAAAGGTAGAAGTCAAAAGAGTGAAAGGGGTTTCAGGATAGTGTTGATAATTTTTTAAAAGTTGTATGCTTCAGCAGCAACATAATCCAACAACATACTCTGAGAACACATAAACTGCAGTTTCCAATTTACTAGAAAATCTGACCACAGTCTATTTTCAATGTGGATGAAGAGCCTAATAAAAGTCCTAATTAGCTTGACATTCACTTCTGTGAAATAAGTAATGGGTATGTACATAATTAGATGTTAGACTAGAGAAATAGCTGGAATTGTGTATATGATTTCATTGCTAAAATTTGTTATAGTGATGAGTTTTTTTTCCTTTGTATTTTATCTAGAAGAATTGTTGAGTAGGTAATTATTTTAAAAAATAGATCTATTCAACAAAGGGATTAGAATAAAAAGCTATTAAAAAGATAGTGATACAATTGCTTTTTGACCCACTAAATGGTAACTTAAGGAAATAAAAAATTTAATCACTTAATTTATCACATACCTTTTTTAGTTTCCTGTAATTTAAAAGCATAATTTTATCCCTTTTCACTTTTAATGAACTCCTCTACTGATTAGATCAATGCTACTGTTCCTCTAAATCCAAATTATTAGATATTTATACAATAAGCATATTATATATTTCACATGGTTCGTTAAAAAGCCACTTTAAAGGAAATGGTCTTGAATTAAGCAACTTATAAAAGATTAACTTTATATCGTAGCTTTGTAACAGAATTGTGTTACCTTAAAATCAAAAGTTTAAAATTTATCTTGTAAGTGATATAAAGAAGGATATGTTTATTAATATACATAAATGAATATCAAGAAGGCAATTCTAAAATTTAATGGCAAAAGAGGAAAACTTTGAATAACAATCGTGCTGGCTTTATACAAAACTGACATTTTCAAATCACTTTTTATTTATCTCTAAATTCAACCCACAGTGAGATTGTTAGTTTTTTATTGTCAGCAAAAAGTTACTGGGTGTCCTCTCATGTTTTCAAGCTCAATATGACATTATTTAATAGGTAATCTTTGAACAAATTAAATGTTCACTGCTACTACATTTTATCTCCTTATTCTTAATAAGTACATGGTTATCTAATAAGCTAGTATATAGAATGCGGTAGGCCTTTAACCAACTTTAAGAAGCATAAAACTATGGGCCTACATTTACAAATAGCTTGGGTAAACTATCAAAGTATAAAACCAAAGAAAGTTTAAGTCAAAAGGGCAGTGTTACCAGGCTTCTACTTTTTTCTTTATTATGGAAGTTTGTGCACCAAATCTGTAATTCAGTTTAAACCCCACTTATGAAGAAATTTACAACATTGATGGAGACAGCTCAGTGGTAGAGTGCTTATGTTCAAGGCCCTGGGTTCAATCCTCTGATATATAGACATTTTGTTATTTACATTCTTTAAAATAAAATTTAGGAAGTATATTTATAGTTTATTTATCTGTATGAAAATACCTATAGCCAAATACTTAAAGAAAAGAGAGTTGTTTAGTTCACAGTTTGGGGAGGTGAAAGGACAATATAACTTGATATATTTTTTCTTTATTTACCCAGTAAGGGTTCTCATAAGCTAAGTCACAAAATGACTGAGGGACAAAATTGAGCTCATAAATAAGGGGCCAACCATATATGGTAACCTCACTTAATAATCATCTGAGAGACCAGCATTAATTCCCTCCAATAATGCTGCACTCAATCACCTAGTATTCTTGCCCTTTGTCGCAACTTCCAAGGGTTTTGTCACCTTAATACTTCCACAATGAGGACCAAGTGCATAAAGTATTGAGGAACACACTCAAACTGTACCCATTTGCTCATTAAGATTATGTGTGTACTGAGGTTAAAAATATTGCAATTTGTTTCTTCTGGGACAAGAGATAAGGATCAAGTGAACTCTAAGAATATTTTTTTATTAGAAGATTAGATGTCTTCAGCTTTAGGCTTTATTATCATGAGTCGATTCATGCTACACCAATTACCCATAGTGAAAAATGCTGTCACATTCATCATGGTAAGTGAGATTAATCAGTCACAAAAGATAAAAATATCAGATGTTCTCCCTATTAGGAAGCTAGGGGGAAAAAAAGGGTCATTGGAGGAACTCTAGATGAAGAATGCAAAACCATAGATAAGCAAATAAAGCTACCTAAGTGAGGGCAATGGGAGGAGGGAAGAGGAAAATTTCCTAGTGCATATCATTTACATTCACAAGCATGACAAGGAGGGAGGGGGAAGAGAATGGGGTGGGAACTGGGGAAGGGCTAAATGGGTGATGTGTGCATGTATGCCTCTACCATCTTGTACTCTATTAAGATGTACAACTACAAAGTACCAATAAAAAATAATATGCTTTTGAGAACTGAAGAGTCATTTTTGATAATTCAGTCACTATTTCAAAAGTGGTTCACTAATTTACACGTGCAAATTATAAGTCATCTCTGATTCAAGTAGAGCTGATTGAAATAAAAAGAGTTATCTCAAAACCCATAAAATGTCTGGCATGGTGATTCATTCCTAAAAGCATAGTACTTTGGAAGCTGAAACAAGAGGATCATAGTTTTGAGACCAGCTTCAGCAAATTAGCAAGACACAGCATCCTAGCAAGGACCTGTTTCAAAAATTAAAAAGGGCTGGGAGGTGTAGCTTGGAGGCAGAAAGTGTCTGAGTTCAACCCCCTTATGGGAAGAAGAAGAAGAAGAAGAAGAAGAAGAAGAAGAAGAAGGAGGAGGAGGAGGAGGAGGAGGAGGAGGAGGAGGAGGAGGAGGAGGAGGAGGAGGAGGAGATGATTTTGGAAGGCAGTTCATAAATTAACTCTTTGTATTTTTAAAAACTGGTCTAATTTGATCCTCCGTGAATATGTTTAACCACTGATAGCTTAAATATAGGTCATAAATAGATAATATTTTTAAAGTTATCTAAATCTTAAATATCAGATGCTTAAATATCTTTAAAAATCTCGGCCTTATATACTCAGATTCTTCAATGAAGATACTGATAAAAAACATATCCTTATCAGTTTAATTTTTAAAAAAAATCTGTTATTAGCATAAAGCCTAAAACTCAGTCATGGCTAAAAAGCCAACATTTTGAAATGTAAATATTATAGCATAGTGGCACATGCTTGTAATTCCAGCATTTGGGAGGCTGAGACAGGAGGATTGTGCAGTTTGCTGACAGCCTCAGCTACTTAGGTCCTTTGCAACTCAGTGAGACGCTGTTTCAAAATAAGGAATTTAAAAATAGGGCTGGGGGTGTAACTTGGAGGTAGAGTGCCCCTAGGTTCCATCTCCAGTACCCCCCCCCACACACACACAGGAAAAAAAAAAGATTGTATTTAGCTCTGAGTCCATTCATGTTTGATTTTAAGTTCTGCAACTGCAACATGCTATTTCAAATCCATGATGAGAGGTGTCTTTCTTTGCTTTTCACATTTATTCCTCTACATCTCATTTCATTCTTCATAGTTTAGCAATATGAATTTATTGTAGTTTTAAGAATCAATGTTCCATGGTATTTTATACCTTGTTTTCTTTATACATGTATATAATATTTTTTCTTCCATTGAAACCTACCCTCTTTTTACTATTGAGCTTTTATTTATCTTAACAAAGAAACCTCAGCAATGATTTCCTCCAGTAAGCCTTCCCTCATATCCTCAGGCAGACAACATCAATTAATATCTCCCAGGTACTAACTACATATTGTTCCATTATACTTCTAATATTCTGTATAAAAAATTGTTGCATTTTATAAATAGTTCCTTTTATAGATAATTATATAATTGAGGTTCAGTACTCTATCCATATGACAAAAATATTTTATATTGTGTATGAAAAATTTGCATATAAGAATCATTTATTACTTGAATGACTAAGCTAATGTATACTAATAGAAAATCATGCATCACAAATCCATGAACATATGGAGTTGGAATATGGTTATATTTTTAAATTTTAAAAAATGTTCAAAGCCCTAAACTCTGAAACTTCAAGAGTTTGAGAAGATTCTCAGAGACATTACAGCTGCTCAGAGAATCCTTTATGATGCTAAAACTGTTCAGTACAAAGTTTTCCTCTAATCCAAACTAATACATTCATGCATCAGGAAGGTAAACAAGTGATATTGTAGGCAAAGCTTTTTTCATATAGCTGAAATATTTTACAGCTTATTTCCATGAATTTCTGTATATATGTCTTTTGATATTTAAATATTCAAATGCCTTAATAATATGGTTTACATTCCCCAAACAAAAACAGGGTTGGACTTAAAGTGATACAATCTCATGATGAATAAACAATCGCATCCTCAGAAATGTACTGAAAGTTGTGGAAATTACAGTTAGCATCAAAGTAGTTAATTCATTTAAAAATCAATATTTCCTTAACAGAACACAAATTTGTAATGGAAAAGTGTATAGGTTAAGAACATATAGGGGATCAATGAAGTAAACAATAACAGAATAGAACACTATTTGCTCTTCATCATAATAGACCCATATCCACCCACAAATTATTCTCAAACTTTCCGAAGCTCTCTGTGGTGATAATTATGCTCTCACCTCACTGTTGTTTATTTCTTAGTTCTTTTTCATACAGTATGTTTTGGTCATTGGAATATGAATGAATATAAAATTTATATTAGAACAGACTTTAAATATGATTGGATAGTCTACCTAAGCTTCTTTCTTATTTCTCACTCTTCCAGAGGAAGACTGTGCTCGCTAGGGGCTGCTCTATTCGGCCTCAGAATGAGAAGACATGGAGAACAGCTCTGAGAAGCACAGCTGCCAGCTTGTCATTCTGTAACATGAGTGAGATATAAATGTGTTGCAAAGTGCTGATATTTTAAGACTGTTGTTAGTGTAGGACTTCCAGACAGATTAATACTAGAGTAGTGGTGCCACCACCCAGCACATGGGAAACCATAATATGTACTACTGGCTTTGGATTGAGTGACACAGGGTGTGAAAATATTTATCTAAACCATGCTTAGAAAATTGACAATCTATGTAATTTAAGCTGAAATATTTGGGAAAACTGCAGCCAATAAACTTAGATTATATACCTAAAGCATTTGTGTGCCTAGATTTATTAGCTGTTGGATCATTCCACAGGAGAGAAATGAGATCATATAAAAATACTGAAGGAAATTAGAGGAGAAAGAGACAAAGAGTTGACAAAATATAGCAATTGCCAGTTTGAAAGATGTGCACTGTTCCAATCAGAATAAAATCAATTTGAGAAAAGGAAGGTGTCACAGAAGCCAAGGAAGACAAGCCCTGGAACAAACTTCACATCCAGGGGAGGGAAGAAACAGTCATCAAGATCTTTACCTATAAGGTACAGGACTTTGCATATTATCCCTTCATTGATAGACCCATTTGCTTATTCCTAAGGGAATACTGATTTTGTGTTTTACATAGGAGGAAGGTTACTTTCATGTCAACAAGAGTGTAGTTGAGGTAATTGGTATATTGTTTGAATACTGGCTCTCTCCACTTTAAAATTGCTCTATAATTCTGTCTCCAAGACATTGAAATATATTTTTCTGTTCCAAGTCAGGCTTAGGTACGTGATTATTTTAGCCAAAGGAATAAGAGTAGATATGACATTTGATGCAATGTTTGAGAAGAAACTTTAGTCCACCTACATAATATATTTCAGATCCTTGTCTTACAAATATATATCCCAGATAGTGGTCAACCTTAGATTGTGTTCTGGAATTAAAATGTACATGGAGCTGATTTAAGTACAGTCAAGCCCAGCAAAGCTCTGTTGACTGAACTGATTGATGATAGTCTATCTTCTGTGGACATATAAGACATTCTCAGTACTTGGGAGGCTGATCCAGAATGAATACAGGTTGTGGCCAACCTCAGAAATTTAGTGAGGTCCTCTACAACTTACTTAAATCCTGTTTCAAAAATAATAAACAAAATAGGGCTGGGAATATAGCTCAGAGGCAGAATTTCCCAGGGCTCAGTCCCCAGTACCACACACAAAAAAAATTACTGTGTTAGAAAGAATGAGAGGAGAAAGAAGAGAGAGAGAGAGAGAGAGAGAGAGAGAGAGAGAGAGAGAGAGAGAGAGAGAGAGAGAGAGAGAATAATAAAAAATATAGGGATAATAGGTGGAAATTAAGCCATGTTATGAAGATTTGGCATCTGGATAAGAAAGGAGAGAGATAAAATATATTAGAAGAAAAGATAAAAGTAAGTACAAAAGCAGATACTAATAAAATAAAGTTGGCTTGTTGAAGATAATTTTGAATATTGAACAAACCATGTTATGAAGAACCAGATAAAATGAATTAAAACTTCAGGCAATTTAGTAAATTCACTCTTCATATGGCATTAACACAGACAAACTCTGACTTATGATGCTTAGTCATAAAATTTTTCAAATTTAAAATGGTAATGATGTGTGCATATGTGTCTCCACAAGTCTTTTATCCCATTAAAATGTATGACTATGATGCACCAATAAAAATTTAAAAATAAATAACATACATTCAAAAAAATAAAATGGTAAGAAACTGATACACATCCAGCAGGAACCATACCTCAGACTTTGCATTCTAATATATGTCCCAGCTGGTGAGTTGGAGTAAGATGATCAAGGCTGTGACAGGGATCTGCTGTTCCCAGTCAGCCACACAGTCACGAGGGTAAATGACCAAGGATCTACAGTGTGCCAAGATGCTAAGCTATAATGTTTGGTAGGCTAAGCATATTAAATGAATTTTTGATGTATGATACTTTCAGTTTTGATGGGTTTATCCAGACTAACTGCCTCATAAGTCAAATACTATCTATATAGCACAGCAGGCTGTGCTTGAGTTTTTATAATCTTATGATTTATTATGTTCATGCTAAAATGGGCTTCCCTAATAAAGAGCTCATAATTGTCACAAATACAGTTAAGAAAAGGAAGCATATTTCTAGTGTTTTCACTTTCATAATACAATTTGTTGGAACATATTTGCATTGTAATGTGTCAATGTGAATTCTTTCACAATTTAATTGAATATGAATTTACATCCTTAAAAATGGTCTCCAAATTAATGTGAATGTAAGAAATAGAGTGGCAAAAAGTATTATTAAGGTTACTTAGATTATTACAATTTGTTTTTATTTCTAAATATAATCAGGTCTTACTGTATATAATTGTGATAGTTCCTGTGTCTTATTCAATATAAGAATAGCTCTGTCAGCTACTAAGAAAAGCTCTAGTTGAACTATGTAACCTAAGACCTGTGGTCCAGAGGGTAGAGACACCAGTGACATTTCTTTCAATCTGAATGTCATCAGAACAAAAGTTTTGGGGACAAGAGTTTATTTTAAGTGACAGGTGAATATCGCAGCATTTTTCCTCCCTTTTGGAGATAGAATAATTTTCAATATGGTTATTTTTTCATAATCATTTAAAGATGATAAGCAGTCCAAAGTAGATAATTTCATCTCCATTTTTAATTGAATCTATCAATTCTCTGTGTCATTAGGTATTGCATTCAATGTAAAAAACTAACTGCAATTTTCTCACCCCAAAAACAAGTTTTAGGATGAGTAAATGTTAAGGTACTTTGTGATATGACTCAATTTAGTAATTCAATGATTCATTCATATTTTTTATTTTTATTCACAACAGAGTAGTATCTGTTTCCTTAATTATAATGTTATTTTCCAGAAAAAAAAAATGAGCCCTTTGTATTTTCTGTATCTATGCAATGGTAAATTTGAGTTTGGCTCAGCAAACTACATTTGAAAACTAATTTTACTACTCTGACATTGTTTTATATTTATAGTTATATAGATATAATCCCAGTGTAAAATTTAGAGTGTTTACATATGTGTTGAATGCTTAAAATATGGCACATAGCTTTAATTGACTTAGCAATATAATTTAAGATTTGCATTCCATGATAGCACAATAGATAAACTGCCATTCAGATTATTGGAAGCTTCCTGCAAAGTGCTGGTTCTTATTCAACAGTGATATTTTCCCCTACATCCCCCCCCACCCCGATACTTGCCCTCTTTTATCCCATTCACTCTGCTTCTGTTTATGGGGGGTGGGAGTATATGGAACTCCAGTATTATTATTTCTGTTTAATGTCTCCGTATTTGTAAATCTTTAAATTAAAACCTTACTAAGGTGGAAGGAAGGAAGTAGAGGGTAGAATAAAATATTATTTTTACCGTAAAAATATTACAAAAATGAATATCAGAACACAGTAGGATCAAAACAGAAACACATCACATGCTTAGTGTATGTATGTTTGTTATCACTTTGAATCTCACTATGATATATATTTATAGTGCATCAACAACAATATTTAAAAATGCATCTTAGACAGTATAATAGTAAGAAGACTCTCTCTATTACCAAAACCTAATCAGGCTTTTCTAAGCTTTCTAGACCTCCACATTGATAACCATCCTTGTTGGGATTATGTTTTCCAGTTGTACCAAGAATCCTGTTAAATCAATTTAGTGAGAATTCCCCACCTTTGATACGTGGTCAATCTCAATACCTAAGTTCCTCACCCTTCATCCTCCCCTAGCTGACATCTGATCACCCTGCTGCTCTTTTACCAAGAAACCTATCGAGTTGGTTATGCCATAATTCTCCCTTACCTGTGACATTTCTGCCTGTTAATTTCCCACATAAAAACCCAACCTTTTTGGCTACAAATTCTCATTATTATTGTGCTCTGAATTGAACACTATTCTATCCTAAGATCTATTTACCACATTATAATAGTCCCAGAATATATCTATTAGTTTTTATTGCACTAACTACTGTCCAGCTTTGGTTTTCTTTAACTGAACTATTTTTTAATTTTTTATTGGTGCATTGTAATCACACAAGATGGTAGAGGCATTCATGCACACATCACCCAATTAGCACTTACCCAATTTCCACCCCATTCCCTCTTTTCCCCTCCTTCTCATCTTTGGCTTAGTGATAGATCTTGATATTTTTGTTAGTGTACATCATAGACAATAGAGAATTTCCCTTTCCCCCTTCCCTTAGTTAGGTTGCCTTATTTGCTCATCTATAGTATCTCCTTCTTCATCTAGAGTTTCTCCTATGACCCATTTTCTCCTTAGCTTTTGCATATTAGGGAAAGCATTCAAGTTTTTATTTTTTGTGACTGACTAATTTCACTTAGCATAATGTTCTCCAGTTTTATTTATTTCCCTGTAAATGACATAATTATGATTTTCTTTATGGTTGAGTAAAATTCCATTGTATATATATATCCTATAGTTTTGTAATTCATTCATCTGTTGCTGGACATCTTAGCTGGTTCCATAGTTTGGCAATTCTGAATTGTGCAGCTATAAATATATCTATGTTAATAGATATGCATATATTAGTTTGGTAATTTGGTTTCCATTCTTTTGGGTCACAGTGATATTTTAAATTTTAAATCTTTTCCATTCATATAGAATAAATTATATCTTCTACATAACCTCAAATATATTGTACAAACCGGTTTTTGAAGATGCATTTCATGCCATCTTTTAGCATCTAAATCCATCTAATCTTTTTTTCCTTTAAAAAAACCCACCACAGAGCTTCCAACTCCTGGAACACTGTTACACTATAATGGTTTGGATTTGGATTCCCCCCTATCTCTCATGGAAACAAAGTTAAAATGTTGAAAGCAGGGCTTGCTTGCTAAGTAGGGGTCCCTAGGGCTGTGGTGTTGGGAATTTTATGTTGATTCCTACTCCCCCTGCTCCCTATCTTAGGTCCAGGCTCCATGATGTTATGAGCAAAGCTTTGTACTCTCTATCTCTCTGCTTCCTGCCACCATGCTCTGGGATCTACAGTCCCCAGCCTCACATGGATTGAACCCAAAATCCTCAAGGAAATCATGAACAAAAAGTATTTCTTCCTCAAAGTTACATGGTCTGGTGTTTGGATTACATTAATAAAAATGCTGACTAATGTAGATGTCACCTCTTTTTGTAGAGTTAATGTTGATTCAATCTTTATATCACATGAACTATTTCTAGAAAATGTTTTCTGAACTCTCAGACTAGATTATCTTATATACTCTCTCAGAAAAGAATACAACTTTCTTTCTAATGTTTATATTCTAATCTTAATTCACTTATCTTTAAAACTATAATATAGATTAGGGTGGACTAAAGTCCTCTGAAGAAACTTTATCCATATGAAAGATCCTGCAGGTTAAATGACCTTGGCTAAGTAGAACATTATGATAGTAGAGCATTAGAATTACCTTGGTGCATCTTAGACCCTTTAATAGCTTTTTACATTATCTTTTGTATCTTATCTAACATTCCTGTAGCCATTAGAGAAACAAAACTTCCCATATGTATCACTAAGCTTAGCAGACCTCTGGCCTCCACCTGTCCTAAAGCCAAGAATGCTATAAAATGATATTCAAAACCTATAGAGGAGATTCCTCTGCTGTGTTACATGTCACCTGCCTGATAGTCTCATCAACAGATTTAGTAAATATATTGACTTATGAATTCCTTTTCTATGACTATAAAAGTTGATGTAATTTTCTAACTATGAAGCAGGCATTGATTTCTATGCTTACAGCAGAAAAATATGCAACCCTTTTAGAATTCTATTGACAGGCCTTCAAAGTTGCTTTGTTAACAAAGTTATGGTGAACACCTCTACACCAGGAGTCCCCATGGACTGGGTTTAGCCACTCCACCCAAAAAGCCAATTGCAAGGATAAGCACTGGTGAGGACAGGAAAAAGAGCTTTGTTTCCAATGTGTCTACACTGGGAAAACAGAGTAGTCTAATTGTCTGGGGTGATGGGATGATTCCTCAAACCAGGAACTCAGGATTGGCAGGTTTCTTAGCTCATCTGCCAGAAAAGAATTTCAACATGTACAAGTCAGAAATATAGACAAAGTTTACTTGTAAAATTATGAAATACACATTCAAGTAAGAATGTGGGCCACTATAAGATAAGGAAGGAATATTACTGTCTTCGGGGTCTTCAGGGTTGTTTTTTTTTTTTGTGTGTGTGTGTGTGTGTGTGGTACTGGGGTTCCTGGAAACCCTCGTACCTCCAGGAAACACTTCCAGACCTATTTTATATTTTTATTTGGAAACAGGGTTTCTTAAGCCAGCAAGGCTGGCTTTGAACCTGGGCGATCCTCCTGTCTCCGCCTCCCAAGCACGGAGATTACAAGCATGTACCACCATGCCCTGCTTCAGGATTCTTTTTTATTAAAGATTTTAATAAGGAGAGGACTAAGGGAGGCATGTGAGGACAATGATTCTAGCAGATTTTTTTTCTGGTCTGGTCAGCATTCCTGCAGCTATCATCTAAAATATTGACCATGTAACTTAGAGAAAAGATTTATTTTCTTACAGTTTTGGTTTCAGTCCATGTAAGCATAGGGATCATGGATAGTACAGAGTGGATGGCACAGGTCATAACAGCAGCAGGAAGCAGAGAAAAGGAGATCACATGGTCTGTGTTCACATCATAAAGACTGTAAGAAAGAGAGAGAGAAATCGAGAGAGGGAGAGAGAGAGAGCGAGAGCAGCAGAGAAAGAGAAACCATTTATATAATTCTTAAAGACTTACCCCCGGAACCTACCTCCAACCATAACCTACTGGCATGAGTCACCACCTAAATAAATCCATTAGGATGGATTTATTCACTGCTGAGATTACAATTTTATGACTCATTTACATTGGCTCCAAACATAAATAAATGAGCTCTTTAGGGACATTCTATACTAATTATAACACAGTTACAAAGTGATTTAGGATTCTCATAGATTATTTAGAGGATAAGGTAATTTAGGATAGTCACAAGGACTTTTAGGATGTTTCTGGTACCAACTACTGTCTTATCACCAGGCATTCTTTTGAACTATTTAAGGACTGTGCTTCTTAGGTGAGACCCAAGAAAACTCCTTTACTTGTGTGATCTCTAGTCTAAACAAATCCCTTTCTGAGAGTGGTTCCTAGTGTCTAGGGTCACATATAAATTCCACGGCACTTTTGACTCTAACAGATCTTACCACAGTCTTTTGTCTTAAAGTTACATTTTTTGTTTTTTTGTTCTTTGTTTTTATTATCTTTTTATCTACTTTTATTGCTTCTATACTTTCTCATCTTTCCTCCCCCATACTATAATTCTTTGATCAAAGGGTAATGGTCCATCTTTTTTTGCTGTTTCTGGCATATAAAGGGTGTTGTTCTTGCATGGCCATGGACTTAAAGTCTCTTCCTAACTGATGTAGTAGAAAGATAGAAAAGTCAGGATTCACTGGTTATAAAATCATTGCTCTTTGGTAACCTAAGAAAAAAGGCAAAGGCATGTAAAATATTATTCCAAAATAACAGTAAATCAAAGAACAGAGAAGTATTCCTATGCAAAGTATACAGGATAAAAAACCAAGAGCCTTTCCCCCCAAGATATTATCGAAAACCAGTTAGTTAGTAAATCATTGAAATTTAAGGCAGAACCAAGCATGTTATTAATTTTGGAATGAAGGCCTTGAATGTAGAAGACAATTTTTTAGACATACTAAGAATATAAGCACAACATTCTGCTTTAATAATTGCACAGGTTTCTCTATGTACTGTGCTGCAGTTAATATATCAAGGATCCCTTGGTTTTATAAGACGGATTTTCTCATTATTTATCAGTGAAATGCTCTTAACTCTGTTATATACAGCCTTTTGTGTCTATTAGTGAAAGGTCTCTATATGCCATATTATATTATTGAGCTCAGCATGAGGAAACAAGATAGAAACTCTTTGATCATACAGAGGTAAGAGAAAACTTAAAAATAACAGGTAAAAAAGAAATAAACTGGAAAGGAAGGAGAAGCTATAGTTTTAAAATCTAGAAACTTCATAATCTTTAACTTTACTCTAGGGGTCTGATTGTTTTTAGACAATAATAGGCCCACACTTTTAATCATAATGACCCATCTCTCACCTGATATTTCTTTTTTACTTTTTACTGGGGATGGAAGCCAGTGACATTCTACCACCAAGCTACACCCCCAGCCCTATTTTATATTTTTTATTTTGAAACAAGGTCACACTGAGTTGCAAAGAACCTCACTAAGTAGCTGAGGCTATCTTCAAACTGCAATCCTCCTGTCTTAGCCTCCCAAATTCTGGGATTACAAGCATGCGCCACCATGCCTGGCTTCCACTGGATATTTCTTTTTTCTCTTTTTTTTGGGGGGGGAGGTACTAGGTTTCCTGGAAACCGTTCTACCTCAGGGCTACACTCCAAGACCTATTTTATGCTTTTTTTTTTTTTTTAATTTGGAAACAGGGTCTCTTAAACCAGCATGGCTGGCTTCGATCCTGCGTGATCCTCCTGTCTCCACCTCCCAAGCACAGGGATTACAAGAGTGTGCCACCACACCTGGCTTCACTGGATATTTCTGAGATGTTTGGTATGCAAAAGCCAGGCATCACCCAGCATTGACCAATTAAATGCCAGAAACCTGAGGATTCTAAAAGAAATAAACAAACCTTCATCATGTCTCTACCCATGTTCTCAGAGGGTATTAAAACAACTTTAAAGGTCTCAAAGTTGCTCTCTCCTCCTGGAGATGTTCCACATTCTCCCTTGAACTTTTAATCCCCCACTTTGTTAAATAAATGTCTGTCTTTGTCTCTGATTTGCATCTGTTAATTATTTTTCTTCCATGAAATGCAAGGACTCCCCATCCTGAGTTCCTGAAGTGTGGAATGAACCTGTCATCCTCTGACAATACCCATATAAGACTTCATATACGTTGTTTCAAATTTAGATTAGCTGGAAAATATTTAGTTTTAGTTCAGCATCCTTATACCCAAGGATATACTAAAGGACATCTTACTATTCAGCCTAGAGGTAATAATAATAAAACATTGGCAATGCACAACCATTGAGTGCAGGCCATCTCATTCATTTCTTCCACCTCCAAATGGTAGTGAACAAACCAGTGTGTATTTTAATAGAATTATACGATTGCACTTGTCTATAGGAGCTACCCAGATATATGGATAAAATCACTCCCCAAATCAAGAAAATGATTTATTTGATCCTCACAGAAAGCTACATTTCGACTGAGCCTTCCCATAGTGGCTGTTAATTCAAATATATCCATTATGAATTTGAGAGTATCCTCTTAGTTACCTTTGATTATTTTATTTTATTTGATATATCATTGAGGTTTGAGACAGATAAGGTTTAATATAATAGCACATGGACATTCATTTTATTTAAAGAAAAACTCCCTTGCCCCTTTGATATAAGTTCTCATTTATAGGTCACTGAAAAATATTACCTCTCATAGAAAGCTTTAAAATGACACTTTTATTTTTATTTATTTATTTATTTATTTATTTATTTATTTATTTATTGCAGTAATGGGAATGGAACCCAGAGGCATTCTACCTTAGATCTACATCCTCATCCCCATTTTATTCTTTTATTTTGAAACAAGGACTCACTAAATTGGTGTGGGCCTCACTAAGTAGCTGAGGCTACCCTAGAACCTGAAGTGCTCCTGTCTCAGCCTCCCAAGTACTGGGATTACAAGCATGTGCCACCAGTGGGCCCAGCTCCATTTTGTTGATTTTTTAATGCGTTCTGAGTTTTAGCCAAACAGTTCCTTGCAAAGGGGATACCATCAGGGCAGTCCAGATTGAGGTAAAATAGAAGAAATAAAATTTTAGGTAGAAAGGAGATATATTAGGAAGAAAAGGAAAATATAGTTTTACAATCAATCGGGAAAGGTCATAATCTGTAACTCCTAGGGTATTGTTTTAGGCTGAGCCTTCAATGAGCCCAGGCCCTTAATCCCAATGAACCTTTTCCTCATCTGAGATTCCTGAGGTGACTAGTAAACAGAGGTTTTATTAGAAGGAACAAGGTCAGATACCACCCAGCCACCATCCATCTAATCCAGGAGGTGGATGTCCAGACCCAAATCCAGTCCTTAGTCTCTCCACGCTCCAGGAGCCCTATAAAGGAAGGATCCCTGAAAGCCCCTTGGGCCTCTAATGCTTTGAGATGGCCAGCGTTTCCCATGAATGTGTCTTTACTTTACTTGAATTAAAACTTCTCCTTTACTTCTGACTGGTGTGTGTGTTAAAATTCTTTTTCCCCACAGAGGCCAAGAATCCACAGAAGTTATCATTTTTCCTATGAAAAGATGAACCAGAAATGGAAAATAGCCCACAAACCCAACAGGTGTCTCTGTTAATGTATTTGACATATGTTTGTGCCCAATCAGAAGAAGGTCTTAGTTTTTCCCTGATGGAATGACCTAATGTCTGCCTTGCAGAGCTGACAATAGCTTTAGGATTTTTATACAATGAGCAATGAAGGCAAAAACTGGGTGTTTGCAAAGCTAGGGGTCTTGAATAGCCTATCTGGGTTAGGCTATGATGGTTGATCATTATCTCAACCTACCTTTCATCAAATGTCTTTAAAAGAAGAGCCATAAACCCCCCAAATGTGACTCTCACTCTGGAGATTGCCAACATTCTCCCATGAATGTGGATGCCTTGCTTTCCTAAATAAATCTCTATGTCTGTGACTGGTTCTTGCTGAAATTATTTTCTTTCATCTAAGCCAGGACTCTGTTGGGGTTGAGTTGTGTTTTTCTCCCTCTCTCATGAGAAATCCCCCTGGACCCTTCAAGGAGTCATCTGGTCTTTTGTGATACTTAAGGGACTAACCATGATTCAGGAAAATAGGTAAGACATGCAAAAGCTCAAGAAGCATGTGACTAGCCCTCACAATATCATTTAGAACCAAGGGAACTTCTATTCTATCGGATAATATTTTCACTGATTTCAAACCCTTAACTAGCCCACTTAAATTGCCTACCTCGGTAGGTATTTGATAATCATAACACAGAGGTCAAATAAACCCTTTAACATGTTCAGCAATTTCTGTTGACTTTCTGCAAGTTAAGTGAAAGTATGAGATAAGAAATTGCGTGTCCTTTTTTCTAATTAGAAAAAGAGCTTTTATTACAATTTTGAGTATTGTTATTTCATCTGTGATCTTGAAGTAGCTACTGCCTGATGACTCTGGTGGAGAATAAAGGTCATGCCTATCTTCGAATTAGCATTTTGCTTTTGTCTTATCACAGCAGGAGCCATTGCTTACTAGCATGTTTAAAGAAAAGAAGAAATCTGTGGCTTTTATGATGATTGAGAAACTGTACCAAGCTTGGTTAGGGGGTTAATTAGGAATGAAAAGGCTTAACATCTTTCACAAAGCAGATCTCTTGGGGAGGTCATTTCCACAGGATGCAAATGTATTCATCTCCAAAGTGCTTTTTTAAAAGTATATTATTTTAAAAAATGGAGAACCAGCCAATAATCATGAGGATTAGAATTAGAAAAGACATATTAATGACTAAGAAATAATTTTAAAAATACATAAGGTAATCTAGTATATTCTGTCTATTGAAGTTACATAGTTTGGATATTATTTTACTGAAAATTTAGAAAAATAATGACTTATGGATTATTATGTACTAAAATATTTTCTTATATTTTATTTGGCAAATAATTATTTTGCAAATAATTGCTTTATTCATTTCTTTTCATCTCATGTTAAATATGAGACATATTCATAATTATGATTTAATTTTATTCAATAATGAAAGGTTATTATATTATAGATTGTTTATCAGAGAGTTTATTTTTTTTTTCCCCATTCACATCATATAATATAGGCAGGACATGGTGACTATAAAGAAACTTTGATTATTTCTTGCAAGTATAAGTATTGAATACTATATAAATGCAGGCTCCTCTTGTGGTTAATCTAAGACTTAGACATAAGTATCCATAAGGATAAAAGTATACAGAAATAGTTTTTGTGTTAAGCACAAGAGCAAACTAAAAAAAGTCCACAGTTATATAATTTTTTAATATTATAATGGCTTATTATCTAGAAGATAGCTGGGCTTGGTGGCACATTTTGTAATCTAAATACTTTGGAGACTATTTCAAAATAAAAACGAAGTGTGGGAGTGTAGCTTTATCTTTGGGTAAGAAACTTCTGAACTATTAACTTTCTATTAATTGCAGAGAGTGGGAATAGTAAATTTATTTCAATGTGAAAAACAAGCTATGTAAATGGTTTCAGCCTCAGGTCGTTATGTGAGTGACGTAAGCCAACTGTTAGTGTTCAGGGTAAAGACATTTCAGTAATGATGAGAGAAAATATTTTCATTAATTGTTGGAATTTATGATGATTCTTGAAATCCAAACACAAATTCAATAGGCAAGGATTAGTGGGAAGAATGTTTCAGCTAGAAATATTTGGTTAAAATGTAAAGCTATAATCTGGGAAGGGGAAGTATATCTGAATATGAAGCTCTACCAATAAATAGCCACGGATTAGGCTGGAAATAATAATCAAGAGAATCTGAAGTCAACTCAAAGGCTTGATCTTTTCTTGGTAGGAATTAGGAGAAAAATTAAATCAACTATAGATTTAGTAAAGATGTGTAGATTCAATGAAATCAATAAATATACTGGCTAAAATATTTTAAGTGCTTTGTATGTTATTGTTGG
Organism: Muscardinus avellanarius; assembly: GCF_963383645.1. NCBI lineage: Eukaryota > Metazoa > Chordata > Mammalia > Rodentia > Gliridae > Muscardinus > Muscardinus avellanarius. Next base: position 24,245,042 of record NC_137790.1, on the reverse strand, counting down.
CCTTAATTATCTTATACTGAAAGATGTCTAGAATAGGCTATTTAAGGGTTGCATAATTCAGCATCTCAGTGATGCCAATATTTGGAGTCAGCTTCATAGTACCCTCCTGTTCACAGGATGACTCTTCTATACATCTAGCACCATATAGTCATATAGCCCAATTGAATCTAGGAATTGAGAAAGTAATTCTCTTCTCATCTTGTTTATTTTTTTCAATGAGAAAAGTAAATATTTACAGAAATTCTTTAAGGCACTTCACTTGAGATAATAGAGTACACAGAGTTGGATATAAGCCCAATTATTTCCTTGCTTCAAAGGACAAATTATGAAAGTTAACAGAAATTTTTTAAATTCAGAAAATAGATTCTTATTTTGAGATATCAAACTTTATTTTAAAAAGCTACAGTAATCTAAAAGTATGATTTTACTTCAAGAAATTAGATTGAATCAATAGATAACTCAATAGAGTATTCAGGAAACTTCTTTTAAGAATGATAATAATTAAACAAAATATTAGAAAAGTAATAATAGGTTATCTAATCAGAAAACAATTAAGGTATACTCTGTCACATCATGGCATGGATTCCAGGGAAATTGACATAATTAATTACAAAAAATTAAAACCATAAAAAGATGCAAATGAATATATATTTAGTTATTGAGATAAAAATATGTCTAATCATAAAAATGAAATAACAAAGTAAAAGGGAGACCACATAGGAAATAGCATGTAGTTTTTATGACAACATCAAAATAAAGCATGAACAAAATTATAAAAGAAAATATCCTGAAAATATTTATCATTTGTTTATGAACACTTCTATATTACTCCTAATATTAAATAATTTTTCAGAATGCTTTTATAATCTTCATATTCCCTCACATATGAGCAATGAGTAAAAAAAAAATAAAGAAAAAATTATGATAGGTAAGTTACTAGTAACTAAAATTTCCAAAGTTGCATATATTATTTTCTTCCATATTGTCAAAGAAGAATTAAAATGATTATATAATGAGTACTGAAAGTTAGTTTTTCATATATTGTGTAGTAAAAAAAACCAAATTCATTTCTGAAAGATAATTTGATAATATATATCAAATATTAAAATATGATTTTGGAACATTATAGTCAAAGTACTTTTCTACATGCTCTCTATATATTAACCAGTGTCATTTTACAAGTCTACGTAGTATTATCATTATTTTCCCTTTACAAGTGTTGAAGGTAAGGAACTGAGTGGTAAGATTAACTCAGGGCACACAACTGTTTAAGTGGCAGAGTCAGATTTCAAAACCGCAATACAAGTCCCAAGAGCTGAAACACATAAACCCTACAACAAATGTGCCTCTCTGCTTTATAATAATTCTACTTACAGCTGAAATCACAAGAAGTATAAAGATGCATTTAGGAATCTGCATGAAGAATTTGTGAAGTAGGTACAACTTAGATGTAATATATATATCGAAAGATTTGTGTGTGTGTGTGTGTGTGTGTGTGTGTGTGTGTGTGTGTGTGTGGTAGTACTGGGGTTCCTGGAAACACTTCTACTTCCAGGCTACACTCCCAGACCTATTTTTATATTTTTATTTGGAAACAGGGAGTCTTAAACCAGAGAGGCTGGTGTCAAACCTGCGCAATCCTCCTGTGTCCGCCTCCCAAGCGCAGGGATTACAAGCGTGCACCACCACGCCTGGCCTAAAGAATTTAAAAAATTATACACACACACACACACACACACACACACACACACACACATTTTTTTTTTTTTTCAGGTCTAGGGGTGGAACCCAGGGCAATTCGACCTCCGAGCTACACCCCCTGCCCTATTTTTTATTCTTTATTTTGAAACCAGATCTCACTGAGTTGCAGAGGGTAGTTGAGGCTGTCGGTGAGCCGCGATCCTCCTGTCTAAGCCTTCCTAATGCTGGGATTACAAGCGTGCGCCACCACGTCCGGCTAAAAAATTATTTTCATTAGACAAATTTTTCAAGAGTTATTTTATGCTTCAGTGGTTCAGAATGGTTATTAGTCCTACACATACCTTCACTTCATAGATTTCAGATAAATGATAAAACTTACAACATCTGATCTATGCTCTTTCTGAGCAAATATTGCAAATTTTGGGCATATCTGGAGAAGCATGAATCTCTTTGAGAGGCATGGCCTACAGAAAGAATGGGTGGGTTGTTCAAATTGTATGACTCTTGCTAGATATCCTCCTTCTCTCATCTTTCCTTGTCAGGCTAAATAATCCCATTGCAAAGTTCTATTTCTTCCTTGTTACCTATATAGAAAGAATTTTATCATTTCAAGTAGAGATCAAGACTAAGTCTGTCTGACTAGTCTCTATACTATTCTAATCTCTTGCTAAGAGACAAGTAAACAAATAATAATAGAGATGGATGGATGGATAGATGGATGATAGATAATATATACACATATACATAGACACATATCTAAATAACGGTAATAAGAAGATCTTAAGTAAAATCGCAAAGCCTAGATTTAAATGCATTTTTGCTAATTTTATTGGATTCTAAAGTAATTTATCTGCATAAATCTAAGACAGACTATATTTTATCAAGATCACATGATATATATGTATATGTATATATGTGTGTATATTGCAAGTGTTATTTTAAATATATAGAACATGCTATTTAAATTTGTATGGGAAAGCTAAGAAAAAATATATAGCTCTGAGACAGAATCTATATGAAGTTAAATCTAGGTTTTAAGAAGAGGATGACAAGTTTAAAATGTGATTATATGTGTACAAAAATTTTGATATTGAAATTAATTAGGGTAAATTTTGGATCCAGAAAACATATATAGACGATATATACTTATAACAATGTATTAGGTGATTATACACAATTAAGCAGGTAGAATTTGTTATAGTTTTCCCTATTATCTTCAGAAATCTGATAATCTTAAACAAGATAAACACACTCAAAATTAAATTTTCCAAAGACTTCCAAAACACTCACTTTTAAGAATTTTACATCATTCAAATTTTCTCCAATTAAAAATAAATCAGATCAACTGAATTAATGTGAATTAATATTATCTATCTAAAATGTGAAGACGTGATGTGGAATTCACCTACTCCCTTCATAATTAATGAAAAATTTAAGTAAAATATTTTAAAATGTGGTAAGTCAAATAGCAAAAAGGCATTCGGTACATTAGTTCCTGATTGTCATACTCCTCTTTTTATTTCATTTTTAATTTGTACATTGTAGTCATACATTTGAATGGGATACAAGACGGCAGAGGTACACATGCACATCATACACATCCTACATAACTCATGTAGCCCTTCTTCACTTCCCACCCCGTTCCTCCCCCTCCCTTCTCTTGTTTGGCTTAGTTTCTCTTTTTTTTTCCTGAATAACAAGTTTTTTGCAACTGTGTCTGAATTACCTTTAAGATGTTTTCTTAATTTTTCATGATTTTTCTTGTATGCAAACATTTATCAAATATTCATTTGACTTATTAAATTTCTTACCTTGTTTTCAAAATGTACAATTTTTTAATGAATATCATCAGTATTTGGAGTTTGTCAACTTGTGACAACAGAGCTTTCTTTTTTTTCTCAAAAGAATTTCAAAAATCTTTATAATATGTATGTGTTCATATTTTGTGTATTTGGAGAATTTATATTACTATATTAATGAGAATATGTAAAAGTAATTTATTGAGAATTAAAGTGGAAAATTTTTCCACTTCTAGGTGGTGATAAATCCTTTTCATTTCTTTCCACATTAATGTTTTAAGAAAGGAGGGAGAGAATCTTGGTAAAAAAAAAAAGAAAATAAAAAGATAATTTAAGAATTTATTTTTAAAGGATATATTTATAATAATATCTAATATAATAAAAACAATAATTATACTGAAGCTTTAAAAAGTGACAAAACATGTAATCTTAATGTTTCTTATTTAATGATAGTATACATACATATGTATAAATAAGCATTTGGAAACTTTCTTACACTAAAAGGTCAGTGTTTGGAAACACATTTGCTGAGTGATTTGGTTTGACTCAGAAGCTGCATTTCAGGGTAACAGTGATGCATAAATACATAAGTGATTGAATATAAGAATTAATGCACTTGAACATCCATTTTATAAACAAATTTTGGCTAATAAAACCAAGGGTAGTTTTTATAAAAAGGTGCTCAGTCACTGCTCCCACATTTCTAAGCCCTCTCAGGACCAATACATTAGGCTTCACCTTGTTCCCTTTTCAAACTCTAGGACAATGGGTTAGCAAACTTTTTTGTTAAAGACTCAGAAAGTCAACAGTTATACTTGTGGGACAATGGGTTTCTGTTATGACAAACTTACCTTTGCCCTTGAAGTTTAAAAGCAGGCCCACACAACAGGGAGAATGATGTATATGGCTGTGCTCCAAGAGTGTTTTCTTTGTTAAAATAGGCATGAGCCTGTAGACCTTAATTAACTGACGACTGCCCATGAATCCCTGTGTCTGCTTCAACCTTCATTGAATGGAAAAGCACAACCAGAGAGATTCTGCCTTCCTCAGTTCCACTATGCACATCCAAACCAAAACATGAAAAAACAGTCAACTACCTTCTGTCTACTTTCACCAATATTTTTCTTCTTTCTGTCCATGGCTGATGACAGAATTATTTCTGCCATGTCAAGTTATCTTTTTATTAAATAACAAAAATCACATTTTTCAAGTGGCATATAATTCATGCCATATTTTCCATCTTTAATCCTTTTCACTGATTATATATATATATATATATATATATATATATATATTTTTTTTTTATATATATATATATTTTTTTTTGGAAATCCGGTATTATTTTTTTAATCAAATATGGATTTCAAAAATACCACCTTCTGCCGGGCTTGGTGGCCACACTTGTAATCCCCGCGTTTGGGAGGCAGAGACAAGAGGATCGCGCAGGTTCGAAGCCAGCCACGCGTGCTGGCTTAGGAGACCCTGTTTCCAAATAAAAATGTAAAAATAGGTCTGGGAGTGTAGCCCGAAGGTAGAAGGGCTTCCAGGAACCCCAGTACCACCAAAAAAAAAAAAAAAAAAAAAAAACCACCTATCTGCTCTGCAGTAAAATTTTCACTGGATTATGATTTAAAAGAAAATTGAAAGTACATGTAAACTTTTTATTCTGGATCCAGATTAACATCAGGAAACATCAAAATAATACTTATTTTATCTTGTGTCAATTAACTTTTTAAAATTATGCAAGCATTACTTTACATTAGAACAATAAAATCCTTAAAATATTTGAAATTGAGAAGGCTACAAAAATATTGTACACGACTTACACAGAAAACAGATTAATTAACAAATAAAAACATGATTCTAGAAAGTTGAAATAGACTCCTATGCCAGAGCTTGTCAAAGAGTTTCAGCTGCGGACAAGAGGGAATCGCTGTGAAATAGGAATGCTGTGCCAGATGTTTCAATTTCCCTGAACCTAAACTAATCACAGCTCCTGCTTTGGTCTAGAAGGAAAAAATTCTTTTTTCAGAAGTACTAGGATTTGTGTTACATAAGCTTCCAGTTCTCTCTAATTATATTTTTTTAGTCTTATCATTTAAAGTCTGAAGATTAGAAATATTCCACTTGAATGTTTATATTTAAACATTAGACAGATGTATTTCTTTTTAGTATGAAACTTGATATCCACATTTGAATTCTTCCAAGGAATATGGAAGGAGAATAAATATCTTGAAGGCAATCTGCCCAATACATGTTCAGTGTTTATTTTTGTGGCAAAATATCTTTTGAATTTAGTTTATTTCCTTTTAGTTAAGGGGTATTATGTTTTATCAATCCAGAAAATATTTCGTAATAAATTATTCTTTAAAATTTTAAAAGTTAGATAAATTTTGTATGCAACATTAAGATGTGAAGGTTACTAAGAAAATTAAGTTTTCCATGCCTAAATAACTCTTTAAAAAGTGTGTCATTAGAAAAATCAGAACATATTATGTTATAATTATGACCTTTTATAAAACATCACTATATTTAGAAAAATAAATACACTATTGTGGAATAGCTATTAGCTGCACAGACAAAAAAAAAATCTAAAGCTATTAAACACATTATTATAGTTTTGTTCTAAGTGGATATTTTTTTTTCTTTTTTCTTTTTTTTTTCTTGGTGGTACTGGGGTTCCTGGAAACCCTTCTACCTCCGGGCTACATTCCCAGACCTATTTTATACCTTTTTATTTGGAAACAGGGTCTCTTAAGCCAGCGAAGCTGGCTTCGACCCAGTGTGATCCTCCTGTCTCTGCCTCCCAAGCGCGGGGATTACAAGTGTGCACCATCATGCTTGGCTCTTACTGGATATTTTAAAATCACCATTATCATTTAATGAAATTTGAGATAAGTAAGTATAGCTAATATTTTTATTAATTATCATGTATTTTCAAGTCAAGCAGTATAAATATCTTTGAAAATATATCAATATATATACTTCAAAGCATATTCTCATCCAATTAACAAAAATAAGAGAAATTTAAAAATGCAAGATATCACCAGGCTTAGCTATTTTCATTTTCTTGATTTGTGATTGAGGACACTAAGATACCTACCTTCATTCAACTTACGAATATTGACAGAAATAGACTGCACAATTAATTTAAACCATATGAATGGAGAAACACATTGTATGGAAGAAAAAGGGATATGTAAATCAGAGGTTTAAAAAAAAAGATATCCAGCAGTACTTTTCTACTGTCATTGATCAAATGTAAGTCTATAGGATGCAAATTCGGTTACTTATTTTCTTGAGTACTAAAATTAAGCAGTAAACATGTTTGATATGGATATTCTTAATTTATTTAACTTAAAAGGAAACCACTTTCTCAGGGAAAGAAATGTTTGTTTATTCGATTTTTTTTGTTTGCTGGCTGGCTGGCTTGTTCTGATAATAACACCTGAGAATAATATTCCAGAGAATTTTAAAGATGGAGAGACATATTTAGAGCATTCTTTCATAATAACCTAGACAGTCCTGATTATCACTTTCTTTTACTTTTACCAATGAAAAAATAATTTTCCAAGAGGCAAAAATGACTCATTAAGATTGAAATTATCTGATAGGATTTAAAAGTAAAATTAAGATGATCTGCAGATAGGATTATTTCATGAAGTGTCCAGGGCTAACTTCAAAACTCTAACTCAGAACTCTGAAATAATACGTAATAGTCTACAGTATCTAATTTTGTTGTGTTGGCAATTTCCTGGACAACTCTGTGGATTCAATATGGTTTCACTTTTATTTTTAAATGTATATATTAAACATATAAATTATATATATACATATACATATATATATATTTAACAGTATAGTCTCTGATACAGTTTTTTACTTTGAAATGTTTATTATGTGTTGTTTTTCAAAAGCCCTTTGTAGATTTCCCAAGTTGCAGGTAAAGAAATAGATGCTATTTGAAAGATAAATTGACTCAATATTCAATTCAGGGAAACAATTGCATGTAGACAGAGCTTGAAAAGAATTCATTTGCAAAGAATAAATGTACAAGTCCTTTGCATTACCAGTCTGCAGACCAAGTTTACCCATGTTAAAATACTTCTAGGCTGTAATTCAGTTTACCACACTCTGAGATAGAGACAATATTTTAATGCTTTGTTTTCTACTATTTTAAAAATGTGTAACATATTATTTAATGGGTTATATATGAATGCACAAATGAAAAAATGTATTAAGTCAATAACTGTTTTACTTTGTAATTTGATTCATTCATTAGTGAATTGTGAATAAGCTATTTATGTAAGTTTTCAGTAATGGGAAAAATAAATCTTTTTAATGTATATACTTTATCAGTAAGGTTGATTTCAGGTAAAGGTCCTAGAAAAAATATTTCATAAAATAAATAAGAGGATCTATTATCTCAGGTAAAAGAATGACCCAAGCTAGTTGTGGTGGTGGATGCTTGTAACCCCTATACTTGGGAGGCTGAGACAGGAGGACTACAGGTTCATAATTCTGCTTTAGCTATTTAGTGAGGCTTTCTGCAACTTAGTGAGACCCTGTTTCAAAATAAAGAATAAAAAAATGGGGTTGGGGTGTAACTTGAAGGTAGAATACCCCTGGCTTGTATCCCCAGTATTATAGCAAAAAAAAAAAAAAAAAAAGACCAAGGAAGGATGGCTTTTCTATTGGTTAATTCACTAGCTCAATGATAAATCTAGAGTTCGGAGTCTCATTTACCTTTATGTTCCATCACACCTAGTTTCATTTCATTTCCATATGCCTCATGAATATGAGAAGGCTGCATGCTCTTCTGGGAATACATCATCACCTTCTAATGTGGCATTGCATGAAATGTCCAACCATTGTCAAAGAGAATGAAACTACCAATTATCATTTACTCCTCAGCTTGGGAAAACAAACAATAATAGGTTTAAAACCTGTTTGTTGGAAATAAGACTAAAGAAGTCAATTGGAATATGTATTGCATATTAATATTGAAAAAATTGAGACTTTAAGAATATAAGATTCTCTGATTCTCTAAGTTAGAGAATTTTTATCATTTACCTTTGTGGAATATAAATAGCAGTTCTAGGATAATATTTCTGGCAAGGAAAATGTCTATATGAACAATGTGACTATTTTTAACGTTTTGAAATTTAATGGCCTGTGTGAAGGGTAATGAAATATTGATGAACATTTATATTGAGATGTCTACAGGTGTTTATTTCTTGTCCTAAGATTGCACTAAGAATTTGTCATAATATACAGGTGCTATTTCTTACAGTGCAGGTCCATGTACTTCATTGTCTACCTCTTCATGTATTTTACTGTCATTTGTACTCTTCCTGGCTGTATTTATTTTCTATTACTGCATAATAAATTGTCCCAACTCGATAGTTAAAACAATATAAATTTATTATCTCTCCATTTCTAAAGGTCTGAAGATCAAACCCAGTTTAAGTTGATGTTCCATTGAAAGTCTGGAAGAGCTGAAATTAAAGTATGGGCAGAGACTGTAGTTTTCACCTTGGATTCCAGGTTCTTTTCTAAGCTCAAGAGACTCATGTGAACTGAGTCCCTGTGTTCCTGGAAGCTTAGGCTACAGACTTCAGTCAACATCTGAGGCCTTCTGGAGTCTATTGCCAAGTGGCATCTACAGACAGCTAATGGAATAGATATACGCTTTCTTCTTCTAAGGAAACCTGAACACATCTCTCTTCCTTCCTCTTTAGGAAGCAGCCAGAGACAACATGGTATTTAAATATACTCAGACATTTATGTCAGGCCAGTCTCCATTTTGCTAAATTATAATGCAACAGAATCACAAGAATGATGTTTTCCCATAGTCACAGATTCTATTCAGAACTCAAAAAGGAGAATTCAATAGAAAAAGACTTTGGAGGTTTATCTTAGAATTCTGTCTGTCATGTTGCTTAATATTGTATCCACCATAATGAGCAAAACGTAGTGAAAAAATGTGGCAACAACCACGACTCTCCTTGTGACTGTGGAAGTGATTCGTAGTGAACAATATTGGTACCCTGCTTCAGCAGTTCCCTTGTAGTTAATGTTTGGCTCCCTCATTTTGCAAAATACTGGATATGTGTGAAGCCCCGCCTTCATGGATACTGACCTTGATTATGCCTTTGGGGATTGCTACTCTGTTTTGCTAACAAAGGCCATGAAATAGCAGTCTTACAAAGATTTTAGAGAAAACTGAATGCTAGTTCATATTTTGGTTATACACCATTCTGAAATTTAGGCAGTAAATCTGAAGAGCACTTTTGTTACCCATGCCTTCTTTTGAATTCTTTAGATCATAATTACTGTATTTCTAGAATTTGATATTTATTTCCATGTTGACCACATAAATGTCATTAATATGCTGCTACCAATGGGAAAGAGTGCACAGAGAAGCCTTGTATGACACTTATCCTAAAATGTCATATGCTACAGTCCCTTAGTATTAAAGAATGTTCCCCCAAAATCAGAGAAGACAGATGCAGCTACCCTTGGTAAACTGGCAGACAGGTGGTGGGCAGCCTGCAGTGGTAGTTAAGTGGCTGCCCTGGTTGCCCACAGAGGGTGTCCCACAGGGTCAGGTTATGTCTGCTGGCTCTCCTGCTTCTCTCTAGTTGCAAACACTGGAGACACTGCTACCGGGGACACCTGCCCAAGGCCCCTCACTTTCAGCCTATGCCAAAGCTCGAGTGGACCATCAGCAGTCCAGAGTCTGGATCTTTGAGTCACTCTCCTAAAGGAGCACTCAGCACGCTCATTGGTGGGTGGCTCCAGATCTTGCAACCTTTGAAAAAGCACAGTGATAGGCAATGTAGCAGATTGGGACCCCGATCCACACTCCTTCAATCCAGCTATTCACAGGGCCCCACATTACCTTGTGAGGGTAAGCCCTGATCTCATTAGGAGGTCTGGTTAACTCAAGTGTTTTGTAAGATTGTTTTAGAGGCCCTAAAAGAAAGAAACATACCCCAAGTTCATGAAAATACATACCAGGACTCATTGATCAACACTGAGAAAACTGCTGCTTGTAGCAGGTCCCAGACACTGGAGGAGCCTTAGAAATTTTCAGGGAAGATCTTGAAAAGACTGGACCCAGAAATGGGGCAGAGTCACAAGCATCCTGCTCCTGAGACTGTCTATGATTCTCAGTTCCTTTTCTTCTGCTTAGCTGCCTTTATTGCTTTCTCACCAGCAACCACCTACCAACTTCTTCCTCGTGATCTGCGTACTTGCTTTACTCCTAGCCCATCAGTGAACATAATGTATGTTGGCTTTGTGCAATCAAAATGGGCATTGATGTATTTTACTAAACCCAGATGGCTTTTTTCATAAGAGAAATTCTGTCTCCGCTTCCTATTTTTTCTACCAGCTATATATCATACTTAAAGTTCCTCCATGATATTTTGCAAATGTCATTGGAATGTAAAGCTCTTTCATTTTGTATACAGTAGAGACTGACTATATTAACATGAGGTAGACAATAATTTCCTCTTATTTTTACTGTTAAAAATATCTCAAAATCAAATTTCTTCTACAGTTGGATTTTATAATGAGCTATGACTTTTAAATCTGATTTTATCATATCCTACAAAATAAATCTTTAACCCACAGGGCTAAAAAATTTGATTTGTATTCATTGGGTCTATTATTTTGCCGTTAGTCATAATCTCATGCAAATCATCACCTGAAGTACAGATAGGAGAATATTTCATTTTATCTAAAGTCCTCCAGTTCTACAAACTCCTTTAGGAACTTGTTCACATATTTAACAACCCCTCCTGTCAAAGAAATCATTTTTCTGTCCCTGTCTCTTGCTTTTTCTGCCTTGCTATTTGCCTATTTAAAAGTCTTTATAAAATTTTGGCTTGACCACTTTGTTTTAAATCTTTGGGCAGCACTCCATATATATTGAACATAATTAGACAAAAAACCGGTTGTGAATTTTGAATTCCTTGTGATATTATTGAATGATATTAACCCATAGAAGAATAAAAAGGTAGCCGAGCATGGTGGTGCACACTCGTAATCTTAGCATTAAGGAGGCTGAGACAGGAGGATCAAGGTTCGAAACCAGCCTCAGCCATTTAGTGAGGTCCTTTGCAACTCAATGAGACCCTATTTCAAAATAAAAGTGAAAAATAGGATTAGGGGTGTAGATTGAAGATAGAATGCCCCTAGGTTCCATCCAAATACCACAAAAAACTGAAAAGATAAATCTGTAATATATGATAGGATATTAGGACATGTTTTGATTTCCTTTAATTATCCTTCTCCTTGAAAACTGTATCATATGGAACAGCTGCAATGATTTTATATTAAAATTGCACTAAATTTTTACATCAGATAATTAGTAGATTATAACAAATTTTGTGATTTTTATATACTTAAAGTAAGTTAAATAACATAATTGTTTTACTTACTATGTAGATAAACTTATCTGAGTTCTAAATAGTGATTTTTCCAAGTTTTCCTTTTATTAGAATAGTGGAATTTATTCCAAACAAGTAAAAATTAAATGCATCTATAATCGATACTTAGGTTTACCTCCTTGTAAAACTGATTGAATAGAAAGTTCCAAAGTCTAACAGTCTTGCTTTGAAAAAGGAAATTAAAATTCTTAGGTGTGATGTGATTTTAAAAATTAAATGTATGTGCAATTTAAATCAGGCAAAAAAAATTTACATGTCTAACACTTCTCTTCTGACACAGCAAATTTGAAATTTTGTAAATAAGTTAAATAGTGCATTAATTTATTGTTTTTAATAATAAGTTAACACAAATGAATATTCTTAAGGTTAATGTGAAAATCATAATATTTAGTTCTCTTGTTTCCAAACATTATCTGACCATGTAACTTTGAGGACTACATGATTACTGTTTCATTTAAAAAAACGTAGTCACAAGGCCTATATATTTTGGTAGGAGGTAGAAAATGTAAGGCTTTTACAGCAAGAACACAGTGCTAGAAAGCAGGAAGTGGACATGTGAGAGGGATAGTAGAGATGTATAATGATCATAAAAGTGAGTGGTTAGTTTTCAACTAAGTCTACACCCCACTCAGCAGTCCAGCCAGATGATAAGGGTACCCTGAGGAAGATTAGTCATAACTACACTATCTACAAGCTTGGATTTGTCAGTTGCCAAATCATTAGTGCTAATTAATAGACATTCTACATATTGATTTTAATCTTTCCTGATATAAAAAATGAGAATGTATTTCACTATAATAAGTATCTTTCGTTTTACGTGTCAAGAATATGTATTTTATATACTTATTGTAACTTATTCTCCCCAAGTCCCTATTTCTAACTATGCCAAAACCATCTATGCACCTAAGAAAAAGAAAGAGAAAGAAAAGCAAAACAACATAAATCTTTTCAAGCTTATGGGAAACTAGAACATCATAATGGTATATTCAATTTCCTGGAACAAAATAATTATACCACCAGGAATTGCTATTTTTTCTATAAAATTATTTTAGAGTTAGTTATTAGAAGGGGGAAGACATATGGTCTAAAATAATATTTAACTGGAATGTACTGAGTCCAGCAGCCAGGGGCTGTGAATCTCTAGTCACAAGGAAGAGATGCTCTGTTAAGACTGAATTAAACCAAACTTCACATGCATCCTCTGCCATTGTAGTACTGGACAAGGCTGTCTTTTATTGTTAACATTGTCAATATTTTAGTCTTTCTAATTTTTCTCTCTTCTCACTTTCTGGGAAAGGTCAAGATAAGGGAGAACAGACATATAACCTGAAGCCAGTGCATGGGGAGAAGCCCTATATTTGTCTGGGTTCTGTAACAAAATAGCACAAATTAGATAGTTTAAAAAACAATAGAAATGCATTTTTTAAAGTTCTGGAGTCTGAGAAGTTCAACACCAAAGTGCCAGTATCTTCTGCATCTGATAATGGCCCACCTCCTGGTTCACATACCTCTCTGTATTCTCAATTTTACGTGGATAACTATGGAAGGGTTCAGGAGGCTCTCTAGCACATAAATCCCATTCATAAGGTCACCATCCCAAAGATCTATTCACCTCCCTAAAGTACCACCTCCAAATTCCACCTAATTCAGGGATAGGAATTAATTCAATATATAAGTTTGGAGGGACATAAATATATTCAGTCTGTAGCAAGGGAGGGCAGAGTATCTTTGAGAGATAGGACCATATGAAAAATTTGATAAAGAACATAAGATAAAAAAATTAAAGTATTTGGAGTTACTGTGATCAGTGCTCTGTGATACCAAAACTATAACCACAAACAATAGTAGCAATAATAATAAGGTAGATAACTTTAGAAGTAAAGAAAAAAGGTTACAAAACCTGGATTTTAATAACGAAAATGTATATGTTAGGAATGAGGAGGAAAGGATATGGATAGAGAAATTAATGACATTGTCATACCTGGTGCATTGGTTAAAGGAAATGCCAGAAGCCAGACATAGAAAAACATGGAACCAGCTAAGATGTCCATCAACAGATGAATGGATCACAAAACTGTGGGATATGTACACAATGGAATTTTACTCAGCCATAAAGAAAAACATAATTACATAATTTACAGGGAAATGGATGGAACTGGAGGACATTATGTTAAGTGAGATTAGTTAGTAACAAAAAAATAAGAAATTAGATGCTTTCCCTAATATGTGAAAGCTAGGGATAAATGGGTAACAGGAGGAACTCTAGCTGAAGATGCAGATCCTATAGAGGAGCAAATAAGGTGACCAAACTTAGAGGATGAAAGAGGGGAAGGGGGAAGCTCTCTAAAGCACAGGATGTACTTAAACAAATCAAAGTCAATCACTAACAAGTATGGGAAGGAGGAATGGGGAAGGAATGGGCTGGGGATGAGGTAAGGGCTAATTGGGTGATGTGTGCATGTATGTCTACAGAATTCTTTTATCCCATTAAGATGTATGACTACAATGCACCAATAAAAATAAAAAAGAAAAACATAACCTAAGAAATCATAAATTAGCAAATACTTTGAAGCAAAAAATGAAGCAAGGCAATTGAGTAAATTAAGAAGTGAAAATTAAACAGTTGTTGAGGGTAGTATTCCCAGTAGTTCTATAGGAAACATGATCATTTTTCATGATTCAAACCAGGTCACTTCTGAAAATAAAGGATGTGTTATATAATTAGACAAGAATATTAAGTAATACATGGGATTTGGAAAATATTTAAGGTACAAACAATAGCAGGAGGCACACACTGTAACAGTTTTTCACAGCTAGGACTTGGAACAATGAACAGAGGATGAGAGTAAAACTGCTCTGCAGTAGAATAAATTAAAATGACATCAAGAAAATGCAAAGGAGTAATTATTTTGTTTTCTAAGTAAAGATATTGCAACATGTAGATATATGCAGTGGTAGTAAGTCAATATCAGAGCGTAGAGCCATTATTCTGAGACTCTGAGTGCATGAAGATGCTATCATTTCTTGTTCTTTTTCTGATGCTCCTACCAATTAATTTCAAATGAGAAATGAGACAAACATTTGCTTACTAGTTATTAAGGAACCCAGGATTAGTCCATCCTGTTTTGACTTTTCCTTCCTTAGAGCTTTTTAATTAATTTTCATCGCACTTGTTCACTAGAAATTCTAATAAGGATTGAGTAAAGGAGATATTTGTGATTTGGACTTGAAGTGTCACATTTCAGTTCACACATCTTAGTGTGTGTGTGTGTGTGTTACAAAAACAAGAAAAGATTTGTTACATGTTATTTGTAGCGGTGCTTTCCAATTCTCAGATGTTGTTTATCTGGACAATTCAGCAGCCTCCTGAGTGTACTCCTCTCTCCAAGTCTTTCCCCTCTTCTCTCTCTTCTATACAGAACAGCCTGGAATCCTCAGGGTTGTCCTGTGACTCTCTGAGATCCTCACCCATTTAAATTCATTTCTTGGATCTCATCCCTTGCTCTACATTTAAGGCTCTGTAATCTTTTTCCACATGAATTCCTCCAATCTCAAATCTTTTTTTATTTGGTTGTTAACTTCTACCAACCTACAATTCTACAAATTGGAAAAAAAATAGTAATAGTAACATCATGTGTTTGTAGAGAATGTACTCTATACCAGTGCTGAATATTTTACAAATATTGACTCTAGATCATCACAACCACCCTATGAAGAACTATTATTTTATATCTAATGGATCAGGAAGTTGAATGTCCCTAAAATAAAAGAGCTGCTCATGTTATGAGGCTAATATGTGGCAAACCTATGAGTTTTCTTAGTCCAAGCAATCTGCCTCTGATTCCAAACTTGCAACAATTACTTGATCTTGCACAAAGGATATTTTCCTGGCAAGTCTTCTTAAGGACACAAAAGGGAATGATTGCATTGCATATACTTTTATGATATTGTATATTTTTCCTTGTAGCACCACAAAGAAACAAAATTATAGAACTATTTATTTGACTATTTGCATATATTCTACCTTTCCTCCTGCATAGTGATTCTCATCAAAGCTAAAACTATAACCACTTTGTTTCACTGGTATTATCTGGACACATTAGCAAGTAGCTAGCAAGTAATGTATATTAAATACATTTTTCCATTTGAAAAGAGCAGCTCCATTTTCCTAAGTTTCAGGTTGGTGTAATTGGACTGATCCCTAAATTTCAGAAATGTGATTTTTATAAAACAAAATATCAATCAATAATAGGTAAATAATGAAGAATCACTTAAAAGTTATATCTGAATAACATTCGAGGAGCATGCCTAAACATTTAATGTTATTGTTATTGTTAAAAGCTGGTTTGGTTTAGATCTTTTATGTTCCCCCAAAGCCCATATTCTAAAGCCTGGTGACCTACCTGTGTCTATTATGAAATGGTGAAAACTTTAGCATGTGGGGGTGAATAAAAGCAGGATGAGCATGCTTGGTAAAAAAGAAAAACTTTTAAGAGAAAACTCTGAAACCATGAGCCAAAATAAATTTGTCATATTTTACCTTATTTCAGGTATTTTGTCACAGAAACAGAAAGCTAACTGATACAAGATTATATGAACTAATTTCATTGATAGTTCTATTATATAATAGGCACCTGTTTACATGGGTTTGTCTCGTTCAATTTTTTTATAAGCAAGAAACTTGAGTGAGTATATATATATATATATATATATATATATACACACACACACATACATATATATACACACATATATATGGTTATATATAACATATATAATTTTTCAATATATATTGAATATAGACACATATATACATATAGCACATCCTGTCATTAACTACTATATATATATATATGTATATATAATTAACTACTATATATTACATATATATCACATTGAGCTATTAATAATACTTTTTATGAAGAAATAGAGTCAATTCAGGTAAACAGAAATTGCTTAAGTTCTCATATATACTAGGATAAGACAGGAAATGTCCTGGCCAACATTTTAACTGCTATATTCCAAAACAACTGACCATGGAATGTATAGGAAAAAAGAATTATAGTTTTAAAGATTTCAGGTGCAGTCCTTGTGAGGCCAGTGTTTGCATTTCTCTGGGGTTTGTAGCAGGAAGCAGAGAGAGGGAGAAAGCAAGGGCTCTGCTTTCACATCCTGAGGCCAGAGCATATCACCAGTAACTTAAGAAGGGCCTCCTCTTTTACCAAGCAGGCTCTTTTTCTTTAATCTCAACTTTTGTGTTTCCTGTCTAGAGAACACTATGAATGCAAAGGATGTTGATATTTGATATAAGTGGGATAAGAACAGATTTCCCCATTTGTGGGGATTGGAAAACCCTTTTAAGCTTCCTATCGATCATATTCACAAACAATATAGAAAGTATCAAATACAAAAATAAATAGAAAAGATGTTCCTCAGCCTAGAAGAAGCCATAGGAAATCCATAAAGATATTTCTTACCCTCCTAACCATAATGTGAATATTATATTTCATAATCTCTTAGTGGATGAACCTTTCTGAAGAGACTACCATTTCAGAGATACTATCCATTTTGGATGTAATGGTCATTTAGACATGCTTAGAATATACAGAGTACCTTCCAGGATAGATACAGAACATAGTACCTTTCCAGGAATAATGACCTCATTTTTCTTCTTTTTCCTTTTCTGTCTCTATCTTAATATACTTTTATTGGTGGATTGTAACTAAATATCATAATGAGATAATAGAGTGATAAGAACATACATGCACACAATTAGTATGTTTAACCGATGGAACCCACCCCACTCTCTCTCCTTCCCCAATACATTTTGTTGAGATTGGCATTGATAATTTTGTATCTATGCTACAATTATTAGAACTGTTGCCCTTATCCCATCTTTCCCCCTCCCTTCGCTACACCCCTTACATTACAAATTGACATCTTCTCCTCCTTTGTCTGAAGGTTCCTTTGTTACCCATTATCTCTCTCGCTTCCTCTTATGAGAGATAACATACAACTGCATGCTTTTTGAGAATGGTAAATATCAGCATAACATTCTTTAGTTCCTGTCTAGATGTTTCTGCAAATTAAATAAAAACAAAATGATGACCTCTTGTGAAGCATTTTTTTCTCCAGATATGCTACATGTTCTAATTCTATTATCTACACATGTTAAACATCATGCACCATCTTAGAGGCACTAATACCCCTAGATCACCAAATTTTCCCTCAATCCCTGCAATCTACTCGATGAGGTAGATAAAAATCTACATTTTATGAATGTTGAATTAGGTTAATAGCCCCAATTAAGAAAAAGTAGCATATGATCATAAAGTTGGGTTTGTTTACAAAATTTATCAATTCTCCAGCAGCAGCAGTACTAGACTACTTACATTTTTGTAGAGTACTGAGAATTGAACCCAGAGACATACTACCTCCAATTTACATGCCCCCCCACACTCAATTTTATTTCTTAATTGGAAGCTGGCTCTCACTACGTTGGTGAGGGCCTCACTAAGTTGCCAAGTCTGGATTTGAAACTTCATTTCTTTTCTCTCAGCCTCTCCAGAACTAGAACTATGTGTGCCACCAACTTCTGCTCTATAAACTGCAGATAAATATAAATATAAGTTTTATCTTCCTAATTGGAGAACTGTGGAAACTTGTTAAGTTACACTAGACAAAACAGACTGTTTAGACAGGTGCATGTTGAATGTATATCACATATTTGCCATACTGTGTGGATTTATTCTATCTACTAAAAAATGAAGAAACATATCAACAACAATAAAAATAAGATCTCTACCTTGAATTTTCACTTAATTTGGGGGTTAATATCATTTTATTTTCATTATATTTCATGAGAAGTGTGTATACGTGTTCGTGCGTATGTGTGTGTGTTTAACTCAGATGGTTACAACTTTTGGCTACTAATAGATGTGTATGGTGAAAATACTTCATCAGAATAAATAACATCATCTTATAGAAATATAAATTTAAGAAAACAGTCTCATTTTTTTGTTTTAAATGACACATTTGACATAGAAACATTTTATTTCTTTCATATAAAGTTTTTAAAATACATTATTTTAAATTAAGGTAATTTCTTAAGATATCAAATTTTTATAGTAGTTTTTGGATTTCAGGAAAAACTGAAATTGCATGGATTTGCCTAATCTTTAACAATAGTCATTGGGTACCTTTGAGATATTATAGTATCTCAGATCTAAATTTTACAAGTTCTAAATATTTAATAGGATTCTTAAACCTACCTACTTAAATATAACACATTTATTGAGGACTGATTTATATAAGCATATCAAGTCAAAGAATGTTAAAAAGTAAGTCTTTTTAAAGAACTAATTGGAAAACTTTATAGAAAAAGTCCAAAATCAGGTCCTCTCTCCTGCATAAATCATATAATAGTGACAATTTGGATGCTTTGATGGCTGATGTTCAGTATGTGTGAAAATGGAAAAATAGGAAGTATTAGTGAGTCTCACGAAACTCTGCTTTCTTTTGGGTAAGAACTGAAGCTCCACTTTATTTCATGGAAGTATAATGTTTCTCCGAATTCTGCAATAATTTGTTACTAAAATATATATGACCAATGACATTTTTTTGAAAAGAAAGAAAAGATCGTATATGTAATCACAGATAATCACTTAGAGTTGGTGGGCAAGGGGCCAGCATATTTCTGGAAGATTGCTTTTAAATTCTATTCTCTCTCTGATGATAAAGAGACATATATTATATTAATATTAGTACTCAATTAATGGTTTTTGTACTATTTTTATATTTTTGTACTTTTTAAAATATTTTTGTACTATTATTTTTATATTTTTGTATATTTATTAGTACTCAACTAATATTTTTTTGTTTGGTGGTACTGCAGTTCCTGGAAACCCTTCTACCTCCGGGCTACACTTCCAGTCATATTTTTTATATTTTTATTTGGAAACAGGGTCTCTTAAGCCAGCGCGGCTTTCTTCAAACCTGCGTGATCCTCCTGTCTCTGCCTCCCAAGCAGGGATTACAAGTGTGTGCCACCACGCCCTGCCTATCCTCTCCTTTTTAAATATCTGTGTCTTCTCTCCTGGAACTTACGGAGCACCTTATGGTTGCATGTCCCAATGGCTTTCTTAATTATGATAACAATTATAATCCTACATACTTATGTCGCATTTCCTTTATATTTGTGAAGTTTACTTAAATTTAAATTTTAAATTGATAGAGTCCTGGTAATATTTTATGCATCTCTATACTTCCACTCTATTCTCATTTTATACACTGTTTACCAAGTATATAATAAACATAGATTATTCCCAGTAATTATTTTGTTTTCATTTATGGAATAAAATGTAAATTATTTTTATGGCATTTTTTCTACACTGTTTTCTTTTGCTTCCTCTTCTTCAATCCATGTGATTAATCTTTCTTTTCTTTATAAATGCAATATTTAAGGAATGAAGATGAATAAAATTACCCTAAGAAGCAAATATAAATCAGCCAAGTGATATGAGAATATTATTCTTATCAAACAAGGCTAGATTTACAGCTAGCAGTTCCCAGCTTATCTCTTTCATTCTTTAATTTTCATTACACAACGCCCCAAATTTGGAAATAATAAATTACTCTTCATGTATTTCCCTTCTTCCAAGTTTCCATTCAATACAGTTATTTTAGGAATAAGCTTTTTATTTGAAACCAACAACTGCTCCATGTAAAAACTCAAGTGAACAGACCTTCCCCAACAAATACTTTTTTTAATGGAAAGATCAATGTCATATTAGGTTGTACAGAGCAGGAGCTAAGCACATTCTGGTTTTTAACAAGCAGTGAGAAAATTGCAAACTGAATCAATATGTCCAACAGAATGCCTGTTCATTTGTTACTGGCTCAGGCTATTCCTGGAGATCCTTGTGCAGCTGTCTTTCTTCTACATTTTGTTTTCGGAACTGACACATGGAAACTTGAGGACAGAAATACAAAGACTTCAAAGCTCCCACTCTGTGTGGGCAACATCTTCCACAGGCATCAGGGAAGACACAATCACTTTCATCATTGGGCTGAATAATAAGCCTTCCTCCAGGGGGCAGCTCCTTGGAGGAAACTCTCTGCACCCATTATGTCAGACTACAATTTAGCAACTGGAGGAATTTGGGCTCTCTTGCACATTTGGCATTTGTATTTTTTTTTTTGCCGGCTTCTATCCAAGCGATAATCTTATGGCTATATTTTAAGGTGAAAAAAATCTCACTGACATTTCTGTTCTGGACATTTTTAAAATACTCACATCCCACAAAGTGATATTATTATTGTTTCAGTGCTAAAATATTACTCTTAATATAGATTTTCCTACAATGAATATCACAAGCATAGAAAAATCAAAATTGTTCCTAGTTTTGAAACTGAAACATTGAGCGTTTTTTTTTTTTTTTCTCTTTCGGTGAATAGAAAGCAAAAATCATGCAGTACTGCTTTTAAACGTTTACATTTACATCAGAGATACGAATTAGGGTAACAAGATATTTTCTAGATGTTATATTGTGTTTATATTTTTGGATTATACAAATAGAGGTACTGCTTCTAAACAATTGCTTCTAAATATATTATTAGATAAACTTCCCACTAATATAGCCTTTTGGGGATATCACAGCAATCCTAGCATGTTAATGTTTTTTCCTTTTCTGTCATCCTTAGAATCTTTTATACAAGTCTTTTATACAAGCCTTTAATACAAGCCTTTAGGAGAATGGTTTCTGCTGCTTTCTTGCCACATAAGCCTATTGCATACAAACTGATCATATCTTTGATTCAGGATTGAATATATAACTTAAATTACTAGATACAGACAATTTCTCTATAGCAAGTAGACACTTAGCCCCCTATTGGAAGTCTACCTGAAAGTCTTCTTTATGGATTCATTTGCTTAAAACTCACCAGCATAAAAGGCAAATCCTCAATAGCTCTGAGAGCTGCAGCAGCTTTTGTCTGAATCAAATGCGAAGCTGTTATAAGATTTCACAGAGAGGAAGGAAGTGTCTATAATTCTAGTGCAATATCAACATTTTATATACTAAAGAATTTTCATTTGAAGGAACAGTGAACCATTTTAGTATCCTCTCCAATTGGGTATTCTTACAGAAAGAGAAGAAAGTGTAGTAAAATAGTAGAAAAATGAAAATTATCTATGATGAATACATAAATATATAAAGATGATGATACAAAGCATAAATCATAATAATTCATATGTAGGTATAAAATCTAATTTAAGTGTGATTTAATTTGAGTGATATTGATGCAAAGATTGAGTTTGAGCCTGCTCTAAGTAGTAGTATGACAATATCATAGTAATAACACATTTTTGTTACATGAGTATTACCATTATTAAAATGCTCATTATAACCATGTCAAATAATATTTTCACAACAGATCAAGACCTTTATTAAAAAATGCAAGTTATTTAAATATTTAAATTTCATAATATTTTCTACTAAATTTGCCCTAGGTAAACCTTACATTCTGTATGTTTAAACACTGGGTGACTGGCTTTTATTGGAATACATTAGCCAATAGTAGGAATGCCAAAAAAAGAAAAGTCATGAACACAGTAACATTTTGCCTAAATTTTGGACAAAAATTAAAATTACAGTAAAATTTAGTTTGATATCTATGTCCCTCTTTTGTTTTTATTTTATTCTGTCATATTCTATATGGATGATTGAAATGATTTTAGATTATGCAACTCTTTTGAGGCCATGGCAACTAATCATTTATATATACACAAATGCATAAACTCATTATATATGTGTATATTTATATGCATATAAAAGTCAATCATAAAAAATGAGAGAAATAGTTCAAATCTTAGAGATATTTTTCCATTTGAGTAATATTGCTGAAATGACGCTTATGAAGATGCAAAGGGCAAAATTTAACACAATAAGTTGTCTCTTCTGGTAATTTTTAAATGTTACATTTTGTTATACTACCCTATTATCAATGAAAAATAAAAGTCTGGTTTCATCGTCTTTTGTGAAGTGCTTTATAAATACCTAGAGCATGACTTGACATATAAGAAGCTCTCAGTGCATATTGTTTAATTAATGAATGGATGCATTCACATTCTTTTTAATGTAAAAATTGTTTAACATTTGTAAGTGTAGTTCTAATCTGTTTACTATATGCTCCTATATAACTCTTATAGCAACTTTGTTGTTTAAATACTGGTATTATCAATATGGCATCTTCATGTTTGTCTCTGTACTTAAAAATAGCAAATTTGTATTCATCATTATGACAATGAATATTATTTTGAGGAAAATGTGATTTACATGCATTTTGCAATGCTAGAGACCATGAACTCTCTATGGTAGATGAGCATCTAATTCTTTATGTCATCACCGTAAACTTAGGTATTAGTGGGAAGTACGGTACTTAGTGTGAAATTTATGAATAAAGCCTTCTAAAATTCTTATAATGCACAAAATATACCGATTCATTTTTAATATTTAACATTTCTTAATCAATTTTCTCCACAAGTTTTTCCTCATTAGAAAAAAGTCTGAAAAATGAGTTCCCATTTTAAAATATTATTATTTGATTATAATTTTATATGGCTAATGCTCTAGCTTCCTTTAATTGCAAAATTACCTTTTCTAGTGCTTTTTGGGGGTACTGGGGATTGAACCCAAATTCTACCAAAAAGCTGCATTCCAAGCCCGACTTTTTATTCTTTATTTTGAAACAGGGTCTCACTAAGTTGTGCAGAACCTAAGTAGCTGAGGCTGGCCATGAATCTGTGATCCTTCTGACTCAGCCTTCCAAGTACTAGGATTACAAGTATAAGCCACCACATATAACTTTTTTCTTAGTGCCTGATGGCCGCTTTCTTTTACATCTATCTCTTACATTCTCAATTTATCTTTATTTTAAAATATATCGGAGCAAGTTCAGACATGAGTGATCTCCATCTGTCAGAATTTATTCCTATCATTTGAAAGAAAGTGACCTTTTATTTAGTCAATTTCATTTAATATTTTGGAGTGCAAAATGTATGCTCAATTAATGTGAAAACCATATGTTTATTTATGTTAGTCTCCAAAGTAGAGACTGTGTTTAGTTTGGAGGAATATTTCTAAAACTGTTTTAATTCTTATAACAATCCTTACAGAATTCTATTCAGCAATAAAAAAGAACAAAATTATGTCATTTGCCAAAAACAGAAAGACTGGGAGAACATTAAGTGAGATTAACCAATCTCAGAGAGTGAAGAGTCATATTTTTCTTTAATATGTGCAGGATAGGGAGTAATTTGGATACAAGAGAGACTCTAGATAATACAGGAAATGTCTCAATGAAACCAGGGAGGAAGTATAAGGGAAGGGGAGGATTGAAGAGGAAAATGGCAACCAAGAGAAGCAGCGTTTCAGAGTCCTGTTGATGCTCGATCTCCATTCCGTCAAAAACAGTACTCTACAAAGCCAGAAAATACTATCTGTAAAGGGCAAGCGAACTAAACATACACTTCATGGAGGAAGAAGTTCAAATGGCCAATAAATGCATGAAAAAATACTCAACATTGTTAGCAATTAGAAAGATGCAAAACAAAACTACCTGAGATTTCACCGAACTCCAACAAGAATGGCAATTATTCAAAACACAATCAACAACAAATGCTGGTGATGATGTGGAGAAGTGGGAGCTCTAAAACATTGTTGATAAGCCAGGCGTGGTGGCACACACTTGTAATCCCAGCATTCGGGAGGCTGAGACCAGAGGATTGCAGTTTGCAGACAGCCTCAGCTACTTAGGGAGGCCCTCCACAACTCACTGAGACCCGGTTTCCAAATAAAGAATAAAAAAAAAAAATAGGGCAGAGGGTGTAGCTCAGAGGTAGAATGCCCCTGGGTTCCATCCCCAGCCCCACAAAGTTAAATAAATAAGTAAATAAATAAACAAACATTGTTGATGGGATTGAAAATTAGTGCAACCACTTTGGAAACAGTATGGAGGATCCTCAGAAGAATGGGAACAATTTTATCATTTGATCTAGCAATACTACTTTTGGGTTTCTACCCCAAAGAAAGAAAACCAAGCTATAAAACTAATACATGTGTATCTATGTTCATAGCCATACAATTCACCATTGCCAAACAATGGAATGAGCCAAAATGTCCATCAACAGATGAACTGATCACAAAACTGTGGGATATGTACACAAAGGAATTTTACCCAGTGATTAAAAAAAAAACACATTTACATCATTTCCAGGGAAATGGATGGATCTGGAGACATTATGCTAAGTGAGATTAGTCAGTCACAAAAAAATAAGAAATTGGATGCTTTCCCTAATATGTGAAAGCTAAGGAGAAATGGGTCATAGGAGGAACTCTGGATGAAAAAGGAGATCCTATAGAGGAGGAAATAAGCAACCTAACTGAAGGGATGGGAAATGGGAAAAAGGAATCTCTCTAAAGCACATGATGTACTTAAACAAACATATCCATATCAATGTCAACCACTAAGCTAAGCATGGGAAGGAGGGATGGGGAGGGAATGGGGTGGGGATTTGGTAGGGGATAACTGGCTCATGAGTGCATGTATGTCTACACAAGTTTTTTTTTTTTTTATCCGATTATGATGTATAAATACAATGCACCAATAAAAAATATTTAAAAGTGTAGGGAAGGCGGAAGACTGAGATTCATTAGTGGAAATACTACCATAGACTATGTGTAGACATGTGACTATGTACCAATGTCAATCTGGTATTCTGTATTGGCAGGAAGGGAAATGGGGAGGTGGGATTGCAACAAGTGCCATGCACATGTATGTCATTTTCAGTATGATTTACAATATGGTGTGAGACTATAATGTGCCAAATAATAGTACAAAAAAGATTTTAAAATAGAAAGGGTGCCTATTTGCCTTGTGCATATTGTAGCCCATACATAAATTCTGCTTAATGTTTATTCACTTAAGTGTATGAAATATTATGGGGGATGGATACAGATTTGTGAATTAATAGTAAGATGATTTTTACAAACAGATTAGATTTCAGATGGTAGTTGTCTTTTGAATATTCTGTGAATGTTAATTTTCTCCAAAGATTTTTGTTCTGATTCAGTTTAATATATTTAGTGATCGGCAGGGGAAAAAGCTCAAAGAATTAATTCATGAGTATTAGTCATAGTTTTCAGAAATTAAAAAAAAAACAGACACAAAGTTTTAAGATACATTTTCACTACTGTTAGCCAGATTTGGGGGTAATCCAGCCTTTGACAAAAGGACACAAGTAAAAGTTATTTACTTCATTGACCTATAATCTTAACTATATTATACATTTATATGTTAAGAACTTCAAGAAAAAACAATGGAACAAAAAGTTTCCAAATAAAACTCCAGGCATTAAAATACTGCTAGAGCATTTTTCATTTTTACTTGAATGTAAAGGCTTAAATGTATTATGTAATAAATAATTCCTGAGGGGAAAAAAAATTCATTTTGAAAAGTAACGTATTAAAAGTCTGAAAGCATAGGATTGAAAGAGAAATACAGTTGACCCCATATGTGGAAAACTTATAAAAAGAAATTCTAAAATATTTAAAAATATTTTCCCTATTATCAATTAAGCTCTCTAAAATTTACATGATAATAAGATTTCTGTCTTAAACATAATAAATAAATGAATAAGGGGAAATATTTAAAGTAGATTCATAATTCTCTTATCAAAGCCATTTTCCACTAGACCAAAGTGCCTACTTTAGTCACAAATGAATACAGTGTAATTGAATTTACACAATATATGCCTAGTATATATTTTCACAAAATCTGTAATAGGAGTTAATGTTATCAAAGATATTATAAATAAATTCACATAGATATTCATGAGAAATAAATTTTGCCAGGCAATGCAAATTTCTGGCTTTGAAATAGTAGTGTTTATTATAAGTAATTGTACTTCAAACACATGAAAAGCAACAAACTTTTTCTTCCAAAAGCAGAAACTCTCTTCTTAGCATTTTGATTCACTTTTTATATTTCTTAAATATGTAGGGTACGTGTGTTGTAACTTCTTAATATCAAACCATTTCTTGGTTCTGAATTGGTTTCCCTCCATTTATTTATCTTCTTATCATGAATATATTTTCCTGAGTTTTTACATGCCTGTTAAAAATATTATTTTTGCTAGACATTGGCATTTTTGTATTCTTAGGTACTAAATTACTTTTCTGTATTTTCTTAAATACTTCATATTCCTTTAACTATTTAAATAATATGACTTTACATATTGACAATATAGTTGTAAAATTAAGTTTGGTAATTGGCAACACATATAAATTCCACTGGATTGAATAGAACCCCCCAAATCTATATGGACTTAAATCTCAAAGTACATATTTATTTGAATACTCTTGGCCTTTCTTTTCAGATGTGATTAGTTAAGGATCTTAAGATGATTTCATACGAGATTTAGTGTGTGCCATGGAGTCAAGGATTCCCAGCAATCACTAAATAAAGTAGAAAAAAGGTTTGGGACTATTTCTCTCTAGAGCCTCCACAAGGGTACCACAAGCCAACAACTTTTCTTTGGGCTTATATCTTTCAAAATTGTGAGAAAATTAATTTATTTTCTTTTCAGGCACCTGGTTTGTAGAAAAAAATATTTTTATCCATTGTTAGAAAACTAACAATGGATAAAAGCAAGGTTAGGTCCAATATGAATAAATCTGAGAACTTAGTTAAATAAGAAAAAGTACTTTTAAATATTAAGAAATACAGCTTCTCATAGAAAGCTCCAGAATCCGTGCTCCAGTAATGCACTGCAAGTTTACTTATTTTTCCTCTTTAACATTGACACCTTCGAGTATATTTCTTAAATGTGATTTTTTAAATGTAAGATTTAGAAGTTATTCCCAACATAAAACATGGTGCTTTTAGATGGTTATATTTTCATGAGTTCATTGAATTTTGGAGTTACTAAGAAAATTTTTAGCTTATCTATTCTAAACTCCCTTAGAAAAAAATTCAATGATTGTTTAAAATCAATACATCCTAATAGCTACAATACCTAGTTATTAATCTACATTCTTCAATCTCCAGGCCCATAACCACAAAATCAGTCAAAATAAACCTGAAAAATATTAAATTCTGGTTATTAAAGGGATTTGCGTGATTCTGCTTACATATGGGAGGAATATGTTTGAAAAATAGGATTCCTTGGACATTTTAAAAATGTCTAGGGTCTTTGCTAACATTCATTCATTTTCTTGAAACATGATGAAAGCATTCTGAAGAAGTACCTAATATGAATTCTATAGAACAACTACAGATTTCCACTTCCACTAAAGTTGAAAATATCTATATACTAACTTTCTAGTTCAAATGAACTCTCCTAATGTATCTTAAATTGTTATAACCATGGGTGATACTGCCCTCATCCATCAGCCCTTTCAAAAAATACATTTATGAACTTAACTAATGTGGGCTTTTATCTATTTTTCTATGAAACCTCTATTATTTTAGTTATTTTATTAGTAACAAAATGATATGTGAATTTAAAGATAGCAAGTTTCCATAAGGATTTTATATTAAAATAGATGCAAAGTTAGTAAAATTATTAACTTTAAGTTTTAGAATTTTCTATTCATTATATATATATGACTTTTTGTGTATTTTTAGGTATGCTTCATAGCTGTTTTGATATTATGCAGAAATTACATTGACTACTGTTTTGAATTAATCACTAACATTTTAGGAAACAGATTGTTGTATGAACAATATTCACATTTAATATTTTAGTAAGCCTCATTTTGTATAAATTCTGATAACTAGGAAAGTTATAATTATAATATTATAAAAAAGCTGTCCTTTAAAGGCATCTCTACAAAGTATTCACATACATTCATTAACTTCAGATATAATTGGAAGACACATAATTAATGCAGTGGTTCTGAATGTTTATCAAATTATTACCAGTCATCCCAGTTTCTAGATGATGTTCGGCAACATGGTGCATGGCCATCAATAAAATACTAATTATAAATTACTAATTGTAATGATTGTGCAAGGCCTAGAAAACAGCATCACCATTTAAATTAAGTTTAGTTTTTATTGGCTTAATAAGGGATAGGATGTTTTAAGCTATAAAATTTTCAACTGACATTTTAAATTACTTCTACTATCATAATTAATACCTAAATTTTGGAAACCAGGAACCACCAGCAATAAAATGCTGAGGATTTAGGCTACAGAAATGAACACAAGCTTGTTTACCGGACACCATGAAGTGAAGGAAATACTAAGAGATATTTCTATATTTTTAACTGCTAATTTTTATAGTGATAGAAATGATAGCCTTTCAAGAATTCCTAGACAAAGTTTTCTTACATTCCATGAGTATAAAAGTCCCTTTGACTTAAAAAACCCACAAAAAAGATTATTATGATTTTCTCTTGGCTATTTTGTACAAATCTATCATGATCAATCTGCTTTTTTCCAGGCTTGAAGGCCCCTGCTATTCATCAGGTAGGTGATCATTTTCTAATAAATATTTTCATATTATGAACTGTAGAAGAGTAATCTTTTAATCAATTCAATTATGTATTTAGGGAACAAATCAAAGATAATTAATTGCAGAGCTCATCAGGTAGAAACTTGGTTCAGAAACACTGGGAAGCCCAAATTGTTTCCAATTTTGAAGCATTACTTTCACTTGGAAACACATGTTACCTATTTAGGCATATCAAAATTAATGTGTTAATTATTTCTTCTCATTCTCACTGACAGAGTACATTTGTAAGTGATTTCCACTGTGCTCTAGTATGGCTTCTGTCTCATATTCACATACATACTTTTCTCCTGGAGGGGTGATTAAGTTACGTGATTTCCAGCTCCGAATCCTTAAAAGATAGAAAAAGAAAACCAAAAACAACAAACAGGCTAACAAGCAAACAATAACAACATGCTTCAGTACTGATCACCCTCTGCAGTTTTATCCTTGGTAGTTTTACCATTATTAAGTCAATATTTTCTAAAAGTTATAGAACTAAAAGAGGCCTATAAGTTTACTTTAAAAATGTCAATACTCTTCTTCATCATCTATATACTTCTCACATCATGATAAAGTGACATTGTTTATTGCCTGTTTCTGAAGAAATCAGTCAAAGAATAACAGCATCTTACACTTCAGAATAAACTAGTCCCAAAACTAACCCATTAAAATTCTGGTTCATAATACTAGTGATGTCTTAGATATTCCCTGTGTGTTTTTCATGCAACTATATTTTTCCATAACAAATGTCACCTGGTATCATCTTTAAAATTATAAAATGCTTCAACTTCACACATAGCATACATCATTTTAAACATAATTTGCTCTTTTTTCTGGTTTACTGTCTCTCACTTTGTTGACTCAACATGAGAGAAAAAGCTAGTTTTATCCTACACAAGTATACCAAAGACAATTGAAGCCATAATTTCCCTCTACTTTTAATTTTATCTTTAATTCTAAGAAGGTAAATGTACAAACACAAGCTTTAAATATATCATTTCTAAAATCATAAACCAAACACTACCCGGGCGTGGTGGCACATGCTTGTAATCCCTGTGCTTGGGAGGCGGAGACAGGAGGATCGCAATGGTTCGAAGCCAGCCTCACTGGCTTAGGAGACCCTGTTTCCAAATAAAAATATAAAATTAGGTCTGGGAGTGTAGCCCGGAGGTAGAAGAACCCCAGTACCACCAAAACAAACAAACAAACAAATAAACAAACAAAAACAAAATAAAACAAAACAAAAACAAACACTGGCTTTCATGATTCTCTCAGTAAGTATCATCCCTTATCAAATCTTGTGTTGGTAGGTTTCTAGCTATTTTTTATCTATCATCTATCTATCTATCTATCTATCATCTATTTGTTTTACTGAAGTAGTTTAGGTTTTACCTGGTTATAATGACGTTCATATGAATGCTACTGCATAAAAAATAACTTTGTTCAAATGATACAATCTATTAAGTTCACCATTTTTCTAGATACCCCACTCTTTTTAGAAAATTCTATATATTTTATGTTTATTAATACAAAAACCAACATGAAGCAGGCATTGTTGTGCATGCCTGTCTTGGAAAGCTGACATGGGAGAATCACAGGTTTAAGGAGAGCCTCATAAACTTAGGGAAACCCTCAGAAACTAAGAACTTGTTTCAAAATAAAATGTAAAATAGGGTTGAAGCTGTAGGTCAGAGGTAGAAAGCCTCTGGGTTCAGTCTCCAGTGCCAAAAAACAAATAAACAAAAAGCCTCAGAAAATATAGATTTGATATTTTCCAGTGTTGTGACTTTTATAACTTTCAGACTACCTAAAACTATTTGTAATACCAAGTAGTTTTTTTTTATTTTTATTACTTATTTATTTCTAAGAATTGATGGTTTCTGGAACAATATATTCTAAGGGACTCTAAATATATCCCTATTTTAGTCCAAAATGGCTTTGCTACTCTGGCAGAACAAATTAGAATAAATAGCATTGACCAAGATAGTCTTCCTATTAGTCTCACTTTGACTACTCTTTAAGCATTCTTCTTTATTTCTATGTACCAACAAGACTATTAAGCTCTCACTCACCATAGCCCTTACAGAATCCAAGTATCCTAATCACAGAGAAAACATACCAAACAACTGACCCTAATCACAAACTCATGTATAACTCAGTGTAATTGACACATCCTCACTGTTCAACCCCACCCCCAGCATCTTTCAGTACATCTCTTATCTTTTCCCATCCTTGAAACCCCTACTGTGTTAGTAGTTGTTCATTACTGTAGCAAATACTTTAAAATATTTTATTGCTTTGAGAAGAGAACCTTGTAGACACCTTCTCCCAAAGAACTGTCTACAATTTTTTCCCCAGGATTTATTTCACCTTGCTTAGGCATCTGAGCACTCAAAGGACATTACAGCCATGGTCCCGGCAGACCTCAATGCTGTTCCTGCTGGTGGTAGACATTAATGGCATCCAAGTGGTATTGATTTTGCAGAAATAAGGAATGCTGTAATTACACAGTCAGAGGCTTCTTCCCATTTCAGTGGAAAGTCAAGGTGGTCAAACAATATGTTTCGGAATCCGAATCTCTAGAGACTGCCTCTGAGAAACAATGCTTGAATCTGTGAGAGTGAAGGCAGCACAGTAATAGAGACCCTAGGAAGTTAGAGATTTCAGGAATGTGGAATATCTGCTGAATAAAGCTATAGGCAATAAGCACAGCTGGCCCAAAAGAGAAATCATGTGGACTGCAATGGGCAAGGTAATAAATAAGGCAGGCCTCTCTACCCCCATGGAACTCAAGCTCTAATATCATGTTCTCCAGATTATGTGTGGGATAAGGAGCTATAGGACTGAATGTTTGCCCTGCTAGGTTTCAGTCTTGTTTTGGCTCCACACATTCTTTCTATGTATTCATTCTTCTCTTTTGGAAGGGGGATGCTTAGGCCCTATTTTCCACCCTGTTTTAGGTTGAAAGTATGTGACCTTATGTAATGGCTCACAGCTAAGAGCCTGCCTTGAGTCGCAAAAGAGATTTATACTTAGATTTTAGACAAAGGCTGGGACTATTAAGATTATGGAGACTCATGGAAATGAATTGAACACATTTTGTATTATGAAATGGGCAAAAGCAGCTGAGGGTCAAATATAAAATTGTACATATTTTATTTGTAGCATCTTCCCAAAGGCTCACATGTTAAAGGCAGCAGTATTCAGCATGGAGGCTTTTGAGAAGGGGTTGGAACATGAGGACACTGACCTAATTGGTAGATTAATTTATTGATGAATTCAAAATGTGAATAGACTATTGGTAGGTATTAAAACTATAAGAGGTGGAATTGTAAGACTTGGAGGGAGTACCTTGGGGACATCCACTTGGCGACTGTATGATATATATATATATATATATATATATATATATATATATTTGTATATATATATATTAATATTATATATATATCCATGTATAGTGGAACTTAACATGTTCTCTCTCTCTCTCTCTCTCTCTCTCTCTCTCTCTCTCTCTCTCTCTTTCTTTCTCTCTCTCTTTCTCTTCCTCTCTCTCCATAGCTGCCATAAACTAAATAGACTAAGCAGCTTTGCTCTGCTCTCTCTGACAAGATGTTCTTTTTTGCCTTGCCTCAGGACCAAAGCAAATGAGTTGACCACCCATGAACTCAAAACTCTGGAACTGTGAGCCAAAATAAAATTTTAATACAAAAACCAACATGAAGCAGGCATTGCTGTGCATGCCTGTCTTGGAAACCTGACATGGGAGAATCACAGATTTAAGGAGAGCCTCATAAACTTAGGGAAACCCTCAGAAACTTAGAACATGTTTCAAAATAAAATGTACCAAAGCAAATGAGTTGACCACCCATGAACTCAAAACTCTGGAACTGTGAGCCAAAATAAAATTTTTCTCCCTTTTAGTTCCTTGTGTAAGATATTTTGGTTATGGAAACAAAATCCTAGAATATCACCTGTCTCCCCTTTTGCCATATCCTTGAATAAAGTCATCCTCCTTGTCTTGTTAATATTTTCTGGTACAATTTTCTTTGATGACTTAGAACAATGGCAATGCTGTTTTTATATTTGTTTCATGAAATGTTGGGTTTAGAGAAACACAGTAGGAAAATCTGAGTGACATCATTTTGTGATCACTTCAACAATCATGAACAATAATGACTTCTTTGGGAGAATGCTATTTCACTCTAACAGAGGGCCTGAATTTTTACTGATTAAATGAATTAAAAATAGGGACTAAAATATAATGAACAATATTGAAAAAGATAATAAAGGAACACATATACACATTTATAGGAATTATCTACATTAAATTACCATAAGACATCTGAAATGTAAGAACACGAGGGTAGCAACACTGGACGTGTATGTCACATATAATTAATTAACTGATTAATTGGTCTTGAATTAATGTAAACTACTTCACTATATTGGTGACATTGGAGTTTCTATATTCAAATTTTTTTAAATTAAACCCCTTTCTTTTTTGAACCAATCAGCGTACCCTCTATGGGCCAGCTCCACCTGCCCTACCATCTAATTTTTTTTAAAAATAGGCTCATATAAAATTTATTTTTCTCTTTCCAAGGGCAATACATGTTATATTATATTATTAGCAGTGAAGAATTTGACTTCATTTCTTTTCCAAAGTCATAGAGATTATCAAGTGAAGAAAAGAAGAAACTGCAATCATGCATGTATAGTTGCTTTTTATTTTGGCTTTCATAACTTCTGGAATAATTAAAACACTGCCATAACTTTCTAAAAATGCTATAAAATAATTTTCTTTTATGTATAATATGTTTTTGGATCTCTACATCAATGTAACTAGAATTATTAAATTTATTACTTATTGTTGCATTAACAACATATTTTATGAGCTCACAGGAAGTCAATGAATTGTTTATATTTTTATTAGTGCATAGCAGTCTCACATCATAATGTAGTTGACAGTGAGAGTGACATACATGCCCACAGCACTTGATGTGTTTTCTCCTGGCTCTTGCCCCAATTCTCCCCTTCTCTGTACAAGGTATTGAGATTGGCATTGATATACTCACAATGAATGTATATTTTCTAAGGAAATATGTGAATATCTTTTCTGATGTAAGCATAAATTATCCCCCATAGAAATTCAGCAATGATTTGGAATAAAATATTAATGGGAAGATCTCAAAGAAAGTACACATATTCCAATAAATAAAATATTATAATCAAAATCCAATTGAGCAGTTTAACTGAAAAGCCTTTTCTCTGAAAATCTCTGTTTTGAAGGCATTAGTAAGAAAGTGGATATTCCTTCTAAATGCCATTTATCAGTAGGAGCTGAAGAGAATGCATGGTTAAAATGTACAGCAGGAAGGGATTAGGAGCCATTTATATTACAGTAAGCATCATTGCAAACTAACCACAAAAGTAACATCAAGGCTAAAAACAACTGTGGGAGTAGCGGATGCTAACATGTGTTTAGAGCTGGACATTTTTCTAAACAGCTTGCCTTAATTTATTTACTCAATTTTTATCCAATGCTTATGAAAAGCTGAAAGGTTTACACATAAAAACCTTCTCCTATTACATATGGAGAAAAGGTTTGTAATTTGTCAAAGTCTGACTTGGAGTGAGTGACAGGACTTCTAATGGATTTTGCCTTTTTTAATCAAAAGACTGATTTGATCTGGGGGAAGGGATTTATATCAAAATTATTTTGCTGTTTCATGAGTTTAAGTGGAAGACAATGGTTACATATATCTGAAAATTTTTAAATGGTATCTTTCCAGTGTGGAAAACAGTAATTCAGAGCCTCATTGGATTCTATAGAAAAAGGATATTATCAAAGTTTAAGGTAATTTTCCTGTTCATGTTTCTACCTAAGCACAGCACAGGACACACACACACACACACACACACACACACACACACACACACACACACATCTTTTATCTTAAAGAATGAGCTGTTATTTTGACTTTAAAATCATTTAAATTATTTTATTACCTTCCACCAAAGTGATATGCAATAAATGTTACGAATTGAAAAACTCATAGTAAGACTAAACATATTTAAGTCAGACTAGACTACCCTCAGGGACCCAATGGGTTCTGTGTTAATGATACTTATCACTTACTGTTTCTCCTTCAATGTTGCAGGATTGACTCTGAAAATACTCAGATGTGGCTTGCTATTGGACTTTCTTCAGCAAAGTTTTTAACTTGATCCAGCTCATTCTAGTTCCTGTTTTGTTTTTTGTTGTTGCTGTCCTGCATACTTTTAGTATAGAAGTTCCCATGAGAGTATATTATAGATTTTCTTTTCCTGTCTGATCGCTGCAGCTGAGGTATTCTTCTGCTCCCCCCTGTTACCTCTCTTCTGTATGTTAGACAAGATCCATAACAGCTGTGTTTTGAACTGCATCTTCCCTACTACCTAGAAATGCTTTTATATCTTAAAGAGGAGTTATAACTTCCTCTTTTATGTTCCTATTGAATCTCTTTCTTGGATGTTACAGATATTCTGAAGGCACAGAGCCTGATGCACTCCGTATTAGAACTGACCTCTCAGAAGTACAGCTTTCTTTTTTAACAAGCACAGTTTGAAGAAACGCAGCAATGCATCTTCAGTCAAAATGGTTGGATATGGAGTTAATGGTTTTCCTTCTGGCGGTACGACTCCGTGACTCACAGGAAATTATTTTCGGAATGCCTGACTGATCCTGTTACCTTCTATGAACTTACTTTAACACCATTAAACTAATATTTGGAATCTCCTCTACCAGGTTACATGGAGCATATTTCATTATCTAACCAAATCCAGTATCATATCCATTGAACATGTTTCATAAAATTTTAGGGCTAAACATCATGTCTTCATGTATATATAAATAGTCACTGGCACTTGACAAATGACCAGATCTAAAAGGGATCTTTCTATAATGTTTTCTAATATGTGCAAGCTAAGGAGTAATTGTGATACCAGAGGAACTACAGATCAAAGAGGAGGTCCTCAGTCTTGGAGGTGGCCTAAGGTAATGAAAAGGGGAAGACTGAGGTTCGTTAATTGAAATATAACCATCAACTCTATGTCTCTTTCTTTTATTTGTGACTTCTATTATAAAAACGATGGTTTCTCTCCATATTCTCCCATCCAAGCAATATCACCTTTTCTCCTGCACTACAGAAGAGAACATTTCCTGTATGATAAAATGTGTTACCACATGCCAAGTTCTCAACACCATACACTCCTGTCACCTTTTTAAAGTGAGAGCAATGTTAACAGCAGTGGTGTAAGGAATGCTGACTGCAATTAAACTTCATTTTCAAATACATTTCACAGCTCTTTTGGTGACATGCCTTTTTAATCTAATGAGCCTGAGGACTGCCAGACTGGCCACAGTGGTAAAGATATTTATTATGTTTTTTGGGGGAAAAATCTTAATGATAAAATAAGATGAACAAACAGAATTAAATAAGAAGAACAGACAAAATAAAAAAAATGGGAGAGGCTTTACATGAACTTTACAAAGAACTTTACATAGAAGAATCTAATGTGAAGCATTAGTTAGGAAGCAATGAATTTAGGCCTGAATTTTTCAAGTAAGAAGTAATGTTTTACAATAATTTTTTACTGATAGTAACTGCTTTGTTTTGTTTCTAATTAAAAAACATGAAAATAGTAATTATCTGAAACAATAAAAACACCTGAAAATGTATACTCCTATTTCACAGGTAGGTTTTAAGATCATTTTACATAAAATGTATGTGTGTTTGTATGTATGTGTGTTTATGTGTATGCCTGTGTGTGTCTGTGTGCATGTGTTGTATCCAAACTCATTTAGATTTTCTAGCTACTCCTTGAATACCCTTTATATTCTTGACAAATTCATGTCCCTATCTTGGAAAATATGTCTCAAAGTCTTTCAAGGGTGTGTGTGTGTGTGTGTGTGTGTGTGTGTGTGTGTGTGTGTGTATTTCTATATTAGAAAGTTAGTTGAACATTTCTTTATCTATTTTAATTTTTGGATTTTATGGCTACGCATGCAGTGTAGTTCATATATGAAATACATCTGACAGACTGAGGCTTACTAAAGAATAGTAGAATCTTATCAAAATAGTTGTCATGGAATACATATTATTCTTCTATCAAGTTTGTTCTCTCAAGGGCTCACTAACGGATGAGATTCAACCTGCATTTGCACATATTGAAAGTTGTCTATCCTATTTTTTGAAATTCCATTATTCAATATTTGCACAGGTACAAATGCACATGGAATAATAATTATAATTTACAAAAGAGCCAATAGCAATATGTAGGACTCCCCTTCATCTGTATCCAACCGACTCTCAGTTCTAATATCAGAGGTAATATTTATTACTAACTCCCCTCTATTTTGCCTGAGATCTGATACGCTTATATAAGCAAATTCATACTTGCATCCTTATTGTATATGTTTTAAGTACTATAGAGTGGATATAATGCATTATTGAAAAATAAAATGATCAATCATTTGTTTAACAGAAAACCTACTATTCCATTTAAAGGATGCACTTCAATGTGTTAAGTCAATCTTTATATACAAAGATTTAGATAGTTTCCTCCAATCCTTTTCTATTACAGATAAGGTTGCAATGGATATCTGTCTCAGTTTGGGTTTTACCAGAAGCAGAACCTGATAAAAGGACTAAGGCAAAAATAATTTGTCTGGCAGTGATCTCAGAAACACATGAAAGGAATTGAAGAAAGAGACCTAGGGAAAGGAGAGTATCTAGTAAAATCTCGGTTTTAAGACACTCATCACTGTAAGCGGCTGGAGCTCAGTGGACTAGAGAACTCTGGCAGACACTATAGCATGCCCTAGAGGTTTTCCAACTCAAGGCCAGAAAACTAAGGCATTCATACAACAATTTCTTATTCAGCCTGTTGCTGATTAAAGGCTATCTACGGAATTAGCTCTACTGAAATTTTGGATATCTTTGTTCCTTACCTGAATATAATCTTATAACCAGAAAAAAACATAAAAATGAATATTTGCATATAAAGTAGTCATATCCTTGTAAAGATTTAGAGAGACTCTCAATAGAATATTATAGCTATCTTCTACATTTCCTTCTTCATTATCAAACCCATGGCATTTTGTACAAGAGCTATGGTATGTCAATTTTTAAATTTTTGTAAGTTTTAAATTTCACAAATATTTTTGTAAATGACTTTATTCTATACCACCAGCAATGCATTCTTCTTTCCCACACATTCCACCACCCCAAAGAAATTGGATGCCATTCCTGATATTTGCTAAGCCAATAACAGAAACAAATCTATTTTACTTTTGTCACAAAACCACAAAGATGTGAATTTTACAATGTCTTACTGTGCTGTTTAATTATTTATCATATGTATCTGAATGATTCTTGTGCAGTTATTTCTCTGTCCTTCTCATCAGTACTACTCAGTTATTGGTTTGTCATTGGTGTTAAACATTTGAGTATTGGTGAATGTTTATTAAAGTAGGACAGCTTATCAGAACTGCATCAACTGGGTACTCAACATCAATCTTCCTTTTTGAAAAGCTAATTGGTTCAGTAACAAAGCGGCTGTGAAGGGTATCAGAGTAAGGTTTCCATTTACTTGTCTCATTTATCTCAATGTTTTCTGTGAAAGTACATGTCACAGAATTGAGAGACAAGCACTTCATGTAAAATTGACTTTATCATAATATCAAGTGTGTACTCAGAGTCTATTGACAATGTAGTCATTCATTTTGATTTTCCTGTTTGAGAAAAATTGTAGTAATATTTATGTCTATTTTTTATTTTCTTGTTTTTATTGGTGCAAATTGTAGTCATACGTCTTAATGGGGTAAAAATGGTAGGAAAATTCATGCACACAGCACTCATTTAGTTCTTCCCCAGTTCTCACCCCCTTTCCCTCCCCCTCCATGATTGGCAACTTTGATATATTTGTTAATTTTCATCATGTATATTAAGGATTTTTCCTCTTCCCTCCTCACATCCCCCTCATTAGGTTGCCTTATTTCCTAACTTATTTTTTTTTCTTTTTGTCTAGAGGTCTTTGTCTAAAATTCCTCCTGTGACCCATTTTATTCTTAGCATCATATATTAGGGAAAACATCTGATTTTTTACTTTTTGTGACTAACTAAGTTCACTTAGTATAATGTTCTCCATTTTCATTAATTTCCCTTTCAAATGATGTGATTTTGTTCTTTTTTATATCTGAGTAAAATTCTATTGTGTACACATCTGATAGTTTTGTAATCCGTTCTTCTGTTGATAGACATCTTGGCTAGTAGTTTGATCAAGAAGTATTACATAACCATCACACATCACTGAAAATCGACCAGTTGAGGTAGATTAGATGGATATCAAATCAACTTAAGAACTTTGACATAATCCTGGTGTAAAACCATCTTTATGTAAACCATCAAATAGATTTTCTCTTTTTTCTAGACATATAGATAATATTTTCTGGCATTCTTGCAATTAAGAACAATATGGTTAGGTTCTAGCCAATAAAATAAAATATGATGTGCTACACACTAATTATTTTTACATATATGATTATCCACTCTTTTCCCACCTGTGATCTTGGAAGTTAG
Organism: Muscardinus avellanarius; assembly: GCF_963383645.1. Lineage (NCBI taxonomy): Eukaryota > Metazoa > Chordata > Mammalia > Rodentia > Gliridae > Muscardinus > Muscardinus avellanarius. Next base: position 24,204,901 of record NC_137790.1, on the reverse strand, counting down.
GCTTTAAGGATGATGGAGCCAAAAACATAAAATAAACACACATCCTGTTTTTCTGCTTAGAGTTAACATGCCTGCCAGTGAAGAACTTTCCATAAAGAAGAGCTTACCTTCTCTTAATCCAATGGGATTTTACATTTACATGTTAAAACAGATACTTTATTCTTAATTAAAACTTTGAGAAAAAAATTAAAAAGACCTTTTTTTGTTTGGGTTGCTATAAAAATAACCCAGATCGGGTAATTCACAAATGATAAATTTATTTTCCAAATTATTTGGAAACTGAGAAGTCCAAGATATACGCAACAGTAGATTTGGTGTTTTGATGAAGAGTTGTTTTCTGCTTCATAGATATACCCAATTCCTATTTTATAAGGTTATTAAGAGCACTCATGAGGGCTCGATCCTTGTCACCATCACATCCTAAAAGCATCCATTTCTTCATACCACCACACTGATACTTATGTTTCAACATATGGCTTGATCCATTTTGTTATAAGGACAGATAATATTTTGGGGAAAAAGGCAAACATATCTTGAGCTCCATGGATGGAGCATGAGTGAATACAAACCAGGTTCAAGCAGCTGCACAGGTCACCACAAAAAGAAGTGCAGTTGATCTAGAGAGCTACTACTGCTGTTTTGAGACTCTTAGTGGACACAAGCCTGTGATTTGGGGACTTTAAGAAATTTAAATATAAATAATCAAAACTGTAGGAAGATGAAAAACCAATTTATATTGCATACCCATCAGAAGTGTTAGAATCAACAGAGATAACCATTTGTTAGGGTGCCCAAGAATAATGAAAGATAGCAGTTAAAAACACAGCCAGGACCCTAGTTTCCCTGGGGTGGGGACTGGGTATGGGCTAATTGGATGATGTGTGCGTGTATGTCTCCACAAGTCTTTTATCCCATTAAGATGTATGACTACAGTAAAAAAAAAAAAAATTAAAAATACAGACAGCCAGTATCATAGATTGCGATTTTATAGCATATTTGTAGTTATCAATTTCTGGAGAGTAAAAAAAAACAAACCAAATAATTTATCTACTCATAAAACTAGTAGTACGTAGAAGATAGAAGTCCTTTGTGAAGAAATGAGTATCTAGTTATCAGTATATTGTCTCCAGCTGAAAGTAGACACTTGGTGACTTATCTGTGATAATGGAGTTCATTACTACATTCTATATTCTGTGCAGCAGGTACAATGTTACGTACATCAGCAAAGGATGCTAGAGATTACATTGGCACTAAAAAGGATTTCCTTTCCTGGACCAAACATTTTCCTATTCACTTTTTTTATTATTATTAAAATCTCTCCCTTTCTCTCTCCTTCTCTCTGTCTCTGTCTCTGTCTCTCTGTTTCTCTCTCTCTCTCTCTCTGACTCTCTCTCTCCCTCCTCTCATCTGTCTCTCACCATGCATATGTCAGCATCTCATGAGGAAGACACTCAGAACATCTAAACAAAAGAAAAAATTCTATAAAATTTGAAGGAGGAAAATAGTCATATACAGATGATAAACACAACTTCTCCAAGTCTTTCAAAATACACTCGATGCCTCAATATCCTTTAACATATTGAATTAGATTGCTTTAAGCTTTTGATGACAAATTTACTATTTTATTAAAGTCACATAAATATTTTTATAAAAGTGCACAATAGAATGTCATTACTGGTTTGTAGTATAGTATAGTGGATTAGTAGAGTACAACAATGTGCTTCTTTTAGGTGGAGAATTATAAGATGGAATAGAGATTATAAAGAACAGAAACTTTCAAAATTGGGTAATGGCTAATTGAGTGATATGTGCATGTATGCCTCTACCATCTTGTACTCCATTAAGATGTATGATTACAGTGCACTAATATAAAAAAAAAGTTAGGTCATTTCAAATTTTCTTAACTTTTTATGTACTTCTGTAAGATTAAGAAAGACTAGTTTTTAATTTACCTTCTCTCCCCTACCAATTATAAGCAGCATAAAAAAGTCTGCCAACATTTTGTAATACCTGATTTTAAAAACTTATGTATAAAATTATATTCACTTTTCACTTGGCAAACTTGCATATTTGATTAAATATACAAGGAAAGTATGAGAAGGGTGTGGACCACCTGACAAACGCCACTGTTGTGTGTGGACAGCCGCAGCAGCTACTTCAAGTGTTACAGCAAACTCTGCCGCCGCCGGTGTTCCAGATGCTCCTGACCAAGCTCCCGACCATCAGTCAGAGGATGGTAAGTGCCCAGAGCTTGGCTGAAGAATGAGAAATGTCGGCATAATAAAATCTCAGTTAAACGACCTTAAATTCCTGAATTGGAGTTGAGCAGCTCTGGGGAGGAGGCAGATACGCTTGTTATGGACAGTCCTGCCCTGGAGTCTACCAAAGTTAATGTGTACTTTGTGTAGATCCATTCTTCTGCTTTATTTATTTTTCGCGGTGAAAAGTGTATTTTGATAGAGTTTTTCATGATATAAATACACTGAGTTACCAAAATATCATGGATTTTGTTTATTCCTAAGACATGCAATTAAAATGTGCATACGACATAACATAGGTTAAGAACATTCAGCTTTGAATGTTTGGAGGGGAGGAGAGAGCTGAAGAATGTACACTTTTAAGCTAGCACCTTTTACTACAAGTCAGAAAATTGGATAGAGACTTGATTGTGTTTGTGGAAAATGAGCATTAAAATCTTTGAGAGATCAATTTTTCCATGTAATTGCTTAAACGTGCTGTGGGCTGGGTTAAGGACTTTGCCCCTCCCACATGTGTCCTCATGGTTATCCTTGTATTTTGCACATACGTAGGTACAAATAGCACCAGGACATAGATCTCCCTGCACCCAGATCAAGCTGTGTGAGCGTCTCCAGCTTAATGAGTCGGCCCACTTGCCTCATTTATAAAACGAGGCAGGTGCAGCCAGTCTTCAGACAATGTCCTTTCAGCTTCTAGGTCATTGGATTGGCTGCACATTTTCACGTTCACGTTCTGAGTGTACGTGGGCCACAAGCCTCGCTTCTTTTTATATTCTTAGTTTTGCATGCTTGCCTGAATTAGTATTTCTGAATTGATCTTTTTTTTTTTTACAGTGGTGTAACTCTTGTTGATTTTCACTGATATTAAATAATTACGTAAATCTAAATTACGTAAATACTACGTAAATCTAAAACTTAACCTTTTAGGTAAAGTGGGATCTGCTTGTAAAAATGTTCCCGATTCGCTCTTCAATGTGCCTCATTGCTCCTACTTCAGCTGATGACTTTACCTCGGGCTGTGAGGGTGAGGTGTGGACTGTGACTAAAGACTGGAAGAATGGAGATGGCGGGACTTTGTATTCTCAAAGACTCAGTGTGAAAACTGAGAATAAAGACAGTTGGTACTAATGGCTAAAAAAAAAAAAAAAATAGCAGTGAATTAAAATACAGTTCCTATAGTAAACTCTTCCTATTAATAAAAAAAAAAAATCCTGAAACAAATGGGGAAAAAAAAGAGATATGCAGGGGCCATAGTTTTTTTATACCCATAAATGTCATGGAACACTTGAGAAATATTGTCACTGTTTTAATGGGTTAAATTCGAACAACAATATTTTAGACATGACTAGTTTGTTTCACTTAATTTACAAATTTTGTAGCAATGGATTTGAGAAATAAAACACTAATTATGTTGACAAACTCACCTGAAATGTCATAAACTATATTGTCATGAGTGAAAAAAATCATAATAAGTGATACAGAAATATATTTTCTATTTGCTGTAAACATAGTTTCCTAAAATTCAGATACAGCTTGGACATCATTTACCTAAACATTACATTTTTTATATGTTAAAAATAACTATATTTTATGGAACCCATTCATCTTCACTAGAGTTGTACTTTTTCACAAAGGTTTATTTTATTATATTATTGATACAATCTAATTTCTTGGTAAGAATGTGCGCTATCTTTAGGGGATATTCTCTAATATAGATTGCTTTCTTGTACTTGAGTGCTCTTGACTGAATCAAATGCTGATGGTTTTAATTAAGTGGATATGTGAAGATCCCTTATAGACTGGACTTAAATACATTTTTTGTGTGGTCCTGGGGTTCCTGGAAGCCCTTCTACCTCTGGGCTACACTCCCAGACCATATATATGTATATTTTTGGAAACAGGGTCTCTTAAGCCAGCGAGGCTAGCTCCGAACCAGCACGATCCACCTGTCTCCGCCTCCCAAGTGCGGGGATTACAAGCGTGCGCCATCACGCCCGGCCTACATTTTTATAATTGTTATACAAGACACTAAATAATACTATCATATAGGATTAATGAGTATAGTGAGTATGTCAGTCAGCCACAGTTTAAGAATCTTTGGAAAATAACGATCTAGATTTCCTTTTATAAACTGCCTGTAAACCTATAGCTGTCCATTTTAAAAGTTTTATTAATCTAATCAATGAATTAGTAGGCTGTAGTTAAAACCATAAAATTTATTTACTTACTTACAATGGTCAGAGAATATGTCTCTATGAACATCAGAGACACAAATGCATGTGATATTGGAACCTTTATTATTTTTAAAACAATAAAACATCTGTCAACATGTTACTTCAAATTAAATTTGTTTGTAGACTAAAATAAAAGCTTGGCAATTTTTAAGTCATATAGTTGTTGTTCGCCTTATTATTACATTCATAAGTCAAATAACAATAAATGTTGGTGAGGATGTGAAGAAATTGGAACTCTTTTACAATGTTGGTGGGATTGCAAAGTAATTCTGTCACTATAGAGATTGATGTGGAGATTCCTTAGAAAACTGGAAATGGATCCACCATATGATACCACTACACCAGCTATACCACTACTGGGGTTGAAACCAGAGAATCACCATAAAATACACATACCCGTGTTCATAGCAGCACAATTCACACTAGCAAAATTATGGAACTAATTGAAGTGTCCATAAACAAATGACTGGATTACACAATCGGGGAAATACACAGGATGGAATGCTAGTCAATAAAGAACAAAATTACGTCATTTGCAAGAAGATGGAAGGACCTGGAGAACTTTATGTTAAGTGAGATTAGCCAATCACAAAAAGTGAAAGGGTCATATGTCTTCTCTAATATGCACAAGTTAGGGAGTATTTGGAATACCAGAGGGACTCCAAATAATAAGGGGAAACCTCAGTGAAGCCAGGGAGGAAGGGCAGGGGAGGAGGAAGACTGAGGTTCATTATGGAAATACTGCCATCCACTACTTGTATACATGTGAATATACTTTTGCAAATCTAGGTACTTTGTGTTGAAAGGGAGGAAATGGGAAGGTAGAGACGGAACCAAGTACTGTGTGCATGTATGTCATTGTCAACATGATTTACATTATGACATAAGACTATAATGCATCAGTAATGCATAAAATTACTAGAAAATAAAAACCCAAAGAAGCAACAATATGCTTACATTGTTATATGGAAAATGTGTTCACTTGCTATTCTGCCTAAAAATATGATAAATTTGTCGTTGTTGTTGTTGTTTGTGATTTTGATTTTGAGAAAAAAAATCTTGTGATGTGTTCACTTGTATTTCTGTCTTTCTTTAAAATTCAAAGAATAAGTCTTTCACTATTGTTATTTACAGCTTCTAAAACTGATATTAATAATATGCATACACTGTTGTAGGAAAAATGTGTTCACATGCTCTTCTGCCTGTAAACCTTATGGGTTATTGTTGTTTTTGTTGTTTGTGATTTTGTTTTATGATGAAGAAATCATGTGAGCTGCAGCTGTTCATTTTGTGTTACTTTCTTCCTTTAAAATCCCAAGGATTTTCAACTTTGGTATTTAAATCTTTTATCAGTACATGATTTATTTTTCTTTCCATCCTACAGATCTTTTTTTTTTGTTGTTTTTCTATAACATTTTTTTCCTGTTTCACTCATTCTTTACTCCTTCTACCCTCTTATTGATCCTTAACTGTTCTCAAAGGTAAATCATTTGAAATCTAAAACTTCTTGTCAGCAGAAAGAGTATTTTTTTTTAATCTTCAAGAACAACACTTTAAATTTTAAAGGCTTTTCCCTCTTCTTTCTGAGCAACAGTAAATCTCGTGATGTCAGTTTTAGAGTTTTAGAATGCTACTGTTAAAGTCTCTTGGAAGATTGCATTCATTAAGTATTTTTGGAGTTTTATTAGATTGTGTTCAAAATAAATAATTTTAAATTAGGCTAAAGAAATAAAGTACTGTTCTCCAAAAAAATGAATTATCTAGGTTGGAAGAATGTCTTAAAATGTTAGAACAAATTTAGTAAAAACAGGTAAGATAACTCATTAAGATCTTAAATGAGTCCATAGCATTTGATTCTGAGAAATCCTCTTGAATTCCTACCTTTAGTATATCTACCCACAGATAATAAATTTGATAATTGGCAAGATTTTTCCCCTTTCAGAAGTCTTATGCTCCAAGAAATGCTCCTATTTAACAAGAACTGTGCTGATACATTCAGAATGATAAAAAATGTTAATGTGCCTTTTTCACAGAAATGTACTGTGCTAATATTAAAATAAAAATAGGTCAAAATATGCCATTTAAATTTGTCTGCAATACAAGGGATTTGGAGAAGAACTTATATGTATCTCCAAGAATTTTTTTGAAAGTAACCTCCAAGAATTTATACAGAATACAGTCCGGATGGATTGGGGATGTACTACAGGATCCTGGGTTCAATTTCTAGCACCACCAAAAAATATATTTTTATGTCAGATACATGAAATATACACACAGAAACAGCACACATTTACATACATGTGCCAAGATACTACTGTTTTGCATTGATATTAAAAACTATACAGTTCAAAGAATGGAATGTTTTCTTGACTTATGGTTTAGATGTCTAGTGGGAAAATATTCAGTATTTTTGAAATCTCTTTAAGACAATGCTAGTGGGAAAATTTAAGCAGCCAATTACCTCTATAAAATTTAATTGAAAAATATTTGAACCTAAAGATATATTTTACATAAAATGTATAGCAAATGTTGTTCTAGACCTTTGTTAAAATGAAGAGTAGCTGCCAATTTCCTTGTAATTTTATTTATGACACATATTTTCAAAGTATTTTATGTGGATTTAGACTGTAAAACATTCAGATATCTCATGGGAAATTCACAGTACACTGTGAATTGTAATAATAAATACAAATATTATATTGTATACCCAAATACCATAGATCTAGAATTTTTACTTAAGTAACATTTATTTAATTAGAATTATGTTTATGCTTCTGTGTTAATATATTTTACTTTGAATTCTACAAATTATACTGGAAGTATGTACCTGGAGAAATACGTAAAGACAAAAATTATGTTGTTCTTTGGTTTACAATAAACAATGGAATGAGAAATTAAATATATAAAGAAGAAAAAGATTAATTGATGGTAGAATTTCCTAGAGCATAAATTACCATAAAGAACTTAGATTTCTGGAATATGTAAATATGAATATTATTTGGAAGGAGAGAAGAATGGTTAAGGATTGATAAGATAAAGAAAAGCAAATTCTGAATTTCTCACATTCGATGGATATGACAATGTGCATTTGAAGCAAAATCATTGTTTTAAATTGTCATGAAACTGATCTGAGTAAGCCCCCGTAAATGCAGAAAACTATCTCAATGAATATTTAATTATTTCTTAAAAATGATAAATCCTTTTGATGTACATTGTTAAGCTTAAACCAGTAAATAAGAACAACAACCAAAAAGGAACAATCATTTCCATCTCATATTTGTTTTATAAAATATGAGGCTGCAAATTACCAAGTTATATCCTGGCAAAAGTGTCACTTTGTTTCCATGATTATGCTAAGAATAATAAAACAAGGTCTTCACTTTATTAGATGATCACCAGCAGTAGATATGACATAGTCATTACAAAATCAGAAAGGTTATGTATTAAATATGACAACCTTATGGAATACTAAGAGTATTTTACCCCATTTTTATAGTTTATCTTCCATGAAAAGTTAAAAATACATTGCTATTAAACAACAAATAATACATGTTATACAGCAGAACAAAAATGTTCTCATTTCCCCTAGATATTAGATTAAGTCTACTTGCACCCTGAATTAGTGGAAGAGTGTGATGACCAGAGCAGTCTGGTCAGAATGCAGTGTGTTTTATGCTTAGTAACTGCTATATGCAGCCCCAGTGGACCACAAGGTTTTCACTCCAGTATAGTAGACATGGGTAGCATTTTAATTCAACTAAAACTTTGATGAAGAAACTATATTGCCTTAGCCACAGCAGATTATCCTGTCAACTTGGAACAAAGCAGAGATGACAAGCTGTGGGTAGAGTACCATCCCATGATCCTCTCTCAAATTGTTGCCAGGAGAATGTGTAGCTTTTGATAAACAGTACTAGAGCCCAGTGTGCTGGCACACGCAATCCCAGTACCTGGGAGGCTGACAGGAAGACCACAGGTTTGAGGACAGCCTCAGTATGTATCAAGACTCTCAGCCACGAAGGGAGTTCCTGTTTCAAAACAAATTAAACCTAGGATCCAGCTCAAAGGTAGAATTCCCCTAAGTGTAATACCACAAAAAAAAACAAACAAACAAATTAATTAAATAAATAAATAAATAAGAAAACAAAGATACACACAAAAGCACCAGGTAGATGTCATTAGTTACTCTCCAGCAGAGAGCATGGGTAAGGAAATTAGGTGTGGTTGGTCAGCACAGGCTTTAGTCATACATACTGCTGAGGAATTTCCCTGGTGTCAGGCAAATTCGCTTCCTGTCCCAGAGTTTGATGTTGGGCGCTGTGGTGTTTGTGTTACTTAGATGATGTGTCTTTCTTTATTACCTCTTTGTTTCCTTGTATTAAATTCATGCAAGTATCATATTGGGTCTCTTCCAAAACAAAAGTATTACAAATTCTGAATTAAGAGTCAGAGGATATTTATAACCCTTTCTCTTCTATGAATAAGAAGGTAGCAGGAGGTAAAATTAAGGAAAAAAACCTTTTTTTTCCCTTAATTTTCTTGTCTATACAATAAGACTAAAAGTACGGTACATTCCTTGCCTACTTGATAGATAGTATACAAATAAAATATTTTATTTCAGAGTATTTTTAAATAAAAAAGCATGTTATAAAGATGTTAGCTAAATTATTTTATGAAAATAGAGTGGACTATGATTTCAATATCAGAGATTAATGTGCCTCTTTTTTTTTTTTTGGTGGTACTGGGGTTCCTGGAAGCCCTCCTTCCTCCAGGCTACACTCCCAGACCTATTTTATATTTTTGAAACAGGGTCTCTTATGCCAGCGCAGCTGGCTTCGAACCTGCGCGATCCTCCTGTCTCCACCTCCCAAGCGCGGGGATTACAAGCGTGCGCCACCACACCCGGCAATGTGCCTCTTTTGTATAAAGTGAAATATAGGAAGTTATTCATCTTGTTTTCTTTTATTTATTATTTCTTTTTTTATTTGATACTGGTGTTGGTTGAACATAGAGGATTCTACTTCCAAGATATACCCCTATTCTTATTTTATTTTTTTTATTTTGAAATAGTGTCTTACTAAGTTGTTGAGACTGGTCTCACACCTGCAATCCTCCTGGCCTAGGCTCTCAAGTACTGAGATTATAGGTGTGAGCCACTAACCCTAGATAATCTTGTTTTCTATTCATAACATATTTAATTTGTTTACACGGCTATCATTATTTTTTGAAACACAAATACTATTGTAAAATTTAAAAGGAGAACATTTTCAAAGATAACTTCTAATTAGCTATGTGATAAGAATTTTCATATGGAACTTAACTTTGTAGCTTGGAATTTAAGAATTAACATTATCTGTAGTAGTTTTCTGCAATAAATGTAGACTTTGATAAGGTATGGTGCTACAACTCTAAAGTATATATTGTCATCTTAGTTCCTCATAGGGAAACTTTATTTCAATTCAGATGAAAAGTGGGTTTAATATAGTTTGGTCAGTGAGTTTCCAGTCCTGGAATCTCTAGGGTGACTGTGTAATATAGAGAGGTGTTATGAAGCCTTTAACTATTCCTGCATGTCAGTCATCGATATGTTTATTGGGAAACCATTATGGAATATTTTAATAATAAATTATTTAAAACAAAGTTATAATTTAGAGATATAATTGTATGCTACTAATTATAATAGCTAACACTTACTGATTGATACTTCCCACATGAAAAGGACTCTTCTAAATGTTTTACCTGTATAACCTCAGGCAATGCTCATATCAACCTCATGAGATAAAGTATTAGCTTCTGTTGCTACTACAACTACTTATCATCATACTAATGGCCTAAAACAACACAAATTCATTTTCTTATAGTTCTGGAGGTCAGTTGGAAGTGACATTTTTTCAGCTAAAATCCAGTGTTAGTGACATCAGTTCCTTTCTGAGCCCTCCAAGAAAAATAAATTATTTCATACTTCTATTATACAGAGAGGGAAGACACTTCTTAATATCTCTTTCCATTGCCACACAAATGTCTTCTCTTATGTATCCCATTGTCCCTTTATCTTCCTCTTTTAAGGGCATTTGTGGTTACATTAAGCCTACTCAGATAATCCAGTGTAACACTTTATTTCAAGGTCCTCAATTTAATCATGTTTGTAAAGTTATTTCTGTCCTGTTAAGAGGAATATTCACAGATTAGAGAGATTCCGAGGACAACATCTTTAGGGGACATTACTGTATCTACCATAGGTAACTATAGAAAACTACAGTTTAGAAAGAAAAAAACTTTAAATACTTTAAATGTTTAAATAATATTGGCACACTATACACATACATCATGAGGTGTTTGAAAGTGATACAAAGATACATGTACACAGGTCTTGGGCAAAGTTTCTAAGATTATACAGCTACTCTGCAATGAAGCCTAAAGTCAAATACAAGGAGGCTCATGTTATTGGACCTTATGTAATTCAGCCTTTCTACTAACTGATGAAGAACAAAACTCCCCAATATAAAATCTTGGCTGGTCCATCATAACCCTTATTTCGTTAAAAGGACTCTCTATCACAACACTAGGTCCAGTATGAAATGATCTTACTGAAAATAAATGATACAGCAGGATTTTTCCCTCAACCCTCATTAGTGTACACATCAATAGTGTATTTTTCAGTAGCATATGTTTCAATTGTCCCCAGATTTGTTTGGAGAGATATAGATCTCTCTGTCTTTTATAATGCAGAACCATGTAGCTAGATTTTTCTCTGATGTCTCTACTGATCATCTATTTTTGTGTTCCTCTATTAGCAGAGTCTCATGCTTCCTGTTGTCTGTGGTGGCATTTTCTAGTCTTTTGTGTGTATTCTCCCAGGGAATTTAATATAAAAGTGACTATCTCTACCCACTGTGTCCTACTTCACCATAATCTACCAATGTGGGGTTCTATTTTCTCATTTCTCTGATTCTCATCAAATTGTGAAAGTTACTTTAAAATCACATCTTGATTTAAAATCTATAACAGCTGCTCACAATTTTGTTTCCCAGGGAACACTTGCTAAACTTTTTTTTAGATGATTTTTCAAAATATCACAAATGAA